>NC_092424.1:44172148-44492964 GCF_036169615.1 Heliangelus exortis
ATCCTGAGCAGTTGCCACGGGAACTTCTTTGATCCCTTTCATGCTAGCATGAGTAGTCATGTTACTGTGTGACAGCTTAGATGTAGGAACTGATTCAATTGAAATACCTCTTTTTGCTGGGTTATTTTTTATGAGCATGTGTTCCCTGTACTGGCATATGAGGAATATATTTGTCTCATGCATTTGTGGATTGTTTTAGGTTGTGCAGGAATCATACACTGAATTAGATTTTATATTAGTATTAGCAAATACTTTCTGATGAAACTATCTTTCAGAAACATTTCTGGAGAAACTTATGTAAATTCTGCTATGTGTGAGCAGTGCAGATTAAAACAACTTCCCATTCTTTTTCATAAAACTTATGAGTGCAGGCTCTGTGGATGCATGCAGCCACTGAAGTTACTCCACTCTTATCTTTTATTGGAATCATTTGCACCATTAATAGGACTTCTTCATGTATGTGTGCTTCTTTTTTCATTCTCAGCTCACCTAGGTGAATATTGATTTTGGCCGTCAGGGCATCAGTAACTTCACAGAACATCTCAAGAAAAACATTTTGGATTTTGAGTTCTCTAATACCCATTAAATTGTACTTTAAAAATCTTTTTTTTAGTTAATCTCTAAAATAGAACCAGATCACAGAGCTGATCAGTCTTTTCAGTTCCCACAGGTGACATTTACTGGTTTTTGAGTCCCAGTTCCACTGCTTGCTCTAAAGTGGCACACTGTAAACAGAGATTCAGCTGTCTGTGAGCTGGAGATGAGGATGGACAGCTGTAAGCAAAAAAAATGTCTGCTATATGGAGCTGTAACATTTGTGCACCTGAATTGGAGCCTGAAAGTAGGGAGACTACCTAATATTTTTGACTGTAGGACAATAGTACAGGTAGACTATGAGGCATTATAGTTTAAACAGACATCTCTCGTGAGCAGCATCAAAACCACAGTACTGTGAGCTCATTCCTTTCTAGAAAGGGAAAACTTTGTTTCTCCAAAGGAATACAGAAAAATGAGAAAGGAAGAAAAACCAAAAACCAAATCAAAGCTTGTATGAATGCTGCTTTTTAGTGTGTCCTGTGATTAGCTGTGGGAGATGAGGGAACAAAGGGAGCCCAGAGGTACTTTTGGAGTAAAGGTGTGAAGGGGTAATGGCAGCATCTGTTTCCTCTTGTCCCTGAAGTTTCATAATGTGCATCAGGTATCTGTAAGCTACTTATGCATTTGGGTTTGATTGCTAAGCCTAAAGGTATCACTTTGACAATTTTATTTACAATAAAAGTGATGCATAAGGTAAAGACATACAAGCCAAGTTGTGCAGTGAATGTTGACCTTTTTAAATGTGGGAAGTAATTGACCTTATCAGTCAGGAAGCAAGGGCTTGCTGGTGTTTAAAAAAAAAAAAATGAGGTGTGGTAACAGTTGAGGAAGTCAACAGAGTTGGTTGAATGTACTGCAAAGTTAGTAGAGTGATGTTCCATTTTAACATGGTGAGTTTACTGTAGGATACTGAACTATATCTGAATGTCAAAGCACAGGTTTACATTCCTTAATGCACAGCAGCAAGTGTCCTAATCTCATAAAAAAAACTTTTTAATCTATGTAAAAATACCAGCACATCTTCCAGATACACTGTCCAAGTGCACAAATTGAATTGATGGAGGCATTAGTAGCAGAGGAAAAAAAGCTTGCTGAAATGATAGTACCTGTTGGTGAGATGTTTGTAACGGTCATAGGAATTTAAGAGTTTCATATTATTCAGGCTGTCTGACTTTTTAATTTAGAAAAGAATGTTTTCACATTGGGCATTATTTTTCTTGTGTCTGAGGCTGTATTAAACACCTGAGGAGGAAATACTCGTTTTTTTATTTTTTTACTTTATTAAATACAAAAACAAATTGTTATTGCAGGTTTTCTGCATTGTGTGTGTTCCCTTTTCAAGACTGTTGATTCAGAAGTATGTTGCAGGAAAATGCTGTTAAAAGTGATTTAGATATGAAAAAATTACTTTTAAATATATAATATATAAGATAGTTTTCAAAAAAATAGCAAAAAAGAAAGGTGATGTCCCCTATGGCAGAACAGGTGGTTTGATATTTTAGTGTCAAGTGTAACTTTTAAAATTATTCGTTAGACACATGACTTAAGGAAATACAGACTGATATGAAGTATAGAGCTGTTTCAGAAACAATTTTTTTGTTTGTTTTTGTCTTAACCAGGACACCCTGATTGTTTGGTCGGAAGCAGAAAACTATGATTTAGCACTGAGTTTTCAAGAAAAAGCTGGCTGTGATGAAATTTGGGAAAAAATCTGCCAGGTACAGTTAACTTTAAATATGCTGTTTCTTACAGATGTTTTAGCGTCTCCCTGTTTTAGTGTTTTAGTGACTCCCTGTGTTTGTGCTGCAGTACCTCAAATTGCCACTACTTAGAACTTTGTTGCTTTCATAATTTCATTTCATGCTTTTGAAAAATCAGTGTAAGCTGAAACTCAGGTGCTAGACATTTTAGGACTTTTTTATTGTTTTGGGGTTTTTATTATTCTTTAAAAGGGCAGTGCGGAGGAGCATGTTTTAATGGTCCTCCTCAGAGGTGGCCTTAGGAATCTGACTTGCTGGAGTGCTGTAGAGCTGAATATGCCTGAGGAGCTGGATATTCTACTGTGAGAAACAGTGAGGTGGCACTGCTGTGTGAGCTCAAATCTCAATGGTCATTTTTTCATCAAGACCTAACTCCTGCTGAGTGTTGTGTCTTACAAATGTTTTAACCTTCATTGTTTTATCATCAAACAGCTTAGATTTTATACTTTCAACTGTGAAAAACTAAGAAGTCAATGTAGTTGTGCCAGTAGGTACTGCCAACATGTAACCTGGGCTTTCACATTACAATGATCGTGACAGTCTCAGATTTTGAGTAAGCCTAAAGAAACATGGAACTCAGAATTCCTAGCTGTTTCCTAGACCAAACTAGGCAATTTAGATGCAGTCTTTGTCTTAGCATGTTTTGGGGTATAATGTCTTCTCAGCCTATTTTGAAGTGGTATTTAAAGGAACCAATGCCAGTAACTGCAAGTATTTACATCTAATAAATAGTCTCGGTTTTAAATCGTGGCTGAGCTGATGAACACTCCTGAGAGGGAGATCTTCATGTCATCTGACTTCTTGACTGTACAGATGCTGTTAGGATTTGATATGATTTTGTTTTTTGATAAGTATACTACATAGTGGTAGTGATGGTAGAATTGAAAGGCAGCAGACTTATTCCTCTGCACGTCTGGGGCATTTTCCAGGCAACTAAAAGTATTGAGTGCATGTTTTGTTAGTGTTAGTGGTTTTACTGTTTTTGTATGTGTTTTGAGATGAGGCAGTAATTGTGCGCCCTGTCTTCTTAGGTGCAAGGTAAGGATCCTTCAGTGGAAGTCACACAGGACCTTATTGAGTCAGAAGAGGAACACATAGAAGAAATGCCTGAAACTAGCCCTTTGATTGACCTTCCTACTTGTGAACTCAACAAACTTGAAGAGATTGCTGACCTAGTTACCTCTGTTCTCTCCTCACCCATCCGTAGAGAAAAACTAGCGCTGGCCTTGGAGAATGAAGGCTATATTAAAAAACTGTTGCAGCTTTTCCAAGTCTGTGAGAATTTAGAGAACACCGAAGGCTTACATCACTTGTATGAAATTATTAGGGGAATTTTGTTCCTCAACAAAGCAACTCTGTTTGAGGTGATGTTTTCTGATGAGTGTATTATGGATGTTGTTGGATGCCTTGAGTACGATCCTTCTTTGGCGCAGCCAAAACGGCACAGGGAGTTCTTGACCAAAACTGCAAAATTTAAAGAGGTTATTCCTATAACAGACTCTGAACTCAGGCAAAAAATCCACCAGACTTACAGGGTACAATATATTCAGGACATCATCTTGCCAACACCATCTGTTTTTGAAGAGAATTTTCTTTCTACCCTCACTTCCTTTATTTTCTTCAACAAAGTTGAGATTGTCAGTATGTTACAGGTAAGTTTTTTTTGATACAGTATGGATGGATTATGTATCCTACCTCTAGCTGTAGTTCCCAAATTGATTTTACAGCTCTTTAACGCTACATAGGTTAATCATACATATTTTCCTTTGTACAATGTTGTAAATTCTTCCCCTTCTATTTCTGATGCCTTTTATTTTGTATTTTAAAAATGTTGATTTCAGGTGAGTGAACTTTTTAATGAGTAAACAGTTAAAGGTTGTTCTTGATTCTCAAGCAAAATACATATTTAAGCTGGTTCTGTACAGATATTTAGGGGACAAGCAACTTTTTGGTTTATCTATCAGGGATATTTGTGACATCTTTATAACATTCTGAATCTGTGATTCAAAACTGTGTTCAGAACCAATCCTGTTACCCTACTAGTACTTTATGATGCTTATTTCAAATGTTTGCATTGTAGTATATAAGTAATTTGTTGGGTTTTTTTCTTCATATTGATACCCAAAAGTAATAATAAATAACCAGCATGTTACTGTATCAGAAAAACTTACTGGATACTTTGTAGCCAGAAGCATACTTAAAAGTAGTTTGGTGTGACAACCAGGGTGGGCCCTGGAAGGGGACTCAGTAATGCGCTCCAGGTGAACTTCATGACATTTTGGGTATTTTCAGTTCATGTTTTGTTGTGCAAGCTAGTAACAGTATGGTTTATTTTTTTCTGATCCATGTCCTTAGAAAGTGGTACTTGTGTGGACTAGAATGTCACAAATCTGTTTGTTTTGAGCATGAGTAGTCATTGAAATAGAAAGTAGTACTGAGAAGACAAGGGTAGCTAACGAGGAAAGAGAGGGGCACTGGAGAAATAACATTGCCATGAGGAATATTATCAAAGAATGCAGTAGGGGACTGGAAAAAACAAAACACTAAAGAATTGCAAAGAAGTGCATGAACAAGGTTTTGAGCTTCTTTTTCATTGAACAGCAGAAGGAAACTAAAATGTAAATCCCATTTGCAAAATTAATTACTTGCGCTAAGTAAAGATTTCCCTTTTTATTCTTTTGCATATATTACTTTTCAAAAACTAAAAATAAATTCAGTAGTATTCTCCTGAGGCCATAAGTGCTCTTACCACAAGATTTTTGAGATTATGAAGTTCATTAATTTTGATGTAGGCTTTACTATACAGAATATTTAATTGTGCCTTAGCAGAAAACTATAGTTTCTTGTTACCTTTAGCACTCGTTGAATGAAATTCTGAAACCCTCTGACAGTTCTTTGTTGCTTTGTCACCGCTGACTTTACCATAGTAGTGAGTGGATATGATGGCACATAGGTTTGCCTCTCTGTTTTATGTCTAATTGAGATGCACCATGATTTGCAAGTCCTGTTGATACTCGCATCACTTGACCTGCCTTGAGAATTACAAACTAAGAAGTAAATGTACATAGAAGGGATGTTACTGATAGCACGTGTGAGGAAGTTGCGTTGTAGAATAGACCTCAGGTTCAGGTCTGTTTTCACAGTCCCCTGCTATAAATCAGCTTTTTGTTGTGGCCCAAGGACTCTAAAGCTCCTTTGGGTTTGGTGAACATATTAGAAGTCTTGTTACCCTAAATACTCCGGCAAAGCTCCCTCCAAGAGTGCAGTCCTCAGAGTAACAGATTGTGTTTGCCACAGCAGTAAAGCTCCTTTCTACGCACTACAAAGCTGGACATCCCAATGCTGCTGTCCATGAGGGGCAGCCACGTGGGAAGCAACCCCAGATCCCTCTTGTGCTTTAGGACATCAGGACTACGCTGTGGCAGCCTTAGCCAAGCAGGAAATCTTCCTGTTGCCAAGTGTTCTGTAATGGGGGTTTTCTAGCCTGTCTGTCATTGTTTTGTGGCACAGTTTTGTTTTTTTTTTTAACAGGCTTAATTAAGCTGTTAAAGCCAGCAAAGCTTAGACTAAACTGCTAAGTTGGTGTATGTTGTACACTCTCAGATGCTGATTCCAAGTATTGTTTGTGAACCGCTTCTTTTCTCATGTCCTAAGATTTTCTGGAAAAAAATTGTGAGCCTTTGGATGCCAGTCCTGTAATCCTAAAAATTTGGTATTATGTTGGCCTGATAAAGCACACAGATTTTAGCAACAGCACTTAAAAAGGTAGAGAGTTAAGCACCCTCTACATTATGCAAGGTTATGTTTATAGATATTTATTGGACTGTTGCTATCCTGTTCATGTTTGTTCTGTCCCTAAGTAAAGTTTGGAAAGTTGAACAGTAGTGATGCATAATTTTGTAATGCTGTAACATAATGGTATTATTTGCTTTCGAGATTTATGTTGTATTTAAAAAGTAACAGAGACATTTGATTTGAAATATGTATGCCAGCTGTATTGTCCTCATGAAGGAGCACAGAGAAGTCTGTGTACAAAGAGGGCAGGATATGGCCAAACAGTTGAGAGATGATGATACTCATTCTGGTTTTCTTGTCCCTCTTGAGCCTTAAGCAGTGGTGTAAGTGAAATGCTTATGCAGAAGGGGGAGAATGTTGTTGCTGTGCCAGGAGGAAGTGTGGAACAATGACTGTTTTCTGTGATTTTGATGCACAGGGGTGTGTGGCAAATGATACAGGGAGTGTGGGGGTTAGGGCAGAGGGGTAGAACTATTCTTTTAGAGACAACCAGACTTCAGAGAGTGGTCAGTTAGAAAGCAGAGTTAGTGATGATCCTCAGTGATACTTAGTGTAGCCTGCAGTTCTGACCTCCTGGGCCTGCTTCCCCTGCACAGAACGGGCACTGAAGCAACACACTGGAAATGATCCTCCTAAATGTGTGCTCCTGTGTTTTGATTTTTTTGTGATAAAGTGTAGTTGTGGAGAAAAAAAAAAAGGATTTATATAAAAAAACTGTTAATGCATGGTTATCTGTAATGAATGAGCAAGTAATTAAGCATCATAGTTAAGATTAAATTCAGTTTGACTCTTCAGTCTGGTAGCCAATGAAGATTTGTCCCTTAACTTTTAAGAGGCATTAAGCCATGTTCTTCTTATGTGTTACGCAGGAAGACGAGAAATTTTTGTCTGAAGTTTTTGCACAATTAACAGATGAAGCTACAGATGATGACAAACGATGTGAATTGGTAAGTCAGTGGCCTTGGTAGTTCTTTGAGTGCTTTAAACTACAGAGATGAAGTATAAATATTGAAACTGTTTTGCACATTCTGAAGTTGTTTGGGTATTTCTGTACCCTGGAATAATTTCCAGTGTAGCTTGTTCTTCGTTTATGTACCCACTAGAAAAAACATTTCTTGCAAGGTAAGCACCAGTTTATTAATTCTAAAAATTATTTTATTGTTCCGAATACCAGCACTGAACTGCCATACTAGACCTGAAGGTGTGCTTTCTTCCAGATACTCTTCAGTGTACCATATCGCTTATATTTGTCATATAAACACTGCTTTTGTTCACTGTACTTTACTCATGCAAGAAGATCTTAAAAGTCTTATGACTGAGGATTAGCAGTAGTCCCTTCATATATATATATGTGTGTGTGTGTGTATTTTTAACAAACATTGTTTATCTTTGTTTATATTTATCAGCTTAATTTACCTTGTTAAAATCTTGCAAAATCAGGAAGGAAAGCATCTTCTTTCGTGTAATAGGCATGCTAGACACCTGTATAAATCCTTCATGTGCTACATGTGCTAAAATAGCTACAAGGTATTTTTCCTGTATATCTTTCTGAGGTAAATTTCAGCCTCTTAAATTTGTTTGGTTTGCTTGTTGTTAACTTCCTTTTGCTTTCCTTGGCTGATGTTGCTGAAGGTTGGAGCAGACAGGACTAGAAATAGTATAATTTTCTAAGGAGGCACATACCAGGGTGTACACAAACTGATACAAATTGTAACAATTTCCTACTTTCAGAGAGTTTTCTGAATCGAATACACCTTGAGTTATTTTTCCCTGTACCACAGGTTAACTTTTTCAAGGAATTCTGTGCATTTTCTCAGACGTTACAGCCTCAGAACAGAGATGCATTCTTTAAAACTTTGGCAAAGTTGGGAATTCTTCCAGCTCTTGAAATTGTAATGGTAAGTGAAAACTTAAAGATGATTTTATTAAAAACTTTTAAAACCCCACAGCCATTTAACCAGATTTCATGTCTGCTGAACTCTTTTGTGTAGGTTTGATTGGACATCTTTGGGCTGCTGAAAGTTGAAAACTATTGTAACATTCAGGATTCAGGATTTCAGGAGCAGCTTCATTTTATTGCTGCTGTTATTTTTATTTTGTGTGATGAAGAACCTTGTGGCTTCTGCATCTTTTTCACAACATAGTGGAAAAAACGAAGGATGTTCTTTTTCATGTGGCAGCTTCATTTTTTTTCCCCAGTTGTTGTTGTAGATGGAACAATGCCAAGAAGTATTTTTAGATAATCTTGAACTGTGAGCTTGTTGCTGTCCAAAAGATAACATAATCCTGTACTTTCAGAGGTATAAAGCAGATTAATCTATCTTAATCAGCACTGGGAAATATTTTTTTTCTGCTCCTTTGGTTGAAGCAGCTTTTGGTGCCTGACCATTGCAATTCATGTGTCAGTGCTGTTGTTACTCAGAAACTAAAAATTGAAGGGGGGTTTTATGTTCTGGAGTAACAATCTTTTGAATTTACCAAAGGGCATTCTGACTGTTATGGACACACAGATGTCCTAGAGATGCTGAGTGATTAGATGAACACTAATCTCATTATTCTGTTCTAGGGTTAAACCAGTCCAGATAGTTCCTGTTACGTTAATATTTTTTGCATAGAAACTGTAGAATTAACTGAGAATGTTGCATACCTGAATAAAAAATATTATATCTTGTTGCCTGTAACCTAGTACAGAAATTTTTGTATGTATTGGGTTGTATAATTGGTCCTTTTCTACCAAGTAAATAATCTGGATAACAGTTCCGGAATAGTTGTGTCTTGGATACTGTAGCAAGTAGCATGATACAAATGCTTCCTGTGTAAGTTAGGGCTGTCAAATTCACAGAAAACCCTGCATCCATTCTGAAGAAGGGAATGGGGAGAGAGATTTTGTGATTGCTTTTTTTTTCTGTAACTGTATTACTGTGTGTGTCTCAGAAACTTTCTCAATAAAATGTTCTCAAAACTTCTTACTCACTCTTTGCAGCTTTGCTTGTCAGTAAATACAGAACTACAGAACTTCATGTACTCTAATAAATTTATTTTTTTTAAAACAGGGAATGGATGACCTGCAAGTTAGATCTGCTGCTACAGATATATTTTCTTATCTAGTAGAATTTAGTCCATCCATGGTCCGAGAATTTGTAATGCAAGAGGCTCAGCAGAGTGATGATGTAAGTAAAAGTGGTTTAGAAAGTTCATTGAATATACTGTTTAGAGCAACACAGATGCCTCCAGCGCTTGGAATACAGGTAGACAAAAATTTAAGTAGTAGAAATGCAGGAAAAAGTAGACTTAAGATAAAAAAATTGAGCATGTTGGTGTTATGTGAGTTCCTAGTAATAAAATGGTAGCTCTGCCGAAGAGTGGTTTTAGGGGAGGAGGCTTATGTGTGTCAACTCAAACTTTTTCCAGTTTCCAGTTTCCCTTAGGTTTTGCTGCCGAAGCTATTCCACTGTTGAAACTAGGTCTAATTATTTTGTGTTTGGTGTGATTTTTTGCAGGATATCCTCCTCATCAATGTGGTCATTGAGCAGATGATCTGTGATACTGACCCTGAGCTGGGGGGAGCCGTTCAGTTAATGGGGCTCTTGCGCACTCTGATAGATCCAGAGAATATGTTGGCCACAGCTAATGTAAGGAAATCCAAAGGGGTAAAGACACTTTACTGTCTCAGCAGAATTAAAAGCCTGGTATTTACTGCTGTTGTTTTGGTCAGAGGATAAAAAAGGATATTTTTATTCTTTTTTGACAGTGTTGCATATGGTGTGATAGAGAATTTAAGCAAGCTAAAATTAAAGCTAAAATTTCCTTCACTTTCTGATAATAAAAGGTATGAGTACATACTGTTGTGCACATGCCTATTAAAGTAAGCAATTGTGCACTTCAGTGAAATTGCACATCTGCATCTGTGGTGGGGGTTTTGTGGCGATGGTGAGGTTGGTTTGATGTGTTTCAGATGATTTCCCAAAAGAAAGAAATTAATCTTATTTTGAAGGAAAGATAAAGCTGCAGGACCTACCAGAAAGAATTATTTGTAGGTTGTCTTTTATGTTCCTACTGATTCTTATTTAAAATAGGGTCACAAACAGAGTGTAATGAAGTTTTATTTGTTTTAGAAAACGGAAAAAAGTGAGTTTCTCAATTTCTTCTACAACCATTGTATGCATGTTCTGACTGCACCACTTCTGGCTAATACATCAGAAGACAAATGTGAAAAAGGTAATGTGTGGGGTTTTTCTTGTCCCTTTCAGTCATGCAGTGTTTCCCAGTGACTGGCAGTCCTGGTAACAGCAATAAGGGTGTGGTGTGGACCAGGAATACACCTGGCAAAAACTGTTGTTCCCTTAGAGATGGGGGTTCTGTGGGCAGAGTTTTTGGTAGCCCCTTATAGCAGGTTTGAATGATAACCTGTCTTTATGCTGCAAAATGTGTATCTGCTTGATGTGTATTTTTAATTGTATACTAGTTTTATTAATATAACTTTACAGAATATTTTTTGTAAAGCAGAGGGTGTCCTTGTTGCACAGGTACTTTCTTAAAGTTTACAGAAATGCTGGGATGTTCAGTAGTGGTTACATGACTGCAGGAATCAGGAGTGCTCAGTCCATTAACTCCAAAGACAAGTTCTCCTTTGGCTGTGGTATAGAAATTCTGAAAGAAATCTGTTCAATTAAATACAGCTTGGAGCTCCTTTATCTTGTTTCTTTTTTCATTTTTCTTAGTACCAGTAAATAGTTGGGAGCATCACTTTGGCACACGAAAATAACTCTCACTAGTTTGTCTCTAGTGCTCTGCAAACACACATTTAATGCAGTTGCAGCCTCTTGAGCCAGACCTTTTTATGAGGGCTCTCTCAAGAGTCTAAATCAAAATTATACATATGTGGTAAATATTTTTTAAATATTTTTAAAAGTTTAAAAATTCTTACCCAGCTTCTCTTATTAAGTGTAAAGACAAAAAAATGCTTTATGCATTTTACACTAAAATAAAACCTGTAGAATAGCTTTAGTACTAATGAAATTATTTTAAATATTTAGAATAGGCACTTTAGTCCAGGTAGGAATAATATTCTGAAGTAATGGATATGTATATTCACCTACTTGAATATGAAATTTGGTTATGTAAATTGAAAATAAACATCTGGAGTGTGTTCTTGCTGTATGTTTTTCTTGCTATAGCTTACAGACATGTTCAGTAAAGTTTGAATAGCTAGCAGAATTGATTGCTTAGCCTCATCTTTTAAATATTATAGTGCTTTGGAAACTTTTTTCCTGATTTTTCTTTTCTTATTTACCAGATGCAGTAGTTGGGTCTGCTAAGAGTAGTACAGTTTGTCCTGGTAAGTTTTAATCAACCTTGAGTGGTAAAACTTGTCTTGTGTGACAAGAATATTTCATTTGGAAAGGACCTACAGTGATGATTTAGTTCAATTGCCTGACCATGTCAGGGCTGACAAAATTTAAAATACTGTGTATGTTTTCTTAATTAATTAAAAAAAAAAAAAAAAAAAGATTAGAAAAAGTTAGGTATGTCTGCATTTGATTTTTTTAGTACTTTTTATTGAAATAGATGTGGGTGCTTTTCTTCATATGAGGCAACGGGAAGCTGAAGGAACATTTTGATGTACTTTTAAGTTACTGTACCTCTATTATGGGTTGCCATAACCAGCAACTCCCTGCTCTTGGGAGAAGGAGAAGCCCCACTGCCCATCCACAGTGGGTTTTGTGACCAGGGATCAGGGGGAAGCTGTATTTGTGAGTGTTTTGTTCTTTCTAAAACACTCCAGTGTGTCACACAAAAATGTCAGGAACTGTAACAGCAGCTGAGCTTGTGAATGATTTGCTGCATGACAGTCCTTTTTTTGTTTGTTTTTAGTATAACTTAAGGCATTATATTTTCTTGTAGATAATTATCAAACGGCACAACTACTTGCCTTAATTTTGGAGCTGCTTACTTTTTGTGTGGAACACCACACGTATCACATCAAGAATTACATTATGAACAAAGATTTGCTAAGAAGAGTCCTGGTCTTGATGAATTCAAAACACACATTTCTGGCCTTGTGTGAGTATGGAGCTGCTGTGATTTTCTTCTTCAAGGCTTTGTATGTACTGTGTGAAGTATGAAGCAGTAGAAGTGTACACTTAAATTAAAAATGTATGTTAGCTTCCTATTTATTATGAGTATTAAGTAATTTTGGGGAAAAAAAAAAAAGTAGCAGATACCTGTTCATGTAGACCAGTGCTTTTTGTGTTGGGAGGACACGTGTATCTTTCAAAGTCTACAGGGATCCTTTCAAGTCTTTGACACCAATACTCAGTTGTGTTTGGCTTCCATTAAATGGAAATACTGTCATTTCTAAATAACATCAGAAATCTAGTGCTTCTTTTAGAGAGGGAATGAACCGTGGTGGCAAAAGAACAGGGGCTAGAGCCTGGGAGGTGGGCAGAGAAAAGCACAGGAATGAGCTAATAATTTAACTTATTGTTGCTGGATTTCAAAAATAAATTAATGGATTTGCATCACGCTGGCATACACAGGAAAGGTGAAGACTGAAAGAATGGTCACCTGTCAGCAAATGTTCCTTCTAAACTCTCAGAAAGTACTTGTTAATGCCTCTGGTTTGGGGGTTCATCTGGCTTTCAATAACACCAGGTTTTTTGAGTTCTTCCCAGAAGCTGATTGGAGCCCTGGCATGTAGTTATGAAATTCCTGACTTACTTTCTTCATACAGGTGCTCTTCGCTTTATGAGGAGGATAATTGGCCTAAAGGATGAATTTTATAACCGTTATATCACCAAGGGAAACCTATTCGAACCAGTTATAAATGCTCTGTTGGATAATGGAACTAGGTACAATCTGCTTAACTCTGCTGTGATTGAGCTGTTTGAATTCATCAGAGTGGTAAGTTCAGCAGCTCCTACTGAGGCATCTCGGGCAGAAATACAAAATGCAAATCTGTCACATGTTACTACTTGAAATCACAAACTAAAAAGTCCAATAGGTAAACAGCCAGATAGAAAGGAACCAGTAAGCTGCTTCATGCTCATTTCAATTGCTTGTCCCTTCATATAGTGTGTGGGCCCTGTTTCTGTCTAAGTCTGTGGAAAAGTTGGTAGAAAGAATCCTGTAGGTTCGTTTATTTTAAGTGGCTTACAGTGTTTCTGGACTAAACTTCAAAAAGAGGAATTAAGTGAAATATGTGAATAAATCTGGGTATTACTTGGTCTAAACAAGACTAATTTGACTAAATTTGAATGATCACTGTCCTTTAAAATCCTACATACGTGCTTTCTCAGACAGTGTCAGCTTCAGGATGGTTGCTTTTCCACCAGCAGTGTTTATGGGAACAACATCTGTGTCTGGACAAGACAGACAGGACAGGCAGGAGCACCCAGTTTCTTGTATTGCTGGGGTGGAAAACAAGGACTTGCAACAGCTCCTGGCTTACTCAGTGTGAATGTCTTGACATGTGGGAGTCTTCTCAGGGAATCTTTATGGTCTGCAAAAACGAAAGGCAGGTTTTAGTCACAGGGTATCATAACTTCTGTCTTTTCCAGCAAGGAAAAAGCTTCATGTCTCCAGATGGCTTTTGCCAGCATGGTATCAAAGTTGAGATTTGCCTGATACGGTGAGATTGAGAAAGAGGGCAGTGGGCCCAAAGGTGCCTTATCCCATGGGTGCTGTAGTTACTGAGGACTAAAAAGAGCTAAAATGTGTGGGGAAAGCAAGGCACAAATAGATTACTCCACGAAAGCTTAACCCAAGACCACAAGCATCATCACAGTTCAATCCAACTTTCACAGATAGAATTGGGGCAGTACTGAGTATATTGTCCATTCATATTAGAAAATTAATAATTATTTCTAGGTTTCAAGGTTTCAGCTTTTTTATTAAAGAATAACTTTTGTTCTTTCTAGTAATGTTTTGACTTCATCATCTCCTTCTAAAACTGAACTCTAAAGCTTTCTTAACTTCTGCATGTTAATGTTTGAGACTGAAGTACTGTTTTGTTCTTATGCAGGAAGATATTAAGTCCCTTATTGCACATATAGTTGAAAACTTTTATAATGCACTTGAATCTATCGAGTATGTTCAGACATTCAAGGGACTGAAGACAAAATATGAGCAAGAAAAAGACCGACAAAACCAGAAACTGAACAGGTACAAAGCAGTTTGTGTCTTTAGTATATTAAATGTTACATTTTAAAAACTCTCAGCTTATGAAGAGCAGAATCTTCCTTTGTCATTCAGAGTCTGGGGTCTGCCTGCTCTGTCCACTGGACTTTTGGAGGAGCTCACATTTTCAGTAGCAGTGGTGATGGAGCTGAACTGTTCTCTCAAGTGCAGCAAATTCACCTCAAAGCCATTTCTGATCCCGGCTGAGTCTGAGACAGCAGCAAAATGTGAATCCCTTGTGTGTCTCTTACAGTGTCCCATCTATATTGCGTAGCAATAGATTTCGCAGAGATGCCAGAGCCTTAGAGGAGGATGAAGAGATGTGGTTCAATGAAGATGAAGAGGAAGAAGGTGAAGCTGTTGTACCTCCAGTTGAGAAGTCAAAACAGGAGGACGATTTTCCAGATAGCTATGAAAAATTTATGGAAACTAAAAAAGGTATTTACTCAGTTTCAGCTTGTCAGCACTGGCTGTGCTCTGTGCTAGACTTGTGGAGTGTCACTGAAAGAAATAGTTGCTTCTGCTCTGTATCCTAAGCAGGAGTAAGAATTTTCTATGCCATCAAATAACAAATTCCTAACAGGTCTTTTTAAGCTAGTTTAGGATTAAAATAACGAGTTAAATTGCTCCAAGTGTGCATGTAATGTAGACGGTATTCAAAACCAAAACTTGACGTGTACTTGTGTGCGCTGAGTGAACAGCATCCCCGTGTCCCAGCAGCTCTCCCACTCTTTGCTGTGGATGAGGTCAGGAGGTGAGCGGTTGATTTAAACTGATTTTTTTTTAAAAAAAAAAAGGCATCTTTTGCCCTGTGACTCTGTGTGCATTGTACTCCCTGGTGTCCAGCTAATATTTAAGTATGAAAATATTTGTCCCTCAGCTAAGGAGAGTGAAGACAAAGAGAATCTTCCAAAAAGGACCTCAGTTGGGGGATTCAAATTCACTTTTTCCCACTCAGCCGGCGCAGCCAACGGTGCGAATGGTGCAAACAGTAAATCTGTGGCAGCTCAGACATCACCAGCAAGCTCCAATGGCTCCTCTTCAAAGAACACAACCCTGAGCACAGCAGTGACTGCCACCAAGGTGGGAGAACCTGTACAGAAGCCACTGGCCTAGCTTGGACAGTGGAGCAGTGCATGAGACTTGATGGGTTGTACTGGGGCAGGGTTAGCACTAGCCTCTGGTCAGGGTGTGTTATATATGTAGAAATTCATCCACAGTTCAGCCTAATTAACCACTTAGTAGTCTTGGGGAAGGTTTAAGAAGTCTTAGGTGGGACTGGGGTCTGTTGGTTTAATCTTCTGTGTAATTTAATTGCTCCTACTCCTCAGCTCTGTCTGTCCAGTTGCTGCTGCTGTGTGTGGTACACATAAAAGACTTTTTCTGAGGTTTGCTAGTAACCCCCCACCTGCATTGGGGAGTTAATGTTTTTAAGCAGATGAAGTAGAAATACAGTAAGTGGCCCCTGTGTTGTTATTTTAATCTTCAGTCCCCGGGTTCCTGAGAGGCTACAGGAGTAGTCAAGTGTAGCAAAAAATAGTATTGCAGTCAAGTGGATGTGCTGCATACCAGGTAGATTTTGTCCAGTTGGGAGTTTAAAAAGGGATCTTTAAATAATTCTGATCCTGAACCCAGATGAACAAGGAGGTTCCAGAACTTTTTTAACTTTGAAGTTCAAAACATTCTCAAGACAAATAGGTCTTTGCATCAAAAAGGCATCACCGAGAAACATGCAGGCTGGTGTGTCCTGGATGGGCTGGCTGGGGGCTCTGTACCACAGTGGCACGTTCCTGGGTCTGTTTTTCAACGTGCAATTTTCCTTTTTTTCTTTCTTAAATTGGCAGGGAAGTCTAGTTGGCCTAGTGGATTATCCTGATGATGAAGATGATGACGAAGAGGAGGAGACATCTCCAAGGAAAAGACCTCGTCTGGGTTCATAAAGGAAACCAAAACTTTGGAATAAAAACTTTTATTATGGGGTTTCAAATGCTGCAACCGTTTTAAGAGCTAAAGAGTCTGATTCAGAAAGCTTTCTCCCATGAGTACATAAGATAATTCAAGGAGTAGCAAAAGAAACTCAGTGTATCAGCTAGAAAGGGTTAGTTCTGTAAACACAAAGCTTCCAAGGAACTTAATAACTTTCTAGTAAAGTAAGGAGTCTGCCATTCAGGCTGTCAAAAAAATTTAAAAAAAAAAAAAAAAAAAAAAAAAAGTTGGGCTAGTATTCACAATACCTGGATGATGGCTTCTCAGTAAGGAAAGTCTCAGGTGTCGGGAGGGCAGGGGGAGGGAAAGGTATGGTAAACATTTTTTTTAAATATTGCAGGGTTTCCCCAGTGCTTAACAGAACTAGGAAAAAAAATACATTAAAGCTTAAATTGTGAACACAGTAATCTTAATTCTGTAATGGTGCTGTCAGTTGTGTTCTTCTAGCAATGCCTCTTAAAAAAATTTAAGGGAAAACTAATGCTGTTTGCATAAGAACAATCCAGATTCTGGGACCATTTCGTAACAATTAAATTGCATTTCTCATGTTTGGAGGGAGGGACACTGCAGTTATAGTGCATGTTGTTTAAAACTGTTAAAAATAAGTTTTAATTTGTATTTTTCAAGAGGAGAAAATGGAAGCTGGATTCAAAATGGATGGGTTTGCTCATTTTCTTTCCTATTAGACACCCGGTAATCTATGCCAAGGAATGATTGCTTCGAAAATATTTCCAGGAGCTGCTTGTGTGAAAGTGGTGACTGGCCACCAGTGCCACAGTGTGGGTGGTGCCGCATCAGAACCGCTTTCCGTGCTGAGGAATGAGCTGCCTCTCCTTGGTGCAGTGAGCCTTTCTCCAGATGGAGAGCTTAAATTGCCTGATTGAGGGGGTAATAAGAAACACTAACAGGTTTTGTGTAATGAGGAATTCAGCGGCGTTTTAACACCAAAGCCACTTTGGACCAAGATGGAATTGTTATTTACTAACAGAACTCCGGTCTCTGAGGCAGAATGAACAAGCAGCGCCTGAATCTGGGTGTGACGTGAAAGCTGCTTTTTTAAAAAAATAAAAGCACATTCCACAGAGTAGATGAGCAAACTGCGACAAAAATAGGTGAATTGGTGGCAAGGTGATGGAGGCAAACAGTCCCGGTTTTATTTTCAAAAGCAGCGAGTGAACTGTAAATATTTTCATGTTAGTTTGCCCATACGTGATCTGAGATCATGATGAGAGGAAATTTCCCAACGACAATTAATGTGTCAGAAATGTTAAAATACAAAACCAGCTGCAATTCACCACATAAATCCTTCTTGTAATATGTGTTATGGGTCCATTTCTCCTGGAATAGTTTAAACTGAAGCAGTTTATCTGTTTTGGAGATTTTTTTTGTAGTTAATTTTAGCTATTGTTTGGAAAAAGATGGGCTGTCTGTGTAGATATGAAGTATAGTTTTTTCCATAAAACAGAAGTTTATTTTGTATTAAAAATTACCACTGTACTTGTTTTACACCATTTGTATACATGTGGTGATATTAATGCTGAACTGTAAAATTCAGGAATTAAAATGTGACCCAGTAATTCCATAATTATTGCTTTTGTTTGGTTTCTTGTACAGGGTAAATTGACTCAGAATTTTTACTGGGGCTACTTTAGAGTATTTTTTATGATTAGCTTTCTGCATGGTTTTAAACATAACTATACCACTAGATGAAATTCCAGAGGGAACGTGCGAGTTCTCTCCGACACGGGAGCTAGACACGAGCATGCTGGTGGATGATGGTGACAGCTCACGCGTGTGGATCTGGGGACAACAGCATTGCCTGTGGAGGGCTCCAAGCAGCCAAGAAGTGGGCTCCATGTTTGTCACCTGTGCAAGGAAACACCCTGTCTGTCCCAAGTGCAGAGGATCAGAGGAAGTGTTTGCTTGTAAAGCACAGCTGCGGCGGAGTCATCGCCTGCTCACTCTCCCTGGGATGGTCACCTGGTGTTCTTCCTGCTGAGTCCTTTGTCCCATCAGCAACAATGAGTAACTTCCTCCAGCAGCACTCGTGCTACTTGAGTGAGTTACGAGTACGTGCCTTTACTAACCCGAGGCTGTGCACCAGCTGTCCTGGTTCTCCTTAACAGCCACCCCAAAACACGTTCTCCGAGGGTCTCCAACTGCAGCGGGTTAGCTCTTACGTTGCTCCCCACCACCCCGGCTCTTCCCTGAAGTACTGTCAGGAGCTTTAAAGATACATTCAGACCAACATGAGGGGTTTTTTTACAGCAAAACCAACAATGTCATGAATTTTTATAGTTACTAGAAAAAGACTAAGTGACATTAGATGTCCCATTTAAAATTAAAAGTCTGTAGAAGGTGACATGCAGCTCTTTTTAACTGACTTTTGGCTGCTGCTGTCACTGCCATAGATGCTGTTCTCAACTTGGTGGGTGCTGCCTGTGAGCAGCTGCATTTCCCTAGTGGGGCTCATTCCACTCCTTTTGGGAAAGGACAGAATATGTGCCAACCTGTATCAGTTACAAATGCTATTTTAATAAAAAGTTACACAAAACATGAAATGTTTGGGTTGTTTCTTCTAACATGAGCAACTGTTTCACCTGGATGTGCAATGACACCATGCAAAGTTTCAGCTTAAGAAGCTTCATTTTAACTCTGCCAAAGCCAAACCAGTGAACAAGATTTCTTAAAGACTTCTACTTGGAAAAAAAATTGCTGCTCACATCCCTAGCTTTTACTTTGCAACTAAATCAACTAATTTACCTAGCACTAATCAACTAATCAACTAATTTACCATTTATAGCAAAATTGGACCTAAGGTAAACAGCCCCAAAATGTATGTAAAACAAGATAATTCCGAGTTAATGTGGAAATGCTTCAGCTTTAAGTTGTTACCCGTTTCTCAAAAAGAAGATGGTCATAGTTGCACTTCCTTGTGAAATTAGACTTTATTACATTGCACAGCTGAAAAATAGTATTTTTTTATAAGACTAACAGAGGTTCTACAATTTTTTAAATAAAAAAGTTAAAAGTTTTAACTCACTGAGACCTGCTGATGAAAGAATTATTTTAACAGACCTCAGTCTGCTTTGGTTCTATGTAACACCAAGTGGCTGAGGCCAGTAGTTAGAAAATCAGTCTGCTGCATGGGTGATAAATGACCCCACTGTTCAATATGTTCCTGTGAAAGTCAATGAGTTTCCAGCATTTCGGTTAATAAGTGGCTTTAGTGTATTGCAATGTAATTTTAAATATTTTTTTATATATAAATTATTGAAAAGCTTGTCTGAAAGTTGTCTAATATTGGAAAACAAATCCATTCAATCATTGATTATATAATTTATTCTAAAAACATACTTATATTCATGGAGTTTGCAATGAGCTTCTGAAAATTACCGCTTATTAATAACTTCTTCTTTTAGTTTTTCTGCAAGCATTTTCCTCTTCTGTAGTAATCTTTGCTTCTCTTCTGTCATTTCCTAAAAACAAGAGGACACTGCAATGTACTGCATGGTTTTACTGGAGGTGCCCTGACCTTCAATAACTACTAAGCAACATGGGAACCAGATCCAGGTGCTGACGCACAGCTTCTCCAACAAGAAGCAGCCTTTCAAGCTCACACTCTCCAGAATGAGTTAAAATACTACAATTCCATGTCTTGAAACTGGCTCTTTACATCCATTGGCCTTTTTTCTGCTGCACTTTAGCTATTTTTTTGAGAGGCATAACCTCAGCTCAAAACTGTCCTGCTTAGTTGTTCTGCAAGTTCCCCCATCAGCAGCATTTTAGGCATGTTCCGAGCTTAATAAAATGTTCAGCAGCTCTGAAAAATACCTGAGGCAACAGAAGGTCCTTGGTCTTCAGTACATGCTCTGCGAAGAAGAGTCATGATTTTTTATTGTGCTTTTGGTTTTGTGGTGGGGTTTTTTCTGTCTTTTTAAACATAGCTGGTTTAATTGTTTTAGAGGGGGACTAAGGTCTTCTAGTTCTCATTCGTGTCTACTTTTCAAGCATTTCTTAACTGTAGACCAGACCTATTTGTGGTAAATGCATTAAGTCATATTAACTGTAACAATGATTAACCAAACAAAAAAATAGGGTTTAAGTGTGGGTTTTTTCTGATAAGGACCTCTATATTCATAGGGCTTCTCTTCTATTTCAGCAGCTGATTGCTGGAAATCAAGGTTTATTCATCTGAAATAGGCACAGAACTCTGAGAAGAAAAGAAAAGAGGGGAGCAAATGTTTTACCTTTAAAATAAGGACTCTGCAAAAGAAAAATGTTTTTTACCATTTCAGCTGGGAAAAAAAGCCAGAGATTTGGAGGAGCCCAAACAATAGGTCACAGATGATGAGAGAACCAGCATTTTAGATGTTCATAAACTTAAATCATGAGGACTTAATGATCTTGAAACAAAATAACATTAAATTAATCACTAAAATTTCTAGCCTATAAGCTTGTGCAAAAACAGTAATGTGAAAATACTGCCTCTCAACTTTCCCTCCCTGGTTTTATTTTATCTTGCTACAATATTCAACAGCACCATAGACATATTCACTGAATCCTCTGTTTTGTATAAAAGTGGGCAGGGATGATTAAAATGTTTGAATCTTTCACCTCTTTTGGAGATGATTCCTCTTCCTTCTGGCCTGTGTTTGTTGGTAATGGTACACTGTTCCTTGACTCTTTCTTTGTAGCCATCAGTGTGTCTCGTTTTTTCTTTAGGTAATCCTCTCGTTGCTTTAGCTCCTGTTTTTCAAGTTCTGATAAATCCTGGAATTTTTTTTTAAATTAATTTTGCAATAAATTTTGGTACACGTTACATGAGATGAAAGCATTTGCATCATATTTGCCTCCAAAATTACTTGCTGAGAAAAAAGTCAAGTTAAAGTTTTAGGCCAGAGCTGTCTACTAAGAAATTATCACAGAACAAAGGCTGAGTTTGATTCTAAACCGAGACTGATGATCTGAACTTTATGAACATTAAACTGGTGAATAACATAGAACAGTATTTGCATACTGATTTAAAAAAAAAAACACCCCACCTAAGTCCCCTATCCACCTGGTTACAATAATAGGAAGTATCTATTTAAAAGTAGTATTGTCTTAAATATATATTTGAAATGTAATCATGTCTTTCTTCATTTCTAGTTCTATGGTTGGGTTGGGGTTTTTTTGTTTGTTTGTTTTAAACTTACAGGTCCTTTCATTCCAGCTTTTTGTGATGCACTGTCTGAACATTTTCCAGCTGACCTTTTCTTGCTGTCATCTCTCCCTTTGGTGGAAGAGGGCTGAGGTAAGCTGTCTGTTCCTTTTGGCAACGGGCGCACTGGTTTTAAGTCTTCCCTCACAGGTTTCCGAGATTCCTCTAAGCAGCAATTTTACATAGAAAACAATTAGAAAGAACAGAAATATATCAAACAAAAAATAATCTGGTGTTTATACCAATAGCGTGGTGTCTCTTGTGATGAAGTAGAAAACAAAATCGTATTTCTCATATTTTTATTACTAAAACTTCCTTCTAAGGAACACAGACACTGTATTTGCACTGAGAGCAATTAAATAATGCTTTACATCTTATGTAACTCTATGGCAAGGAAGTTTAAATTGTCAAATGCTTGGAATGTAATTATTTCACTGAATCATAGAATATGCTGAGTTAGAAGGGACCATCAGGATCAAGTCCAACTCCTGTCTTTGTGTAGAGCACTCCAAGAATCACATCATGTGCCTTAGAGCGTCATCCAAATGTTTCCTGAACTCAGGCAGGCTTGGTGCTGTGACCACTTCCCTGGGGAGCTTGTTCCACTGCTTAACTGCCCTCTGGGTGAAAAACCTTTTCCTGATACCCAACCTAAATCTCCCCTGATTCAGCTTTCTGCAGTTTCCCCTGTCTTTGGTCACAGTGAAGAAATTAGTGCCAGTCCCATCTCTTCTCCTCATGAGGAAGCCACATACTGCAATGACCCTCTGCCTCCTCTTCTCCAAACTGAACAATCCAAGTGACCTCAGCTGCTCTTCATAACTCATCCCTTGCAGACACTTCGCCATCCTTGTTACTCTCCTTTGGATCCTCTCCAAAGGCTTGATGTCTTCTCTATACTGTGGTGCCCAAAACTGCACACAGTACCCCAGGTGTGGCTGTACCAGTGCAGAGCAGAGTGGGACAATCACCTCCCTTGTCGGGTTGGTGATGCGGTGCTTGGTGCACCCCAGGACACCACTGGCCCCCTGGCTGCCAGGGCACACTGCTGCCTCATCTTCACTTTGCCCTCAGCCAGGACCCCCAGGTCCCTCTCCAGCCACTCATTCCCCAGTCTGTACTTGCCACCAGGCTTGCCCTGGTGCAGAATTCACCACTTGCCTTTGTTAAACTTCATGTGGTTGGTGACTGCCCATCCCTCTAACCTGTTGGAGTCTATGTGCAGGGCCTGCCTGCCCTTGAGGGAGTAGACAGCTCCTCCCAGTTTTGGATCATCAAACTTGCTTAGAATTCCAAGTTGCATCCAAGCCATTGATGAAGATGTTGAAGAGGACTGACCAGTGATGGAGCCCTGCAGGACCCCACCAGTAACCAGTTGCCAGCCTGATGTTACCCCATTCTCTGTCACTCTTTATGCTTGACCTGTGAGGCAGTTGCTCACCCATTGCATAGCACGGTTGTCCAGGAGGACTCTATGAGAAGCAGTATCAACAGCCATCCTGAAGTCCAGAAATACTATGTCCACTGGCTTCCCTTGATCTACTAGGTGGGTCACCTTATCATAAAAGGAAATTAAGTTTGACAAGCAGGACATTTCCCTCATAAAGCCAGCCTGACTGCATTGTCCTCCAGGTGTTTTTCAATACCTCCCACGATAATCTTCTCCGTAATTTTAGTAGACACTGAAGTTAGACTGACTGGCCTGTAGTTTCCATGGTCCTCCTTCTTCCCCTTCTTGAATACTGGAACAACACCAGCTTCCCAGCTTCCAGTCAACTGGGATCTCTCCATATTCTCAGGACCTTCCAAAAGCAATCAAGAGAGGCCTGGCAATGACATCAATAAGCAATTGAGGATTCTTGGATGAATCCCATCATGCCCCATGGGCTTGTAGGTATCTAACTATAGCAGCAGATCCCATACAAGTTTAGGGTCAGATAAAATTTGATCCTTGTTGCAGTCATGGTCTTCCAGTTCTGGGCATTAAGGCCCCCTTGATCCATCATCAGTGTTAAAGACAGACAAAGAATGCATTAAACACCTCTGCTTTGCCTATATCCCTGTTGGTGAGGTGACTTTCCTTATCCTGTAAAGGACTGATAGTGTTTTCTACACTGCCTTTTGCTGCTAATGTATTTGAAAACACTCTTTTTATTGTCCCCCAAAGTTTTGGCCAGTTGAACTTTGGCCACTCAAATTTTCTCCCTACAGTAGTTAGCATCATCTCTGTATTCTTCCCAGACCACCTGACCCAGCTTCCTGGGCACACACCTTCTTTTTTTTTCCTTATTTGCAAGGGCAGATCCCTGTTCAGCCAAGCCAGTCTTCTGCCTCATCTGCTTGACTTCTGACATTTTGGAATTGTCTGCTCCTGCGCCTTTAGGAGGTGTTGTTTAAAAAGTGACCAGCACTTATGAACTCCAGCACCTGCAAAAATATTTTCCTGGGGGACATGACTCAGAAGCTTCCTGAGCAGCTTGAAGTCTGCTATCCTCATGTCCAGTGTTGAAATTTTGCTGACAGTTTTCCTCTTGTCTACAGAGATTTTGAACTCAATTGCCTTGTGGTCACTGTAGCCTAGACAACCTCTGATCTCCACTCACGAGAAGCTCTAGTGAAATTAAGAAAATCAAGACAACTACCATTAAATTTGAATTCATCATACTGTGAAACACTTCAAGGAGTCCACAAACTGAAATCTTGGTTCTCAAGGTGAAGGGCAGCAAAGAAAACCACTGTGTATCTGAAATAGCATGCCAGGCTGGAGGGAATGAAAAAAAAAAAAGAAAAAAAGCTCTTTCTTTTCCTATGAGAACTAGTTCATGCAAGGGCAGTGTTGCCAAATCAGATGATACTCTCCAGATACAGGATTCCTCCACAGACTTGGGCTGAGAAAGGCAACCTGTCCTGTTCCTTGGTAACAAATGCAATCAATTAGAACACAGAACCAGGAGCTGAGCAAAGGGTCTGGGATCCACAAAGATCCCTCTGCCTTGAGCAGCTGCTGCTGCTCCTCTGCCATCACAGAGGGGCACAAACTGTTGGTGAAAAATTCGTGCTGTTTCCATTCCCAGGGCTGTATCTGGCACTAAGAGGAAGCAAGTCAAGGCAGAGGACGTTATCCCATTATCCCAACCTTTAGTTGGGAGGCCATGTTTTTGAAGCAGGTCTGGAGGCTGGTCCTTGATTCAAAAGGAGTCTGGAAAAAGATTCTTCTGGAGTTTTGCCATCACTAACCAAAACCACTTTTCTATCAGGTGACACCAGAAGATAAGCTGGGAAAAACATTCTCAGCACCCTCTTTGGACAGCTATGCTGCCACAAGATGCCAGGTCTACAAGGACAATGAAGATTTCCAAAGAGGTGAACTTTTTGTAGATTTTTTGTAGACTTTTCTTTGGCATTTAAAGAGCAAGGGAACGCTCAGCACCAGCCAGGCAGGCACTTGGACAGCACAGAAGGGCTGCACACAGTGCCAAGAAGCTTTGACTCTAGATCTCAAAGATCTCCTGTCTCTCAAGCACGGGATAAAGTCCTGAAGACAGAATATTTTCAGGATAGACATAGCTTAGTGGTGCCACTACAGGGTGGCACAACTGTGCAAAAATAAAAGAAGTTAAAGCAGGCTTGGAGAAAAGAAGAATGTGAATACACTTGCAGGCATCCTGCATGCTTCCAAGAGTGGAGAGAAGAAGAGTTCCAATAGATGTAACAAAACTTCAGCATGACAGAAGCAATAAAATGAAGGGGGGAAAATATATTTAAAAGGTCAGTGACATAATTTACTCCTTTTAAGTTTCCTAATATGAAAGACACTAACTCAGTTTAAAAGAACAGAGGGTCCTGCCACCATCTGTTAACAACCATCTAAAGCAAAAGCAAGGAGCAAGTATGCCCCAAAAGTACTACCAAGGCTAAAAGTATCCATCCAGCTGAAGTGTCTGTGATATGGAAACTTCCAGTGTGGATGTATGCAAAGGCAAGCACTTGTACACAGGAAAAACATAATTAAAGACAGCCCAGACTATTATTTTGCAACACTGGAACTGTGTTCTTGGTCGTAAACTTAGAATATTAGGTTACAAATTTTTCACAAACTACTAAGAGAGCAAATATCACTGAGGTACAACCTCTTTTTGAAGACCACTTACATATACCTACATAGATACGTGTCTGTACATATACCTACATACCTATACATGTGTCTGAATGTACACACATATACACATGTTGCTTATTATCTAAGAATTTTCCTGCTTTGCTTATCAGGTCAGCATCTTTGTGCTTTAGCTGCAGCACAAGCCCCCCCAAGATCACCTCCATCACAACCAGTGATTTCTTTTTTCCTTCTTCCTGTAAAGCAATAGCTTGCTCTCCCATCAATAATCACCTACAAAGCAATCCAGACAATTCTCACTATGTAACCTGGGTTAAGTTCAAGACTACTTAAGAGCTCTCCTTAGTATTGTCAGGTGGTATGTGTCACACTGCTACTCAAAAATAAAAGCTTAAAATTGGAAAGAGTAAAATGAGTAACAATAACCCAAACCATGGCAAAAAGATTTGGTTTGGTGGTCTGACAATTCAGCTTGAATGAATCTTAACAGTTTAAGGTTGGTTCTTTTAGAAATACTCGACTGCTATCAAGAAATGTTGTACACTTATAAATGAAGTCCATAAAGGCCATTTTAAAAGGAGAGAAAACAATTTTGTAAGTAAATTGCAGGGAACATATGGTTCTCCACAGTGATGGCACTATATATGCACAGTAAACTGAAAGATGAAAACTGCTGACTCCTATGTTTCTCATCCAATTGGAGATGACTTGTAACATCATGGAATAATAAAGCAAAGCAGCTTGGAAGGCATTTTGGCACGTCATCCTGTGCAAATACCCTGCAAAGCAGGGCTAAGTCAAAGCTAGGATCATTTAACTCACAGCCTTACCCCAACCAAGTTCTTAAAATCTTGGTATGAATGGACCCTTCAGTGACTGGAAAACAGCATTACTTTGCACACTCAGCATTGCATTATTCCATAAAATTACCTAATGGAACTTTTGGAGTTTCTTCAGAACGACCAGCTGCCTCAGTAGGCTCCTTAACTTTTACAGCTTCTCTTGACTCTCCTGGAAAGCTGTGGGTTACATCTGGTGATTTATGTTTGTCACGTGCCTTAAATTTAAATAACAAACAAAAACAATCATTACATTTCCTGGCACTGTATTTCAGGCATTAAACTGTCAACACAAAGAAAGCTCCAATAAGAACTTCTCTCAAAAGCACTTTCAGTCATAATTGTGTTGTTTACACTACATCCTGCATTGTCAAAGTTAATAAAAGCAAAATACTTGCTTTGTTTTACTAATAGAAGGTTCTTACTATATGTAGTCATAAATCAGCATTTTTTACTTTAGTTCAAGACCTGTTCCCTACTCAACAGTGAGAATTTAGATTAGATAAATCAGGTTTGGGTTTTTTTCCCCAGCTACAAATAGGTAACGTAAAGAGATTTTTTTGTCACACTTTGCCTGAGACCTTCATGTCTGTCCACCCAGAAAAATGTAATACAGTAAAAGAACCTGGACCATACACTGAAATTACCACAGAAACAGACAAATAGCTGAGTGGAAACAATAGGTCTGGATAATCTCTGACACCGTCGTTACACATCTATACTTGTCTTGACAATGCGACCCACAGCTGAAAGTAGTAAAGCTAGCTGGGATTTGCCCAGAAAATGTCTATGCTGTTCATCAGCCATCTAATTCATGTTAGAAACCCCCAGAATTCATCAAAATATTTATATTATTTTGTATTAAACCATTCTCTAACAAAAACATATTAATGAACAATAAGCAATACCTTCTCTGTCCACATCAACGTGACTGGGCCCTCTCAGTGTGGCTTTTTTGTCAAGAATATTAATATTCATGGCTGTTCTATAAAGATTTGGATAAGCCTGCATCTAAATACAACTTGAATTCTTAAAATGAGCCAAAGCTTGTATTTCCCAGTTGATTTTTAAGAAATCAGATAGAACAGATGATGTGTTTCCTGGAATCTATCACTGTAATATGAAAATGCAGAGTTCTGTCACCACTTTTCTGTGGTCTCAGACAGTGGGGGAGGTTTTATTTGGCAGAACATCCCAACTACTCGCAACTTGCACTCAGTAGCACAGCTATCACCTGCACCTAACCATGGGTTTGAACTTGGGAGAAAAATGGAAATTAAGTGTCAACCTCTGTAGTACCTACATTTGGTCTCCTTTGTCAGTTCAGGCTGCAGAAACAGCACTTTCTCTTTTTATATTCAGTATACTCAATTTACTTATGACAGAAGAGCAATTCTGATCCCTCTTGAAATGGCCTACAAAGCCAGCTATTTTTATTTGTTTTCCCAGTGAAGGAGGGGTTACTCCCATGATTCCACTGAGATTATTTCCATTTCACTTTGTTTCTCAGTTGCTGAACTACTGGCAATGTAGCCAGGCTGTTTACATTCAATTACCTTTCTACAGGGTTTACTCTGATGGAGACCAAGTGATGATCTAACTTGGAGAGGATTTCTGGTTCCTGGTGATTATGTTCATGTGCAGACTTAATGAATAACTATACTGAGTTTGAAGTGATCCTTAAAATTCCTGAAGGATTATGAATGCTGTAATCTCTAAGAAGCTTACACTTTGAAGTCTCTTTGATCTTGACAATATTAGTAATTCAGATGTTCACTGGATCTGAAAGGTTGACATCCGTTACCGGGATTTTAGAATTCAGATACTGAAGAAGGAATACACTTATCATACATGATCAACCAAATGGCTGACAGTTAATGGTAATGGTATCACATGTCAATTATAACACCAAGAATAGCATAAACAAATGAGCAGACCTTTCAAAGAAGAAGCATTGGCAAGACCTTCCTGACAGAGATTTTGTTTGCTTAGGATAGTACACACTGCCTTAAAAAATTCATACAGTCAACACCCTGGACAGCAATACCACAAGTATTTCTGATTCATCAGCATAATTCACCTGAAAAGGTAAGATACTCACTTCTTCAGACCTCTTCCTTTCTTGCTCTGTGTCATATTCTTCCTTTGACTTCCTGTAATACAAAATACAAGTAAATATTCAAGACTTCTTTAGTAGCGATGACTTTTAGGTAAAATTAGCAACGCTTAAATATTGGAGGACTATCAAAATAATTACAAGGGAATATAAATTTGTTTATTTCCAAAATACTTCCATGACTTAAATTACAATGCACTCTTAATATACATAAATAATTATGAACCACAGAACCCTCTATCCTCAGTTTTTTGTTCATGTTTCATTTGAAGGGTTATGGACAAGAAGTTTTTTCAGAATTTAGAGGGGAAATAGCATAATTTAATATAATCTGAATGGATTACTCTGCTATTATTTAAGATTATACTTATACATGTGTGAACTGGGAGTGGAGGAAAATCTACGCAAGTTATATCAGTCCTTACACACCTTCTTAAATCATAGCAACAGTCACTGAACACCACTAAGAATGAAGCTGTAGAGAGGATTAATGCTTACTGCAAAAGCAGAATTTGCCTTTCCAAGGTTTTAATGTTGAGGGTGTTCCCTGAATGGATTACAGCAAGTGTGCTCCTCCTATTGTCCAGAGACATTTAACCCAGATCTAACTTTAGGTTTGTATGGAGATGCAGGGGAGAAGAGAAATGATTGGGCTCTTAAAGTTGCACATTATTCCAGGCATCGCCAAGATGGTTCATGATGGTGGAGCCATTCTCTGTCAGTGTCCTCATCACACCCACTGTCTAGCACCATTCATTTTCTCTTAGGTAGGATTTTGACAAGAATATTCATGTCATCTATCAAGTGAAGGCAGTTTCCTGGAAAAGCCTAAAGGTATTAGGCTGTACTAAGTAGGACTGATTCATTTTTACCTTAGAACCTCCCTTAGTATTTTCATTTCTTCTTCTTCAATTTCACTGAATACATCGGTACCCTCTGTCAAACACTCAGGCAACACACCTATAAAAACATGGCAAAATGTATGCTTTAATCTAAAGAAAATTATTTTTGTTCTCTATTTGGCACCATTTTTAAGGCAGAGAGGAGAAAGGAAAAGAAAAGGTAAAACTAAAGACATGGAAGAAAGGAGTGGGTAGATGAAAATCCTTTTGGCAACACCAACAGAGCAGCAAAGTTGGGTGCAAATTATTTTATCTTCTTTAAATACATTTATGTTTTATCATGATGAATTCTCTAACTTCTGCTTTCTACACAGAATTTTCCATATGCAACTCTTACAGTGTAACTTGCAACGTAACAACAGCAGATAGTACAGCATCACTGCTATGCAAGTAGCACAGTTCAAACCAGCAATACAGTCACTGTGTATGAACTGCTGTAATTGCTTTAACACTCAAAGTCATCACCAAAATTATTGCACAAAAAACCTAAGTGGTTTCACAGAAAAGTTTAGACATAAGACCTGAACTGAAGTATCTGTAAATTTATAAAAGAATACAGGCAGATGTCACTGGCAGCACAAGCCAAGGACTAAGTACTGACATCCCAGTCTCAGTAAATCTACTGAATGCTTTCCATTAATTTGACCTGGAACCGAACCATTATTCTGTACTCATGAATGGATTACATAGCCATCAAAAGAAAGCTAAAAAGATCAAACCCCACATTTACTACTTCTTACCATTTCTTTCTTTAATGATCCTAATGGCTTGCAATTGCATTTCCATATTTTTCTGTACCATCATTGTTTTAAATAGTCTAAAATCTTCTGCTGCCAACACTGTTTGCAAAATAGCCTGTGGGAGGGAAGATACACATAAAATTTAAAAGCCTAGAGAAATCATAACCACATTGATACGCTTGAAATTGTATTAAGATTTAAAATTCTGTAGTGCACATTTTTAATAATGATATTTAATTCTCCTATCTATTTTTCCAGCCATACAAGTTGAGCTAATAATCATGAATAGAATTGGATGGTTTATGTCTCTGAATCAACATGCCTCCAATACTACTATCACAAAACCTGAAGGGTTTCCCATTGTAAGTTGACAACTGCAAAGCATTTGACTTCCTGAACAAACCTGTAAGCTTGAGGAGGACTGTGCACTCTGAAGGAGCTTGTTACCACCTAGGAGATCTGTCAACAAAACACAGTTTAAACTGGGAGCAGAAGCTCCCACTCCTCCCCCCAGTATAGCCGAGACTGTTCTGAAAATATCTTTGAACAGGTGGAAGGCTTCCTAACCATGCCTTGTCTTCTCAAGACCAGTGATTGTCTTATTGTTTTTACTCTCTTATTATAAAATTAGAGGAAAACATATTTTATTTTATGGGACAAGTCTATCGTTTTAATCTTCAAGTTTGCCTGCTACTGTAAACAGATTAACACTGAAAAAAAATGCAAATAAAGATGGCAGGAACACCATAAGCTTACAGGTTTTTTTCGGAAAACAAAGCATAGAAGATGGATCTCAAAAGGTACCTGACACCACACAAATATTTATCATTAATTTCAAGATGCATATTTTTCTGGTCAAAAGTTCACAGTATAAACAAATTATGCTTAAGAAAATTGCCTTTTGAACAAGAAAACTAAAATTGAATCTACATATACCTAAGCAAAGGAAAATTTACCTGTGAAGTGTGTGTCTTTGCAAGAGGAGATGAAAACGCCTCTTGAAATTTCTCCTCATTAATTCCAACTTCTTTAAGATAATCTTCTAATAATTTTTCAACCTGTAAAAAATTATAAAGTATTACTATTTAGGAGGGTTTTCCCCAAGAATCTTATGATTATTTTTTTCACAATTGTCTACTTTTTTTCTGCTGACATTGTACTTTTTTAACTTGAAGGAAAATCATTGCAATACTATGACAAATTTTTCTGATAGGTCAGGCTTTATTTACTTCCATGAATTGTTCAAAACAAGCATTTTAATTGCTGAATTTGATTACTACTTAATTTAGTTTCCCCAGCTCCCAAGAATCTCACTTCTCTATCTCTTACCCAGGCTCCTGACTAGTATTCCTCATAATTTTTTCCCTATGGATGAAAGGCTTCAGCCTGCATACCTGAAACCCTTCTAGGTGAGACCTAAAATGGATGTTTGTCTGTATTTATATATTGATGCTTTTTAACATCAAGTATTAAAATGTCCTGTTTTTTTTTTTCTCTGATGCTCGACAGTTAAATCAAAAGATATACGAGACTCTTAACTGAACACATGTTCACTTATGTGAACACACATTCACATGTTATACATGTTCTCAGACACTCTAGACTACATGTGTTCATGCTGTTTGTAATTTTAACCTGGCAGAAAATACAAACATTATCAAGATTATAAATACAGTATTCTAGCTAGCAGAGTAATGTTAATGAAATGTGAGAAATACAGCATAGAAGAAATCACTGTGTGTTAAAGTTTCTTTTCTATGTATCTGGTTCTTAACCATAAAAATGCATATGACAACTGTGATTCAAAAGATTTCTGAATAACACAACAGGCAATATTAGAAAATCCTAACCAACAAAGACAGCACAAATAGAAGTTCATCTAAATATGACTAACATATTAAACTATATTTCTTTAAAAATTGCCATAAATAATGAATAATGCTCACCAAAGCTTGGTATTCCTGATAAATTTCTGTGTAAGACAACTTGCTTTCTTCTTCATCATCAAAAACTGTGTGGGAAAGAAAAAAGAAAACACCACACACATTTTGGAGTTGGTATTTAAGGACTAGCACAAGAAACAGGCAACACAAAGTAACGTATGCCTTAAAGATTAACTATTATATATGAAAATATAGGCCATGATTAATAAACACATTCAGGCTAAGCATGTATTTTTGTAATTAAATTTCATAATTTAATACCAGGGAAATGTATCTTCATTCTAGAAGCAGATTGCTAAGCAGTTTAGGATTCAGCAGATACACACACTAAAAAGTAAGATTTAAATAAGCACATGAATATGAACTTGCATAAGGTTGTTCTAAGATGACAGATGACATACATAAAACAGGAAATTCCTCTTGGCATATATTTATGTGGAAGATGTATTAACTACTTACAACAAAATTTTTAAAGTGCTGTTCATTTAGCAAGAAGCCAAGGTGATACAGGAAAATGAGAACCCTGACTGAATAAAAGCAGATAACTTCAAGAAGGATATCTAGTACAGGTAAGTTATTTTTTAAATTATATCTAAATTTAGACAATTGGGCACCTGTATAGTACAAGCAATATTAAGCATATTTATATAAGTTCATGTTAAAAACTCTTTACTGAAAATATAAATCTAACCACCTCTACATTGCTGAAGAGATGGAAGCAGAAAATAAGAAAATTTGAAAACTAGGGTTTGGAGAGTTTTAATCTGTATTTTTATAATGTCAACAATGAAAAGAGGTAACGTAAAACCTAGCAATTAAAGCAAAAGCTTAGAATTAAGGCTCCCTCAATCCCCTTCAAGATAAGCCCGTATCTGTTGGACAAGACGCTTCTCAGGTGCATGATTTGAAGTCATTTGAAGAATGGGAATTCTGCTTTAATTGCTGAATGAGTGTAATTTATTCTTCATGTATAGATATGGCCTCTCTGATGGAAGATGATGCAGATACACATAGAATCCATGTAACTTCCACACAGATTTAGAGGGACTTCTAGAAAGCATCATTCCCTAGCTGTGACACAGCAAGGTTGCTCTGAACCTGGATAAGGTGTTTCCTAAACCAGAAAGTACTTGCATCACTTTCTCATAGCTTACAGCAGTGCAATGACAGAAATCTAATCAAACAGTCCAGGTCCTCTAAATAAGCAAAGGAAACTTGCTTTTTCAACTACATAATTTGGGAAAACAACATTTGCTTTTGTTTCATTTTTGCACTAGTGAATTTTTTTTTAGTGAAGGGATTTTTAAAAAAGAAAAAAAGCTTTAAAAATATCTAAATAAAGTATTTAAATAAATTTAAATGATAGAACAAGTACTATAAATCTTACTCTAAAAAAAAATTCAGCTCCTATGGTGACCACCTTATTAACACATCCAAGAGGGTGAAGACACTTTTCTGCCTCTGCTGTCTTCTGCGTCTCCTCCCCTCTGGGGAATCTCTTGCAGACCTCAACCTCTGTCTTGGTTTCTCTTGTTCCCTTCTACCTCATGCTGTTCCTTCCTGTCCTGGGCACCCTAGAGAAGGGTGACACAGATATGTCACTCTTCAGTGAGCATCCATACCAACAGTTAGCCTTACACTGCCAGGGGATGCTTCCAAGTTCTCCTCCTTCCACAGCTGCAGGACAACACGGAAAGCACCATGGAAAACCTGCTCTGTTCTCAGGCTTTGGACAAAAAGAGGATGAAATTATGTACCAAGTAAAGCCAACTGTAGTCAGCATTTCCTGTAAGTAGCATTAAGGGGTACTTTGAATGGAGACCCTGGATTTTCTTGAGTAGATCTCCTAAAGCATGCTGTTATTATTTTCTTCTAAGATTCTGGCACACAGTCTTTGATAACACAGCAGAAACAAAGATCTGAAGAACAAGCATATTTAGGTAATCCAGGGAAGCCAGATATCCTATGAGACAAACTCGTAATTTTCCTGTTAAGTTGAAATCTTCACTAGGACCCTCACACGGGATGAGCTTAAGTCAAGTTTGAGTTCTCCCTGACAAACTGAGCCATTGACTCATTTCACCCCCCAGACAAGAGCTGCTAAGCAAACCTGAGGGAACTCTTTCTTCCCCCATCCTCACCGACTGGTGAGGGGGCTCTGTACTGGGAGAGATGAGAGTCACTGCCAACAGTATGTTTATTCCTTCTGCACCTTGTCTTTACCTTCTGGTACTCAGAACTATTATCAAGCTTATCTACGTCCAAATGAGGTTCCATTTAATACCCTGAAACATGTGAATAGAACTGAAAAGCCCTTTTGCCTTACATATCCATGGATTTAATTGCAGTTTCACACCCGCAAAGAAGGAAATTAATCAGGCCATGATAAATTAATGAAGTCCCTAAAAAGCAGGAGAGAGAGAAAGCAGTTATCAACAGATAGAAAACCAGTAGAAATGTTTATAAGTTGAAGTGCAAGGACTTGGTGCAAGTAACTACAGTTTCAAAATAAATTCCTTCCATACCAGTTACAAAATTCAAGTTCTATTTTTAAGAAATCACAAATTCTTGTCAGTTAATCAAAATATTTAAAAATAATTCTGTCCTGACAAAATATCTAAAAAAAAAAAAAGCAGTGGAATCAGCATTGTACACTTATAGACAGGAGAAGCAAATAGCACAGGTATCTGCAATAATTCAAATATCATCAAATTCCTTTAACTGTGATTCTTAGCACCCATAGCATTGCAATAACACTTCAGCCTTTCCTTTTTTCTCTAGCTTCTGAGAGTTGTCTAACAGCACTCTGTAGCACGAATGATACCTCGGAATATCACCTATTGCAAGTGAATTCTCTACTTTTTTCCTCCAGTTTCATCTGTAGAAACAAACTACAAGGGGCAGAAAGTGACTATTATATAAGCCTGCCTCGTACTATGTGGAAATTTAGAGATTCCATAAATCTTCTTACTGCCAGTAAATTCTCCTCAACCTTCTAAAGAGAGATCATTGCTCCAGAGAGGGATAATTGATTGCCCCAATTACTAAACCCAGACCCCTTGAGTGATAATCAGAATGCTTAAGTTTAGGCAGACTTTCCCTGAGCATACTTCTATACTAGATTTCTGTGCTGCACTCTAGATGCAGCGCTGAGAACATTTACCTATCTCATTTTCCAGTGTCCTAGGGAAAAGTGTTCATACTCACAATGATATTGCCTTATGCAAAGCTTGAGAAGGGTAGAAACAATTCAGAGTTACTGAGAAGCAACTTGTTTAGAAGCTGATATTTGAATCAGTCTGTTTCACCAAATACGAAATAAAAATCCTTAGTGGACCCTCAAGAACCACTGCACAAAAAAATAAAGTACTGCTGAGGCCAACCATGACAGAAGCTTTTCTGAAGCTCAGAGCAGGATGGAGAGGAGGAAGCAGTAATAGAACATTTTAATACAAAGAGCCATTCTACTTTGAGTTTGATGTAAGTCCCTGGAAATAAAATGTATTCAGAAGTGTTGGTTTCACAACTTTGGTATTTTATAGTTAAAATTATTAATGAACTCTACATTCTGTCAAGTGAAACTAAAGAACAGATTTTATTCATAGTAGCCACAGAAATTAGTCTCTGGCAACACGCTTTAACACTTCTTGTATGAAAGTCTGCAGGCTGGGTAGGATCACAGACCATCATGTTCTCAAACATACTTTTTTTTCCAATAATCACAAAAGAAAGCTTCCTTTTTTTTCTAAAGGACCTAGGCAACACTTTCATACTTGCCCAAATTGTAATTCTTTTGTTACCATAAGCATCCAGGTGTTCTTCGGTAGCAGAATATTTGTTCTTTAAGTAGCAGAACCAATTTAGCCAAATCTCTACTGCAGAAGGTCTATTTTCTCCTTTTCTTGCTATATACATCTATACAGGTCTCCTCCAACATCTTTATACAGAGGTACAGGTCCAGCTAAGTCTACCTCTCACTGCTCATACTTCCAGTTTACCCGGGATGTTCTCAAAATTATTCCATCATTTCCCTTCTCTCTTTCTGGAGGAAGAAAAGGATGTTTAGGTAGTTGCTTCCAAGCTAAATTCCAAGCTAAATTCACACACAGGATTGCCTACAAAACATTACTAATAACTGTTGACTTTTAGCGATATTATTTTTTGGGAGGTACTAACTTAATGTTTCCCATCTCTTAACTGTCAGCATTCACGAACTTGCAGGAACTGAACTTTGGGCCTTCTACTCTTCTGTCCTGCTGACCAGACTGTAATTTTAATTGTGCTATCGTGTTTCCTGAGAAAAAGCATCTAGCTGTTGAAAGTATTAAAGGCCTATATCTGCTTTCTAGCCACGTCAGGGCATTATGCACCGCGGAGCCAACTCGTTTAGGTGTCACACTGTAAGCTTGTGCCATAATCCCCTGTGCGAGCTAATGAGTGCAAATTGGCACATGCTGAAAACTGGCTTGCTCAGGGGACACCAGCTTTTCAACTACTCCCTAAAACCGGTGGAAAGGGTATGAGAGGCCTGACGAACCTTCAGCGGGGATCGCTTCCGAACAGTGCCTGAGGGCTCACCAACACCGCCTCGATGTCCCAAACGCTGCCGGCCCAAAAACACCAGGGCTAGCGCAGGGAGAGCCCGCACCAGTGTGAGGGGCCAGGGCGGCAGACCTGACGGGGCCTAGCGTGTACCCCGCCCCGGGAGTCTCCCGGCGCCCAGCAGCCTCTCGCCCCCCCGGAATGTGCCCGCGCTGAGGCCACTCCGTCCCGTCCCGTCCCGTTCCCTCAGCCCTCAGGGGGCTGAGGGCCCGAGGACGCGCTCACTCCTCCCCACCGCCAAGTCGACGGCCCGGCCCGGCCCCGCCGCTCACCCTCGCACTTCTGCTCCATGAACTCCAAGATGGGGATGGACCAGGCGGGCCCTCGCAAGAACCCGGCGATGGTGTCCACCACCCACTCCACGTCTCCCTCCTCCTCCTCCGCCGCCATCGCCAGGGCCACCGCAGGGAGGAGTTGAGCGCGCTCGCCCGTGGCTATAGCAACCGGCGTCACGTGGGCCGCGCACCCCGCGTGCCCGCCCCGTCCCCGCGGCAGTTAACGGTCGTTAACGGCTCTGCTGAGGCGGAGGGGTGGCGGTTGCGAGCGAGAGGTTTCAAGGGCTGTCCTGATGGTATTGTGTGTAATCAGATCACGGCTTTAAGGGAGCTGCGGGTTGGCTGGCAGCAAAACCTGGGTATTAGGAGTTAGAGTGGGAAGGAGGCCTGCTATGCCAGTTAACCGTCCTGGGGTGAAGGTGGATGCGCCTGTGACATGAAGCGGTGGTGCTTTAGCGGTGAGGTAAATTGGGGTAAGCTGGGGATAGTGCCCCATGTGCCCCATGCGCCAAGAGGATGGGGGAGGAGGGAGCGGGGAGGTCCAGATGTGCAGTAAGGGCCTGGCAGCGGCCGTCCTGTTCCCCCCCTCGGCCTCGCACGCCTGTGCTCAGTGGCGCAGAAAAGTGAGGAAACTGGTAACTAATTACGGTGCTCGTTACTTACCCATTTCAAGGTGAAGATGCATGGCTCGCGGTAAGAAGTTCCCCAGCCAGTCTGTGACTTACCTTTGGGGAATAATGGGGATGTGATGGGACAAGGCTCTGAGAAGCCTCATCTAAGATGGTCCTGTGCCCTCCAGGAAGCACCAGTTATTTTATACTTCTTCAATAAACAATAAAGATTGGGTTTATATATTTGATTTCTGTAACAACGAAGATGTGGAGGATGATCCTGGAAGATGGAAAAATCCTGTTAACCCATACTTTATCATGCACAGAATGTGACTGCATTGTGTAGCGAACAGTAACTCGTAAGTTCCTCATCAACTGATGTACCTGGTGCTGTAATTCTGTATACTTTGAACTTAAACGTTAACCCTCAGGCCTTTGTGGGAATGTGGGTACCTCAGTGTAATTTGTAACTTGGTAATATTTTAAACATATTAAGGTGTAAGAATTAGGAAATAACTTACATGGCAATATTGTAAGGTTTATATTAAAACTTAATTGTTTGGGTATTTTGTTAGGGCTGATATTTGTGGGCACATTCCTATTCTCCTCTAGAATTAATGTAGTTTCTCTCATTGTCCTCACCTGTTCGCTGATAAAAGATCTGAAAGACTGAAAAAGTTTTTCGTTATGTTTAAATGTATTTCCCTCTTAATGTTAGATGACTGCTTGCTTTATTTGTGTTACTGATAAATTTAAAAACAAAGAACATAAAAAACCCAAAAATGAAACCAAAAACCAAAACCAACCAACCAACCAAAACCTAACAAAAAACCCCCAACTAATTTATCCTCTTTCAACTCTTTCCTGTCAGTTGTTTTTTTTTAATGCAAGCAAGGAACAAGTGGTCTAGTGATGGTTCCAGTTACTTCCATCAGGCTCTATCCTTGGTTTTGTCCATGAAAGACTCTCATAGATGTTAATGAGATTTTATCTGCATAAAGACTCAGTGCTGAGTTCAGACTAATTTATTTTCATCTTGGTAGTAACAATTCTATGCGCTTATCACTGCAGAGAAATACCTGATCATCTGTGCATAGCTTAATAAAATGATATTGCAGAGGAGAGCCTTCAATTTTTCCTTTTTCTCAGATCACATTAACTCCCTTTACACCATTAGTGCTTCCTTTTCTCTGGCCAGTTTTGTGGTCTGAAACTATTACTTGTCTAGTGTAGGAAAAGTAATTTGTCCTACCTCAGATTTGATTGGTCACATAATTTAATTACTGATTTAGGCTTACATGATTGTAAAGTACATTTACCTCTTGTATAGGCAGTTGGCTATCTATAAATGAATACATAGTAGTATGGTTTTAAGTTTGCACGGTAGCTGCCAGCAGTCAGTCAGCTCTGTCAGGTGCTTCTAGCTCTATGTGCACTGGCAAAAAACAATGCTTATATATTGGTTACTTTTCAAAAATCCGTTTTGTGTCTTCCACAGCTCATTTTTTGTAATGTTGCATAGTTAATGGCTTTAGAAAATACGTTGCTCTGTGAGTAGTATTTTGCACTTTAAGCCTGCACCACACTAATCTTCTTGCCTTTGTATCCCCACCAAGTAAGGGATATAAGTATGCCCACAAGTAAAGGATCCCTTCTCGCTGGGCACATGGATGTGACAGTTGTCAGGTAAATGGGATGATGTGTGATTGCTGCCCTGGCCCCCCTGCATTCCTTGTCAGCCGTTCTTCCACTGCTGTACTGGCAAATCTCCACTGATGGCAATGTCACAAGAGAAGCTATAAACGCCCAACATGAACTGAAACTGGAAAACTTGAGAAAGCAAACGGGAAAATCCAGAAAATCCTGGAGTTTTATGTTTCTCCTCTGAATGAAGTAGGTAAAAACCTCTAACAGAAACATACGCTGGTAGACTAAAGGGCTTCTGACATTCATATGTGACTTCTCAGGAAGAGTACCATGTATTTAAAGACCCAGGATGTTTTGTACATTGTAGTGGAGAGCTCACAATGCATACCTTACATAGCAGAATTAATTTGAAACCTTAACAGTCTCATAATTTCTCTAATTGCTATTGACACTGAGATCAGTTGTGATAAAGAGGTCATAATGCAAAACCAATTTTGTTCTTTGCATTACACTTACATTTCAGTGCACATAGCTTTATCGTAGGACATGCCAAGAACATCACAATTCTCTTGCTTCTGCTAGCAATGTGCTGTTCATGTGAGCTGTCTGTCGCAGCTCTGATGCAGAAAAATCTTACTCTTTCAGCATGGGTAATCTTATTTTTCACTTTTATAATATTTAAAGAATTTCATCATATTTACATGAAAAAATGCTAGAGAAACAAATATGATGGTTTTGATTATAGTGGATATAATTCCATTTTGTCACCTCATATGAAACTGCCCAGTGTTATTATGTTCTGGTCCTAGATGGCAGGTGGAATGCTTGGGTTAGTGTTTTTGTTAATAACAAAATATAGAGCAGGAAATGCTCTCCTGTTTCACTCACAAAAGATCTGTTATTGCTTAATTTTCATCTTCTCTGTACGAGTTCCGGTATCAGACATTTTGACATATTCTTGGTTCATTGCTCTATATATATACTGACAAGCAAATTTTATCAAGCCTTTCTAGCCCCTGCTGGCTACTGAATTATTATGTCAGTACCAAATCCTTTTCACCTTCAGTGGGTTCCACTCACATGTGTAATGCAGCAAACCACAAAGCCCCAAGTATCTTTTATTCAGTCTCTTTTATGAAATAATTCTTGCACTAATAGCTAGATTATTTTTTAATTTCCCACAAGTATCTGGAAAAATATGCTAGTATATAATTTCTTTTACTCTATTAATGCCTCTTAAAAGTTACTTCTTATCCAAATGCATTACATATAAAAATAAGTTAATAAAACATTCGTTTTGTGTGTCTCTAGAACAGAAATATTTAACAGTGACAGTCCAACTATATCTCTATATCTGAACAGTGTGTCAGTCCATGAACATTTTACTGGATTGTATCTCATCAGTGTAACTGAAATTTGCATTAAGGGGCTAATGACCCTAACGACCTAACTCCTCTCTCTCATCAAAACAGAAAATGATGGTAACAGCACAGCTTGCCTGTACGTTCCTCTGATTAAAATGGTCTTGAAAAAAACACATCAGATCAAGAGGAAAGCAGTTCTGTTAACTATTCTGATTGAATCTGGATGTGTCTAATAATGTCTTTTGTCTGCATAAAGACACAATAGCTCAATAACAAGAAAGTCTGAAGTTCCAAAATCTTGAGAATATTGAACTTCTTATTGGTGAATGTCATTGCTAATCTGTTCATGCATTCTTTAGTTAGCTCTTGTTAAAAAAAATAAAATCAGTCTCCTTATTTTAGGCACCATTTCACAGCATTTGTTTCACTACTGTAGATATTCAGGCCCTAAGAATATTTATAGGATAATCAGTCCAGTCCTGTGCTAGTTTTGGTATTTGAAAAAGTTATAAGTATATCCATGCACCTAATTTAAGCTTATTGCAGATAGATAGATAAGCTTTTAGGTGTTGGCAAAGCAAAGCTAATATTTATATCCCCTTTAGTGTCTTCCTTTTACTCTTTTCATGGCCATTTCTGTTGATATTTGAGCAATTTTGAGTATATTGGCAAAGGTACAATAACTAGAATTACATTTACAGTAAGCAATCTTATTATTACTCTTTTGTTTAAGCTTTAATTCTTTCTTCTACCTAATTTTGTAACATCTACTGCTCTTAGAACTATAACGACTATAAATATTTAAACCTTAGTAAACCTAATACAACTTCTCCTATTTGTTTTTATAAATTTCTGTTTGGGAAGGACTGTCATAGTGAATAATCTAATCTCTGAAAGGAAATTCTAATCTTGTGCTACTGATCAAAGGTAAACCTGATCTCAAATCTATCAAAGAGAACCCTGATCTCAATCTATCTCCTGGATAACCATGGCTGAAATGCCTTTTTTTTTTTCAAAACTATGGGTCCATAGGGCCAGAGCAGACCCTGAAAAGCTGTAGAAAACTCCACTTTTTCTGTGTAGCAAAGATATACTTAGACTCTTGACATTTTTATGTAACTTGTTCTTCAAAACTTCTAATGTAAGAGACACTCTTTATCCAATTTTTCCTACTAGACCCACAAATACAGTGTTACTAAATTTAATGGAAAATCCATGGGAACACACTGTAATTATATGCTTGTGTGTAAGCATATTGCCTAACAGTGTGGGGAAAAGGGTACATCATACTGTATTTAAAATGTATAAAGTACTGTGATAGTCCCCTCTGTTACTATAAATTTTTAAGTGAGTTTCAAGCACAAAGAATGACTTGTTAAGGTCTCTAAATGTGTATGTGTTCAGACATTTTTAAGCTGTTTATTTTACTCCAGCAAAACATGAACAGCTCTGCAAACTGCAGGCCAGAAGGTTTATTCCTGTGAGTATGTCACAGGGAAATGGGAAGAGCTGCTCTGATCAGTGGGGTGTAGCTCCTTGAGTGTTTGTTTGTAAGGGTAAGCCTTACAACTACAAGCTTGGTTGGTCAGATTGATGTGCTTGTGTGTGGGCACTTTCTCTTCATTTCTTGTCCAAGCCCGTCAGAGAAAAGCAGCCTGAAGTCAGTAGTCAGGTGATTATAATGTAGCACATTTCTTTTGTCTGGGACCACAGTCAACATTTCTTTCCTGATTACCCATCTGCAAAATATTTACTATAAGAAAAAAGAAACCATAGAAGTCTGCTTCATGGTAGCAAGACTTCTTTTCCGAAAGAATCTATAATTATATAAAACAGCAGAAGAAGTATCTACCAAACACTGTCTTCTCACATGTGTTTTGATTCACTGTGGTCAGAGCTAAAGTTCTGTATCCTGTTTACCATGGGTTGATTTCACATGAATGTCAACTTCCCAGGCAGATTTTTTTTCATTCATTTTCCTTCTCTCTTTGTTTTTGTTTTTTTTTCCTACACAACAGCACATGCAAAAAAAGGTACTAGAAATGTAAGTCTTAGTCTTTATTTTTTACCAGGAAGAAATTATGGATGTTCTTGTAAGTGTGAGGCAGGTTTTGTGCATAATTTAACATTCACATTAAAGTGCTTTGTACTCAAAAGTCCTTACATTATTTACACATAAATGCTGTTTGGTAGCATCAGTAGTTTGTACAGGGCAGTATGCCTCTGGTACCTAATTTAACAGATGAACATTCTCATTTTTTCCCCATGAATGTTCTTCAGTCTAATAGGCAGAGTGAGACTTGATTTTTGCATAAAAGGTCAAAAGTTTTAAAACTCATTAGTTTGGTTTTATTTGCAATTACTTACTGGTGAGGGGTTTTGTCAAATATGATGTATTTCAAGGACTTAATTTTAGTCAAAGCTAAAATAGAAGTGAAATTCATTATAAGGAACGCAAGCACATTGAAGAAGTGCTTAAAGTCAAATAAAGAATCAAGAGTTATCTTCATTTTCATCCCCTTAGAGATACTGAACTCCTGCAAGAACTTCTTCAGAACTTATTTAGGTAATTTTCATTTTATAAAGCCTGTCTTTTATTACTTGAATGCTTTACACAAATGTAAGGCTGTTTCACTAGGATTCATCCTGTGTGAGGTGCAATTCCCAGGTACCAGATTCGGGAGTGTCACTGTCCAGTAAACAGATCCTTTTTGCTCCAGGGCTGGTACAGGTACAAATTCTCCTTTGGTGCTTGCTTATTGACATTTCCCCAGTGTTGGGATGCTAAAGGGCAAAAGAAAACCTGTCCGCCAGTAGCATGGGGTTTGGAGTAGCAGCTTGGATCTTTACTTACTCCTTTCTAAGTCCAAAATAAAGATTTAATTCACCATGAGGGTAGTAAGATACTGGAACAGGTTGCCTAGGGAGGTTGTTGATGCCCCCTCCCTGGTGTTGTTTAAGGCCAGGCTGGATGAGTCCTTGTGCATCCTTGTGCATCCTGGTCTAGTGGAAGGTGTCCCTGCCCATGCAGGGGAGTTGGATCTTGAAGGTCCCTTCCAACCCTAACCATTCTATGATAATAGTGACACAAAAATACTCTTAACTCAGTCCCTGTTCTCTTGTCATATTTTTCAACTGTCTTCTCCAATAAAAATGTCAGAAATGACAACTCAATATTTGTATTAAAAATGAGCAGAGTGATTTATTACTAAGAAATTACCTGACCCTGCTGACTTCAACTGCCTGTATTCTATTTTTAAGAGCCATTATAGTTCTTTTTTTAAGCTTTTAATATAAGCTCCACAAATTGACTAAGTATTTTAGTAGTCTTTTAGTAATTTTTGTAGTGCTTTTACCATAAATTTTTCTGTGGTGTCTGCACATCTTGAATTCTAAAAAACCATGTAATGCTTTAGATTTTTATGTCTAATTTCAGTTGATTGTTGTCAAGGGAAGATGAATTACAGCAAGATGAAACTCATGTTTTGATCTGAAGCCTGTGAGCTTTGTTATTCTAATCTCTTCTGGCACAGGTTCTGCAGCCATGAGCAAGTTAGAAAAAAAAAACCAAAACCCTATCTCCTTCATTCTGAACCAGGGAAAGCAGCACGGCAAACCCTAATTGTGAAGTACGAAATGGCATCAATAAGGGTATGAGATGCTTAGAAACTCTGAATAAAAAGCTGAAATTCATTGGCCACTGCAGAACATGAGCATGCTATTTATTCTCCCCGTTGTTTCCTCTGTGTGACAGAAATGGAAGTCCTCTGAAATAAGTAATGCATTCTGTTATTACAGTTACTGTAGTCTTTACCATCTGAATCCTTGTAATTATTTAATAGGAGGCTATGCAAATACAGAGCAAGTCAGAGAGTGGTAACTCAAATGAAGGCGTTTGTCTGGCTATTTCTCTTTTCCCTCCCAGTCTCCCCTTCCTCCCTGGAGACCATATTGTTATGGAAAAATGGCCACACTGCTGTTTTGATAAATTGCTCAAGAGACAAAAGCTGACATACATACAAACGTACACGTTTCTGACATGCACCAGTGCTGGAAGATTTAAGAATTAAAACAAATTTAAATACTGCGCTGGGCTGTCATTGTAAAGCTATGTGTGTCACGTAGTCAGAAGAACTGATGGACCTCTAAAGCAGTAATCCTGAGACCACAGGTTTCCAAGGTCTGGTTCTCACTTTTGGCTGATAATTGTTTATGCAACATAAGATAGACCCAGCAGGAAACACCCAACCATATACAGTCAATAGCTTTGCAGTTAGGTTACACAAAAGATCTGAAATGCAGTGGTTCAGAGTCCTTGTACTAAATGAGAAAAAACATTTTCCTACAGCTTTGGAAAAGGTTGTTACCACTAAGATGGAATTTCCCATGAGCAGAGGAACCTATTAAGAAGCTCAAGACTAAAGCAGAGGAAACTTTGCTGAAGTTTAATCTAAATTGGACATAGCAAATAAAGAAATGGTATCTAGTTCTAGTTGTTTCGATGGAAAATTAAGAAATGGTTCTCTGAATTGTCTAAGGTTTTTTCTGACTGATGTTGGCAGCCATGAGAGCAGAGGGAGACAGGGATGGAAGCTGTCACCTGTGAAATTACAGCCAGAGGCAAAGAGTGAAACAAAAGATTAGTTTACCCAGTGGTTGTAACACTTCACTGTGCTGTAAATCAGGCAGTATTTCTGAGACTAATGCTTTCACTGTTTTATGCTGTTGCCATATTACATTTTTAATATGTGTGTAATCATGGAATCATAGAAAGTTAGAGGATGGACGGGACCTCAAAAGATCATCTAGTCCACCCCCCCTGCCAGAGGTGGGTCACCTGCAGCAGGTCACACAGGAACACGTCCAGGTAGGCTTTGAATGTCTCCAGGAAAGGAGACTCCACAACCTCCCTGGGCAGCTTCTTCCAGTCCTCTGTCACCCTCACAGTGAAAAAAATTCTTCCTAATATTTATACAGAACCACCTAAACTCCAGTTTATAACCATTGCCCCTTGTCTTATTGTTAGTCACCCCTGAGAAAAGCTTGTCTTCATCCTCCTCGCACTTGCCCTTTACGTATTTATAAACAGTGATGAGGTTCATTCTCCTCCAAGCTGAAGAGACCCAGCTCCCTCAGCCTTTCCTCATAAGGGAGATGTTCCACTCCATCATTTTGGTCACTCTGCGATGGACTCTTTTCAAGCAGCTCCCTTTCATTTTATAAAGCCTGTCTTTTATTACTTGAATGCTTTACACAAATGTAAGGCTGTTTCACTAGGATTCATCCTGTGTGAGGTGCAATTCCTAGGTACCAGATGCAGGAGTGTCACTGTCCAGTAAACAGATCCTTTTTGCTCCAGGGCTGGTACAGGTACAAATTCTCCTTTGGTGCTTGCTTATCCAGTCCTTCTGGAACTGAGGGGCTCAGAACTGGACACAGTATTCCAGAGGCAGCCTCACCAGGGCAGAGAAGAGGGGGAAGAGAACCTCTCTCGACCTACTAACCACATCCCTTCTAATGCACCCCAGGATGGCATTGGCCTTCTTGGTACAAGAGCACATTGTTGGCTCATGGTCATCCTTCCATCCACCAGCAACCCCAGGTCCCTTTCACCTGTGCTGCTTTCTAACAGCTCAGTCCCCAACCTCTGCTGGTGCCTGGGGTTGTTCTTTCCCAGATGCAAGACTTTACACTTGTAAAGCATTAAATTTCTCCCTGCCCAACTCTCCAGCCTGTCTGGGTCCCCCTGAATAGCAGCACAGCCTTCTGGGGTGTCAGCCACTCCACCTTTTATATCATCAGCAAACTTGCTGATAATACATTCTATTCCTTCATCCAGGTCATCAATAAATATACTGAATAGTACTGGTCCCAGTACTGACCCTTGAGTGACTCCACTAGAAACAGACTTCCAACTAGACTCCATCCCATTGACTACAACTTCTGTTCTTCAACCAGCTCCTGATCCACCTCACTACCCAATCACCCAGGCTACACTTCTTCAGTTTAGCAATAATCATGGCTGAGTCTAAATTTCAGAAATGTACTGAATTGAAGCTGATAGATGTAGTCATAGTTCTAAGCATTCTGAAGCGTTCTATTCTCATGCACCGCACCTTTCTTGCAATGGTTACGCTTGGTCTCATTCAGCCAGTAACTGAGCTGAGGCATTCACAAAACTGGGAAATGTTCCCTCATGACACTTAATTCTTAATTACAAGACATGACCCTTAGTTAGACTACATGTGGAAGTGTTTCCCTGCCATTCTGGAGTTCAGAAACGTCTTCCACTCTCCTGCCATGACGAGGAAGGCTGTCAGCACATCGTGGCTGACATCATAAAAGTGGTGTTGCTGTTGCCAGTTAAAAAAGCCTGCTGGGCTGAGTATTTGCATTACAGAAGGAGAAAAAGCACCTTCTGCATCTAGAACACTATAGTTGGTAAAAGTTTGTAGCGTGCAGCAAGGTATCTAGGGGTTTTAAAGGAACTTCTATGATTTAGTAGTAGCATTTCACTCCATGCTTACAGCTGCTGGCAAATAGCAGTGTAAATGGTGTAGAACTTCTCTATGAGATAATACTGTATTTCAGCCTCACCAGCATAATTAGATTAGAACTGATTATTGTGTAATGGGTTACAATCAAGGGCTCTGAATATAGCTCTAACTGGAGTTTTGCCATTTTCCTTTTAAATTTGAATGTAAATCATGAGCACACATACTGTCTGTGATCTTTCTAAACATTTTAAGTTTAAAAAGGGATGTTTTTATCTTGTAAAATGCTGTTTCTTTCAGCAAGAATTTGACTGAGACCAACAATATGCTTTTGTCTGCCATAGAAAAAGCTGTCAGTGAGTGCTAGGAGAAAGAGATAGTAAGAGTTACCACCTCTGGGAAGTCAGGCTCTGCAAAATCACAGGTCCATCCTGGATTTAGTGGAAGCAGGATGGTACTGTACAAGGGATTTCAAACTATTTTGTTGTTTTTAATAAAAATTTAAATTAATATCCTGAGCTGATATAGCAACTGTATATTTTCTTTATAAAATTTATTCATGGCATGATTTCTTCACCGCAGTTGACTATTGGACTCAGTTTTGGGAGGAAATATCTAAACCTCAGCACACAGATCAAGTGTCTCTAGATAAAGCACAGTATGGTATTTCAATATAACTTAGCAATTTACTTTGTTAAATTCTGATGGTTAACTGATTTTGCCCTTAGTGAACTATTTAGTTTTGCATGTTACAATCATGATTACCTAATCATATGTATAACTTTAATTGAAGTAGTCTGAGGATAACAAATTAAAACATACCTTAAAATATTTTTCAGATTAAAATTTTTGTGGGAAGGCAGAAACCAAATTCTTCATTTAACTAATGCAGAATTTTTATGACAAAACCTGAGATGCTCGTCGATATATTACTTTCTCAGGATGTGTTTATCTTTTATTTATTCATTATAATGGAAAAATGTGGTATATACTCTAATTTTCTATTTAGATGTTGTCAAACAACAACTTCACAGTAGCTAAAATTCATTTCAGCTGATTTGTCCCTATCTCGAGGGCCTTGGGTACACCTTAATTCCCCCTCCCAGCCTCACCTGAGCTCCCAGTGTTCCTCCCTCCATTCCCCTAGGCCCATTTGAACTTTCTCAGGTGGCCCAGGGTTCTTGAGCTCTGCTGGAGGCATGTTTGTGTTTGGTCCACTCTCTTGCTGCTTCTCTGGTGCTTTCTGGACTTTGGGGTTTTCCTTGTCATTCTGCCTTGTCTGAGGCTTTTGGTGTGAGTTAAAGCAGTGGTTACTGTCACCGACTTCACCCTGCTTGACTGCTGCAGGACTGTACCCTGGTCTGGTAAGGTCTGTGCCCCTCCTGGTGTTGTTACTGCCCTTGACTCCTCTGGAGTGGCCCCACTTCTGCCACTCTTCCTATCTGTGTTTTACATGTATTTACAGTGAAAGTCTAAAGAGGTCTACTGCGAGCTTTGGTCATTGGTATTGTGAAAGTCTTTCACAAATATGGTACCTCACTAGCACAGCATCATTTCTTATGAAATATTCACAGTGGCTTTACATTTACAAAATAAATACATTATATACGGATTTGTTCTAGGTTAGAACAGAAAGTATATATTAAAGGCTACAAGCTCCGTGACAGACTGTGCCAGAATTCTTCAGATAGTGTAAATGTTGTCTTTTTTCTCTCAGATGGATAAAAACACACTTCTTTATAGTTTTACTTTCATGTCTGTCAGTGCATGATGGACCCTAAGTTGTCTATCACAAAGTCTAATCTGTGTAAGTATTTGTATTTGAAATATTACTGTAGTTTTGAGGTCAGTCTCTCACTTACTGCATGTTGGTTTAGTCTGTCAGTTGATTTTTCACAGCTCAGCACCAAATACCCCTCACTTTGTAAGAAATTTCACAGCCATGGATATTCCTTAGGCCATCTTTGAACCATGGGTGAGCTTGCTTGGGGGAAGCGGCCAAAAATTACTTTTAGCCAAAACTCTCGAACTGGGTACATGGTATTCTCAGCACTATCTACTGATTTTATTGTACTAAAGTAGTAGCCAATACAGTCTTAAATTTGGTCATAGTCTGCACTGTTTTTTTGTTGTCAGTATTACTGACAAGACTAATACTTAAACTCCTTCAAAGTTGAAAAAAGCATGACCCTGGTTTTGATTTTTGCCTAACTACAAAAATTATGCTTGTAATTGCATAAAAAGAAGAGAAATAGATATAAGTTGCTTTAACTTTCACTATGTCCCATGTTATAATCTAAAGAGTACAGGAATAAATTACCAGGTGCTAGGGCTTTTTTTTAATTGCAGAACACGAGTAGGAAAAGGTCAACAAACATAATTGCCATGAGTAATAATACTTTAAGTAATAGTTTAAAATAATAATATGTATCCTTAGAAGTTGTATGTGGATTTTTGGGGAAGACCTTGTCTAATTTTGAGGTTGTGAAACTTTCTATATAAGCCCCAGGTCCCTCTTTTGAATTTCAAACCTCTTCAGCCAAGTGTCATGCAAACTAAGCAGGAAGACTTCTATTACATAGCAAACAGTTTTGTTTTCAGTTCTTAACATTTTAGGAAATAATTTATTTTTAGAACTTCCCTTACAGTCTTCTCAATATGAGGATTACCTAAGTGTTACCTGAGGATATATGGAAAGTGAAACTAAAACAGACCTGAAGGCTGCCCAGCTTTGGAGTTTCATAGTTTACATTGTGCAAGGAAGAATCTTACAGGCAATAGTTAGGGACACAAGTTTGTTTTCAATCATCTAGTCTTACTGCAGGGCTTGGCTTTCAAGAAAGCACTTAGTACTGTGCAGACAGAAGTGGTTCTGGAGGCTCTTTGGAAGAACCTACATAGAGTTTGCATTTCCACCTATTTCAGTTGCCCCTAAGAACTTTGTCTGATCACATTGTATTGTTGATTATAAAAGCCAGGAAAAACAAGACAATACATTACAGTGCTTCACAGAAGCTGTGCTCTGTGAACAGAGCTGTTCTGAAACAAAAGATCAATTGTATATACAAGAAAGAAATATTTCAGTGGAAATAGAGATGGAAGTACTTTGAATGTAATAGCCTGTTTCATAGTTTTCAGATGTATAGACCTGTAGCAAGTCAGATATTGGAAGAATTATGCAATTTAAGATTAGAAAATTACATGTGCTGGGGAGAATAACTTTATCCCATTTGCCAAAATGTGTTATCTGTCTTCTAGGTGGAGAGGGGATTCCATGCTCGCAATTAATGCTCTAGCTGTGGTAGCTCACAGTTGTGATTAAGCCACATGGAAGTTCAGGATGACACAGTAGTATCAGGGTGACTTTTTTTGAGATATGAGGAAAGCTCATAATCTACAAACTCAACACACCACCTCATTAATTCTGAGCATTGTTGCAGTTGGCCTCCCAAAAGCTTGCAGGTTAGATGGCTACTGGTCAATAAGGTTTTTAAGGGACTCTCTGGTTGCTTAAGACTTCGATGGTACATACCAGTCAGTGTTCCTTTCTTCCTGCTGTCAGGCCTCTCCATTTTTATTTAGGAAAAAGCTACACTGTTTCTCTGCTCAGGCAAGGATGGCTTGTGAGTCAGTACTACCCACTGCAAAGGCAGGTGCAGGGAAATATTTGATTGTGGCCTCACTAGGAAAGATTTCCTGGTGCAGACAGTGCTGTGAAGAACAACGGTGTTGCTGTGGAGTTGCTACTTCACTTTTACTCTGATATTTCCTTTTTATTATCCCACCAAAGCAGGCTCATACCAGAGCCTCGATTTGGAATAGAGGAAGAGGTAAATCAATGGTGTACACGTCTTGGAGCTACTGAGCATTATTTCCCTGAATATCTGAGTGCAACTGCCATACCAGTGTGACTGAGAACAGGAAGGCACAATAGAGTTGGAAGATGAAGAGTGGAGCCTTTCACTATTTCTAGTCTGCACGATAGTAACATAAGCAGGGCTGCTTGTATTCCAGCTTGGAATATAGACTTGAGTGTTGAATTCCAGTGCGTGCATGGTTTTCATTAAGCTTTCTGTAACTTTTCATAGTTGATTTTTATGGAAGCACCATGAGTTATTTATTAAGTAACTGAAATTTGTGAACGGTGTATTCTGGATATGGGACTTTTACTTGTGCTTTCATGTTATGATTTAAGAAAAAAGTAATTCAAAACCATGCTTTTATAGAATATTTATTGTTAAATTATGCTGTGTGTAACTTTGTGGGTTATTTTGTGACAGTGTCATGGATTATCTCACAGTAGAACTTAAAGCTGTGATCTGTGCTGTCACTGCATAGGACTACTTCATCCAATCTATGTCTTACTCATGCTTTTTTAACCTTACAAAACTTCTGAAGTATAGCAAGTATGTAAAACTTCTAAACACTCTTTACAAAGGTGTGAACAGCAGGTTATTTAGATTGTGTAGAAAATGAAGACTGAAAATGAAGTTAAATCAGCAGTACAAAAATTAGTGATTTCAATTTCATGTTAACAATAGAAGGCAGAGTTACAGGTGCATACAGCTTTTTGCTGCAGCCTTTTCTTGCTAGTCCTATTTCTACTTTATCCATGCATCGAAGAGTGAAAGACACTCTGCTTTTCAGCTGAAGGAATCAGAGGTCAGCAACTAACTTTTATTTTCAATAGTCTGTAAGTAGGTGGGTAGGCCAGCTGGACAGTCTTTCAGATATACGGCCATTCCCAATATGAAACATCTTCAAGGATCTTGTAAGACCAGGTTTATAGTTCCTTCTCTCTTTGGTTTCATTTTGAGCCTTGTTTTTATAGTTTTGTTTTTTTGAGGGGGTGGTGGGTAATGTGCTTATGATATTATCTTAGTCCATTGCTAATACTAGGATACTGCCATACCCAAGGTTCCTCAGAGCTGAGTTTTTAAGCTGTTTGCAAAGACTGGCTGTAGTAGACTGCTCTCTGTAAGGTTTTAAGATGTTCTGCTGTTTTGCATATTGCCATAGCAGGCTGGCAGGCAGGGCTTTGAGGCTCATGGGGTGAAGCTAATCCATGCTTTTGCACTCTTGCAGAAATCTGGCAGGACTTTAGGCCATGAGGAGAGTTGGCTGAAGGATGTGGGTTGGAGGGAGGTTAGAAATTGCATTTGAGACTCTGCTGGAAGTCTTAATACTGGTAATGTGTTCAGTGTGATAAAGCAGAAAAAGTGCTTGTTTGGGAAAGCTGACAAGGGACAAGCAAGATATATTTTGGTGCTATCTGGATCAAAGGCCTTCTTCCTGACACTTTACTTGGCTGGATAAACTTAGCTTACTATTCTAGAGCAAACAACAAAGCAGCTCTGCATTGTAGTGCCAGAGCAGTAATAAAGCACTTCCTGTACTTAAAATTCAATATTACATTCCCTGCAGAAATACACATGGTTTTGAGTGAAATAAATACAGTTTAACATGTTCAGTATTAATATGTTTGATATTAATGTTATTGGCTCCTTGCTGTTTGTGTGCATTTTTGTGCCAGAATAACTTTATATGGGAAAAATATGTCTTGAAAGCTTTTTGCAGATGAAATGCAATACTTTTTCTTGGAAAATTCCTCCAAAGGGCTTCATGTGGTGTTCTGTGCTGTATACTAATCTAGGAGATGATGAAGTGATTAAAACTGACTTTAACAAAATGTTTAGCTCCTTGTTATATACCCAATTAACACTTTCTGTGGTAGAATTTTCATTTGTAAATCCAGGATGCCAGAGGGGATAGTAGAAGGGAAAAAGAAGTAGCTCCAGAGTGGCAAACTCTGAAGCTGAATCAACTTGAAAGTATGGAATGGTGGCTGAGCAAGACATTGAGCAAAAGGTGCTATTTAGTTCCGGACTGCAGTGATGGTTTTCATGCCAGCCCATCAGCTCCTTCAGCACTGAATATGAGTGCATAGGTTTGGCACTCTAGAAGGTCTGGATGGGGAGCTCAGAAAGGTAAGGTGGTTAAGAGCAGATGTCTTTAGAAATCTAAGGTAAGACTGATTCTAAATAGAATGCTTTGTATTCACCACTTTGGCTTGCTTGATTAGGGAGGGAAAATCTCCCATGTACCCAATATACTAGTATCTGATAGGGTTCTTTTTTATTTAAGGTGCATGTTGAGTCTGTATCATGATAATGGCATCCAGCAATGGCAGGGGTAGAGAGTCACAAGATAAATGCCAACAAGCTAGGGTCTCAACTGCAGGACCGGATCTTTGGGTGGGCATAGGCATTGATAGCTGGCAGATAAAAGAACTGAGAGATTTGTCTCTTGCATAAAAGTCTTTGAATCCAATATGGGTCCTGTAAACACAAAGGAATGGCTCTAATTATGACATTAGATAACATAAGCAACATGCATTGTTTTGTGAGAAGGCAAACTGTGTTGTAAAGCACCTGAAGGACTGCAAAATAATGTATAGCTCTGAGGCATAGATACAAAAGTTAGTACTAACTTCCTATGCCATCAATAACTACTTTCTATCAGAAACATATGTGTAATAGTTTGCCAGTTGCTGCAAACTAAAATTTGCATCATATGGATGCAGATCATTTCAGTAAGTAGTAACTGAGCTCAGTACAATTAATTTGTTCCATTCCCCTATGTGGGCACACCCTGTAACAGCAGCAATTCGATTTTAAAATCAGCAATTCTCTTACTAAAGTTTATTCATGACACTTTCAATATTTCTTATAAGCTCTTCCTCTTGGATTTTTTTTCAGTGCCAGGAACCTTTTGGTTTAGAATGCTTTCTCCTAATAATCTAATGTATTGTAAGACATCTTGCCTGTTTATTTCTGAAATCCTTCTTATTTACCCAAAGTTTTGGGGTTTTTCCCATTCTTATTTTTTTGAAGCAAAGCATGTTTATGTTGGTCTTTACTGCAAGCCAGCATCATTATTTTTGTTCAAGATTTCTCAGTCGTTTTTTCTTTTTTTTTTCTTCCAGTTTTTGAGAGAACACTGCTTTTTGGGGGATGGAATTTTAGGGTGCTTTTTAGTTTTGAAAGATGTTTTAAAAGTATTTTTCCATTATCTTTAGGTCCCATTTCATAGTGTGCAAATATTCAAAGTGGGGGAAAAAACCCAACATTGTTGTCAAGAATGGTTTCCTGTATTCCTCTAAAAGTATCTACACAGAGGTTTTTGCAATGCGATAATAGCTTGTGCAGATGTGTTGAGAGAAGTTTAAATGAGTTTACTCAGGTACTAGTAGAAATTTAGCTGTAATAGTAGAGCCCTGCTAGGGGCTCTCAGTAAAGATGACACAGATTAATTCAGAGTTGCTGTAGCTATGCTGCTAATATTTTCAATGGTTTATTGGCCTCCAGTTTGGACAGGACTTTGAGCAGCAGACACACTTAAGGTCTGCCGATAGATATATCCTGAGTCAAATAAGTGTCTCATATGTATTAGCAGGCCAAATAGTAGGCATATAAGATTTGTGGTGTCATTTTTTCAAAATTTTGAGATTGCAGAGGAATCAATCTATGAATGTTGTCTAGTTTAATAGTCCAAGTACCATCCTCACTATAAAATCGCAGAATTTGCCCTATTGTTGTTTACAGCAATTTAGTTACCCTTTTTTTATGTAGAGCCAAAATTATGGACAGGTTTGGAAGCAAGAAGGATTCTTTGCATACACATTAGCCTACTAGAAAATCTGGAGAAATATCCTAAATGTATGCAACGTTCTGGGTCCTTATTTGTAGATAAAACTACCATGTTTACTTTACCCTGTAGTTAAGCAGTCATCTTCAAGCAGTATTTAAAAAAAAAAAAAGTCACCTCGAGGGGGCACTATTGATTTAAGCACAACATAGTGTAGGTGCAGTTTCATCTTGGTTCTCCTTTGTAGTACGTTAACAAAAAAAGCTTTAGGAGCTCCTCGAATGACTTTCAAGTCACAGTTAAAATAAGCTAAAATAAGGGTTACATAATATAAAGGACCTTCGGTTCTATAATTGTGGTATAAAGTATATCTAGTTATATAATGTCTACAGCCAGAATTTTGACTTTAATTTAAAATAGGATCATACCAGGAATGAAGGTTTATTTAAAAATTTAGTATTTACTTGTCATACCTGTTTGTTTTTCTTATTCCTTCTGCAGCTACTATATTTTTTTGGTGTAAAAGGAGGGAGAAAATCAGTTGCCGCTATATGTGACATTCTGGATTTCCTGCTGTTACAGACCATGATACATGAATTGAACAGACCTATAGTGACAGTGAAAAATGGGAAGAATTTATTTGGTAATCTAGAGGAAGCTTTGTGCTTGCTGTTTCAAAATCCCTGATAATTGAACTGCAATTTATTTCTAAACTGGTATACTATTAAGCATCTTTTACTACCTTTTGAACAGCTGGATTTCTTTGTTGCCATTGCTATTAAGCACTTGGGTAAGTATCAGCTCTTTAAAGAGCATATATATAAATATACTATCTGTTGTAACAATGACATCACAAAACAGCCTAGAAAAAAACAGCAGTAAGGAAAGAAAATCATATTAAATCTCTGGTTTTACTTCTTTATCATTGTCTTGCTGCAAGAGCACTTAGTTGGTAAAACTGAACTCTGTCTTGTGCCCTTGAGTGAGAAATTTCCTTGAAGAAACAAGCCTTGTGTTCTTCACAAAAAGGATTAGCAGCCCCTAAATGCCTGACTAATTTCTTAAACAGTCTCCCTTACTATAAATGAAACTACAGTACTTCCAATACTTGACTGTTCCATGCTTCCACTCAACTGCATCAAGGCAAGATAGAAGCAGTAGAAGAAAGAACTGGGCAGAGCAAAAGACCTGAGCTCAGAGCAGAACAGTTACGAAGTCAGCTGGAATCGTTTGCAAGAGCATATATAGCCATTCAGTGCAGAAGGATCAGCTCAGAAGTGTTAAAAAAAAGAGCCTCACAAGATGGAGGCACATCAGTCCTCTTTTTAATGGAACGACAGATTAATTGGGTGAAGTACCAAGGGTTCAGATGCTGGTAATTTGAGTCAGAGGTTACTTGTATGCTATTTCCACGATTAGTACCCGTGCCCTCTGCAACAGCTTCTGCTTTTCTGCCAGCTGCTGTCTGTTCTGCTGCACTCCACATGCATCGCCCCATGATGAAAGCTTCAGCTTCATCAGGGATCTCATCAGAATCAGAAGACCTCTTGATACTTTGAGATAATTATTATTATTAGTGCCAACACCCCTTCTGGGGGACTGTCAGCCTGAACTATAGCACAAAATTGGCTATCTTAATTTGTTAATTAATTTTGTTTGTAGAATACTCCTCTGAGGGACAGGGAATAAATGTTACCATTAAGGACTTAAATAGGCTTTCAGATGAAATACCATAACCAGCTGCAGGTCAGCAACAAACCATTCTTTGTTAAGGTGTTTTCCTTTTACAGAGATACAGATTTAACAAGCTGAATAATCTCATCTTTTTAAGGTAGACTGTTAAGGTGGACTATTTCTGGAATCAAAAATAGCCTATAGGTCATAGTTGCAAAAAGGAATTGTAAGCAATAAATTTCAAGCTATTCATTATTTTTGTAGAGCATTTTCTGGAAAACTCTGAAAGGGCTACAATAATCTACTTAGTTATTTTGACAATTTTTTTTACCTATTACTAATATTTTAAAGTAATAATCTTAAGCAAAAATAAACCCTTTCTGGCCCACACAAGAATTATCAATCTTGAATCAGGGACCAATGTACACAGAAATTGAAATTCTAATCTTACCCAGGTTACTTTAAAAATTCAAACAAAATATTTTTAGCAATTGTTTAGTAAAGTAAGGACTTTAAAAAAATCTATTAGAGAATGAAATTGCTTCAAAATTGATAAAAAAAAAAAATCTGACTCCTCAGTATAAGCCTGAAATTAAAGGGAAAAATTACTCTTTTGCCAAAACATCCTTTGACCTTTACGGCACTAGCATTCTTTGCTATACCCTAAACTTAGATGATCTCAGACATTCTGTTACAAAGCAGCACAAAAATTCTAAAGAATTTCAGTACTGTATGACCGCCTTAGGAAAAAAAGAGGGCGTTTTAGAAAGATGGCAAGAAGAATCCGCCCAAGAAAGTTACTTAGACACTGGAAAGGAGTATATAGGAAGCAGCTGTTGAAATGACAGTAGTTCAGGAAAGCCTAACACAATGATCAAATGTATTACTGTAGGTTTTAGCAGAAGAAAAAATAGCAGTAATAGAAAAATATTTCAATAAAAATTTAAAAAATGGGGCAGATTTGAGTACAAAATGGTTGGGTAAAAATATCAGAAATTAAGACAGAAATGGCTGCAAAGTTCAGATTTGTTAACACATGGTAGTGGTCACTATTTAATTGCTTCTAAATAACATTTTTCCCCTTAGTATTATGGTAGTTATCACACTGTGGATGTATCCGTAGCAAGATTGTTAAGAGTTCCTTCTCCAGATTACATCTAATAGACTACAGAAAATATCCTAGGTTCTTGTAACCATACACTATTACACGTTCATTTGATATAAGAGAAATGAAGATGATATGAACGTACCAGAAACTGTCTGCCACTGCAAACAGTCCCTAGCACTTAGTGTGATTCACTAAATCTGCTCTGAATCATTGCTTTGGAATTTTGAGGTGCTTTACAAAGCCTTATGGCATACTGTCAAGAGATGAACAGAGTAGGTAAGAATTCTAATTTTGTGTTAGTCTCCAGCAAATGGAATTCACAAACTGTTATCACAGTGAATTTAACCATCTGGACGTTGTGCAAACAAAGGAGTCGTAAAGTTAACAGTCTCTTCTAAAGGAGGTGTGAATGAGTAGGCTGTTCCCAGTTGTAGATGGCTCCTGATACATACTCTTACAAGAAGCTTAATCAAGAACACTATCTAGTAAGTGTAATTACTATTTTTATTCAGCATTAGGTTTTTTTCTTGACTCTTTTTTTCCCTATTAATTAGTTCAAATGTTTTATATGACTCCTTTAATATATGTAATAATTCATGTAATAATATATGCAATAATTTAAAATATCAACCTGTATTTTCTTGCACTACGAGCTTGCCAAAGGACTTTCCCAAGGGCAAAATAGGGATTTCTTAAAAGCTTTTGTTTCTCTAGTATTTCATAGGGAGAAAAGCTGTTTTCAGGCATAAATAATTTGACAAATAACCAGAGGTAAAATCAGACATGAAAATGAATAGACAATCCTAAGGGACGGGGCTCAGGAGAACAGATATTTGAAAATTATTCTACTACCATCTTATTCTTAGTGCTGTGTATTTTTCATTCATTTTTTGTGGGCGTAACTAAGTCCATGTACACAAAGTGAATCACAAACATAGAAATGTACTCCATCCAGTTCATTAGTAACTGACCTTGGGAAGAGCCTAAACACCATCTCCAGCTGGTGAGGAATGCCTCTCTAATGAGACATGCTAACATCAAAAGTGATGCAGGGCTCTATGTGAAATTGGAGCTAATAACCTCTACTAAGCTGATAAATATGGGTTTCATGCCAACATTGCCCAAGCTTCTGGGGTCAAGTGACACAAAGATGACAAAAACATCGATGAAAGTAGGGAGGCACCAGGAAGAGTCTGTGGCGAAGGATAGAGAGGCAATTGCCAGTAATGTGGTTCTGTGTGAAGCAAAGCAAACTTAATTTAATAATAAAACTGAGGCAACTGGAATTTGAAGAGGTAAACAAGTCTTTCACAAGGGATATAACAACCTCTTCTGCTTTGTTAAGCTGAATGGCAGGACAGCTCCGTACTCAAAGAAAGTGCTAGAGAAGAAAATCAGCTCAGCATATCTGTACCTTCAGGATCCAAGATGGCATACTGCTGTTGGTACAATCACAGTGGCTTGCTTTTCTAGCCACTTATCTGCATATACACAGCTAGCTGTAATTGCTGACAATTAGCAGATGGGGCTGTGCTTTTGCTCTGTGTCAGAGGAAACGCAAAGCATGCCCTATAATTCATCTTTCTGACCCAGTTCACAAGAAACACTACTATACTAGCAGGAACTTGTTTGACAGAAGGCATGTCAGCAAGAGCTTTTGCTCAGTCTCACTCCACTAGCCACAGCAGAAGTTGGTATCAAAGCTATTGTCCTAGATAACTGCTGTCATGTTTAAAACTTGCTTTTACAAAAAAATCAATCTACTTTATTTGTATGCAGTAAATAGCAAAGAGAAGCTCATAGGTGACATTATTAGAGTCTTGTAGTTTGCCAGTGAAACTGAAACACAAATAAATGTTTTACTCATTAGGAATGAAAAAGATCTGAATAGTAATAATAACTTCAAATTAGATTTTCTGATGTTCTCTTAGGATTCTAAGCCTATGGAAATACTTAGGAATGGCTATTAGATTTAAAAATCATGATAAACCCTCTGTTGTTTATTTTTTCTCACATCAGCTGACTTGCCACAGTAACATCCTTCCTGCCAGCCCAACTGCTCAAAAAGGAACAAAAACCTGTAAGCACATCCCTCTTCAGATGACCAGTGCTATTAAATATAATACTTTCACAAACTGTGAAACAAACAGAACCCATGTAGTTTTCCATGTTAATTAAGACTTGTGTAATGTGCAATTCAGTGGTATGGTAGGAATTACAGTCTGGCTCTACCGTTACACTTCTACCCTGTCAATATCCTGTGCTGCCTTCTCTCAAGTTTAAGATGGCAGTGTATTAATGAAAATACATAGTATTTATAGTTAGAACTCATGATAATTACATAATTATTTTAAATCATAAATGGAGGTCACTGTTACATTTGTGTTAATGTGATAGATTGTACTGTTAATTTTAACTAAATTGAAACCCATGGATTTAATATGGCTATATGGCTACAAAGGAATCATAGATATGTGGATATATTAGTCAGACATGTTTGGGAATGGTACATACCTGTTCTTAAAACTAGCATTGTGCCTGATGGGAAATTCTGATGTGTTTGCATTGACACTGATGCAGAGAACTGTCCTGAATTGCAGATCCCTAGAGGATATTCCTTATCTGCTGTCTTTATACTTACTTTATGCTTACTTCATACTACTTGGTATACTTGGACATAAACTGTAAAATGGGATCTGTAAAAATCCTTAAATGGATTACAGCCAATTTCCCTAAGCCTCTACTGTTTTGTTTTTAACTTTTCATTCAGTATACTCTGAGGTTACTTAGAGTTCTTGCTCAGAAAGCTCCCTTAAAGTTAATGGGGAATTTTGGTCATATCAGAGCAGACATAGTACGAGGGAAGAAATCTTAAAGAATTGTTGTGGAATTTCCACTTCATTATTCGTGTCACGGAAGAATTTCCCCTTCTTTCCATTTCTGTGAAACGAGGTAACTTTTGGTCTACTGTATTTGTGGGACCTTTGGGAATTCCTAGACTCAACCCCTCAGTGCCCTTTTCTCTTAATTGCTCCATCTATAGGCTTGATATGAAAAGGATAACAGGTTCCTCAGTGAGCAAACATATGACATTATGTCATTAGCTTGCAGTTTTCACTAGCCGTTGTCCTATCAAGTCAGGCCATGTTCAGAAAATTCTGCTTTTGACTGCACTTTCATAACCTTACTGTGGACCCCAAACATCTACCCTTGGTTCCTCTTTTGCTCTCTTCTGAAGTTTTATCAGGACAGGCAAAGGCCTAGCAACCCGGCAGTGTGGAGCAGTAGGCAAAAGCAGGAGCAAAACCTTTGTCTGCCACCTCTTTCTTTTGCTTATGTAGGAGAGCAGGAGGAGGAAACCACTGTCTCTTGCATCGGCTAAACATGGGTAGATAGTTCACACTCTCCTCTCAAAACAGTCCCCTCCCCTGGCTCACTGTGGGCAGGGCTGAGCAGAAATCTTTTGAGAAACTCTGGTGAGGTAAATGGTGATGTAGCCAGTTTCGCTTTCCTGCTGTCTGCAGACTTAAGGCATCCCTTTGTGTCTTAGTCATGCTTTTCCAATTTTTATTTTGCAACAGCAGGCACAGGAAACTTATCTAATTTCACAGAATCATCCAGGTTGGAAAAGACCTCTGAGATCATCAAGTCTAACCCTTAATCCACTACTACTGTGGTTACTAGATCATGGCACTGAGTGCCACATGAGTCTCTTTTTAAAAATGTCCAGGGACAGAGAAAAATTGAGCCATACCATTTAGGAGAGCTGAATATGAAATTTCAAAGCTAGGGGTGTGATTTTTAGGATATGTACAGAGCTGGGATCATGAAAGGAGGAGAAAAGATAGGTTCTTACCATTTTCGATTGCTCACAGTTTGCTTATTGAGGAAGTGGTACTGGTGTAAGCATACACCTTGCTAGACACCTGATAATCCAGACACTGCACCCTGAGGGTGAAGGAGTACAAGGAGGAGGATTTCAGGCAGTTTACACTCAGAGACATAGGCAATCACCTGCTCCCAGCCTTCTCTGTTTCTGGGTCAGTTAACTCAACTTGTCAACTTCAGTTAACTCAAGTTGTCAACTTCCTCTGCTGAATTCTAGTAATGAAGTTCCTGGATGTACTACTGTAAGTGTAGTCAACAAACTTGCTTTCAAGGGTCTTCCCAAATAAAAAGTGCTAAAACAATGCAGCTAAATATGTAACAAGCTACAGGTTACAGGTTACAAGCTCTGCAGCTTGAAGTAGAGCTATGACTTTTCAGTATTTCCTAGATCAATACTCCTGCAAGCTATGCTTAAAAACAGAAGCCTTCCGTATTCACTTTGGGATAAGAAAACTAACTCAAAAGACAAATATTTCTTTCTAACTTCTTATTTGTTTCAAGGGATATCTGTCAAACAAAGGCTCAGCAATTAGAGGTAGACAGCTTCCTGTCCTTTGGCAAGTCACCTCACCTCTCTTAGACTGCTGCCTTTTAAATAACAAGTTTGCAGTGCTCCCCAGATGAGCACAAGTGAGTGAGCTGGTCCAGGACATCCATGACTAGCTATGCCAGGAGGTACCAACAATGTATGGTATAGGTATATATACACGTATAGGTATCGTGCTGGTACCTACATGATGAATGCAAAGGCAACTGAACAATCTTCAGTTTCTTTCAGCTATGTCTGCATTGGACATAGCTGCCTTTCCAGTGATCAGTTTTGATTTATGCCTGCTTATACCTGAAAATGAGGTAAATATTCTCACACTTAGTTTGACAAAATGCAAGCTACAGAGGCTTCAGAGCTTCTTCACTGGTTTAGAGGGCTCTTAGTCTTTAAAAAAAAAAATTAAATCCTAATTTAAAACTCCTATAACTTTTTATGGATACCTTTTCTGAAATTTTACTTTTCTCTTGTACTAATCTGCAGTACCAATAAGGAATTTTAAAACATCTGAGATAAGGCATCCTACTATGTATTTCATTAAAATATTATGCAATATCTAAAATATAATGGTCTTTCTGTGGGAACAGAGACCAACAGCAATGACATCTGAGAACACATACAAACTGGATGGTGTGGATGGAAGTCGAACCATCTGAAATGGTTTAATCAGATCTTTATCTCAATGTTATGAAATCTCAGTATAAAATATCTTTCAGGAACTCAAACCAGGTGGTGTTAGTAACATGTGACTACTACATGGGCTATCAACTTCTACTCGCCAGTTTCTAATTCCTAGAAATTGCTTTATGCCAAAGTCATTACTGCCTAATTAGAGCCTACAAGAAACAAACTGATGAGCCGGGGAGGTTCCTTAGTATTGCATGCACAATTGCATACTATAAACTGTTGCCAGATACAAGTTTAGCGGTTGGTTAGTCAGGCTTTTACAAAAATGTTTTTCTAGTTGTCTTTAAGGGCTAGTCGTTTATTAGCACTTCACCCATTGATCCAGCAGATTCTTTTTCAGATCCAAGTCTGCAGATTTTTCTTTTTTTTTTTCTTTTCAGTGTCAGGACACTGAGTTGGGATCTGGTTTGGGACAGAAAGACCTCATTTTTTGCAGAAAATGTGTAATTGTGAGAATCAAAACAAAGTCAATTAACTATGCAACTTAGTTTAAAAAATAATTCCTGGGATAAAAATTACATACAAGATTTCAAGGTATATAATTTATTTTTTCTAATCTTTTACTTAGACAATCTCATTTCACATACAGGGAAATTGTAATGATTGGAATTTTTTTCTTTTGGACCATTAGGAAAAATACTATAGCCAGTATTTGGGTTTAAAAATCCCAATCTATTTAGCTGTTGCCATCATGGTTTTCAACAGGATTGTATTTCAGACACTTTTCCTGCAGTTCTGTGGGAAAATGCTCTACAGTTTAATTTATACTACATGGAAGCGAAGCTGGATTTAGTTTGAGATTTTTTTTAAGATGCTTTGTCAGTAAACTACATAAGCTGCTAAGCAGCTACAATCCCATATGTTAATGCAGTATTTGAGATTTGAAACCCAAGTGGCTAGAGATAGTTTAAGGACAATAGCTTAGGCAAGGGAATTGCTTGTCAGCGTTTTCTTTACTGTAACCAGGTCGCCCTCCTCACAGCGCTCCTCTTTCCCCGCTAAATCTCTCCAGAAAAGCTGCATTTCGCGTTAGCGTGGGTGTGTCTGGGTTTCACCTCCCCAGCAGAAAGACCTCAACTCTCCCCCCCGACAGAACGGAGCGTGCGGATGCGGATTCTCTTCGAGGCATCGGCGACTCCCCCCCCTTTCTTCCCTCACGGCGTGTTCTTCCTCACGGGCACCTTTTTCCCAAGAGGCGATCGAGGAGCATCTCCCGGGCGCACACCCTAGGGGGAGGTAGAGGGGAGAGGGGGCAGCAGCCCTGTGTTCCTCAGGTCCCCGCCGCTGCCGCCGCTGCTGCTGCTGCTGCTGCTCCCCCTCCCCGCCTCAGCCGCCCCTCTACGCGCGCCCCAGCAGCCGCAGCGGCCGTGCGCGCGCCCGGCAGGGTCCTGCATCAGTTTCCCCCCCGCTTCCCCTCGGCAGGCCCCGCCCCCTCCCTAACTGCGCCGCCATCCCCGAGCGGCGGTTAAGGGATGAGGGGGGGGGGAAAGGAAGGGACCCGAGCCGGCGGAGGGATAACCGCCGGTCGCGCGCAGAGAGAGGCGGAGGGATCCATGCACTGGAACCGCCCGTCGCTGGGGTGGAGAGGTGTAGTGATGCGGCAGGGCCGGGCTGGCTGAGGAGAGGTTGCCGTTATTTGGGAGAAGGGGGTGGGAAGCGGAGCTGGTGCCGCGGGAGGGCTGCGGCGGTGGGGAGGGTGGTGGAGGCGGCAAAGCGGAGGGCTAGCAGCTGGAGCCGGGTGTTAGGGCTGGGGAGGGGGTCGGGGGCGAGGGGAGTGGACGGGGGAAGCGGGGGAAGGGCGAGGTTGTGGGGCGAGGCGGCGTGTGCCGGTCCGGGGACTGCCTTGCGGCGCAGTTTGGTGGAAAAGGGAAGAGGTTAAAAAAGGGAACCGATTTAAAATAGTCTCTAATATCTGCCGGGGGGGGGGGCGGGCTGGTGTCCCTCTCGGTGGGCTGCCTGTGTCATTGAGGAGTGGGGGGTAGAGGGGTTCTCTTGCGTGCAGAAACAGCTTGGGGAGGGTTAGCTGGGTGTGTGGGTGCTGGGGTCTCTGCCCCTCTTTGCCTCCTTTCCCCTGGGTTTTGATTCCTTTTATTTTTTTTTGTGGGCAAGGGGCAGGATGAGCTTGCAGAGTTTTACTGGAATTTCTCCTTCCTTTCTGAAGAGCTGCCGCTGCTGAAGCAGATTTTTTTTTTTTTTTTTTTTTTTTTTTTTTGTCTGATGCAGAATCCCAGTAGCTAGGCAGCCTCCCTCTTTTCTTCCTTCCTTCTACTCCTTCGGTATGTAGGAAGGGAGAGACATCAATGGGGAGGCTGAGATACGCATAGATGGATTTTCAAATGCATTTTTTCTTGAAAGAGGAAGATAAATCCCAGTTGTCCGTGCACTGACTTTTTTGTAGCTGTTGCATTGCTTGGTAAAAATGGGGTTCACTTACTCCAGCTGAGTCCTCGGAGCATTTCAGAAAACTGCTACAGTGAAGGACTTCACGTATTTTTTGCATCGGAGGAGCTCCATTGATGTTAACCATTTTTTTGTAAAATGGAGAACGAAATTTTCACACCGCTTTTGGAGCAGTTCATGTCTAGCCCTCTTGTCACCTGGGTAAGCGCTCCTTTTTTCCTCACACGTTATTCATTTATTTGCTCATTGTTTGAAGATAAATGCCTTGCGGCAGATAGTGAGGTGGAGTTAGTGTCACGGTGGTGATGGTTATGTTTTAGGTTAAGACGTTTGGACCGTTAGCTGGAGGAAATGGGACCAACCTGGAAGAATATGTGGCGCTAGTGGATGGAGTGTTCCTGAACGAAGTCATGCTGCAAATGTAAGTGTGTGCATATAGTGCCTTGCCTTTATTTTTGTGCTGTTGCCTTGCTTCTCTCGTATGTTTTGCTTTCTTATGAAAACTCCTCTCCTTCCTCATTGACCTTGGTAAATGTCATATACTTCAAGTAATCATGTGGTCAATTCAGAGGAGACTTAAGAGCATAGCAGATACTCTTTGTAGTTTAATGTCCCAATGATGTATTTTCAGGATGTATAGTGTAATAGGGGCTGAATCATGATATATGTAACTTACTGGAAAATTGGGTGACTGTAGCTTCTCGGATTTCCACTGAGAAGCATAAAGGTTCATTCTGCTGTAAGTCATGCTCATAAACAAAATTTTGAATAAATTTGCTTGGATGATAAGATTCTAATAATTTTCTTCATGTGACAACGATCTTTTGCACGTCACATAACGTTGTTTACTGAGGAAATGGACTGGCCTTTAATTCCTTCCACTTTTGTTTTTCACAGTTCCAAATCACAGTAGATAGCAGTTGTACAGAAAAGCTGTAACTTTAATTGAGAGCATAAGATGTTTTGTGTCTATAAACCACTGAAGAAACATTTTTGCATGGTTTTATAAATCTTCATTGAAAGCGCTGCTTGTTAGAAAAATTTATTTAGAACTACAGTGACTTTTTGTTAATCATAGTTTTTACTGGAATGTTGCCCACTACTGTAATGGCAGAGAGTAACACTTGTCAAGTGTCTAGTGATATAATCATAAAAGTGATTTTATGGGTTACTGGTGGAAAAAATCTCTCCATACTTTTTTTTCACCAGTATTTTAAGTCTTCACAGAGAAAAGTGTCTTTTGTTTGTATAGGTACAAAAAAATACAGACTTCTGGATAGCTGTATCAGTACATGAGCAGCTTGTGTTGACAGCTGTTTCTCAGTGCTTGGTGATGGGCATCCTTTTACTCTGTTTATGGTTCTTACTCATATTTAATACTTCAGAAGTTTTTGCTGTTGGTATTCAGCTCATATAACTAATCTATGTAAAAAGATCTATATGTTAGTACATTTAAGTTTTAATTAGCATCCTTTTGAGACCAGTATTTTGTTTGACACCTACTTCTGTGCAACTAAAATTGCAAGTATTTTCTTCTGTAATACTGAGAAATATGGAAAATTTGGTGCAATTGAACTTTTGAGAAAAAAAAAATCTTAAGTGCATTTCTGGTGTATTTTAATAAGGATTGCAAGTGATGCTTTCTATGCATTCTAGATGTGTAATTTTAAGTGATGCATTCTAAAAAAGGCATGCTATTTTTGTTTTGCCATTTCTTTATCTTTTTCCTGGACTATATATAAATTCAGTAGCTTGTCAATTGTGGCCATGCATTTAACATGTAGAGCTTCCATTTGGTAAAAATACTAAACAGCTGGAAAGCAAATTTAATACTGCAAAAGGAACAATGTGATTTTGAAAAATGTAATTGAAATGAAATCTTCTCATCAAGTTTTTGGAATACTAACTGTATAAATTGAAGTCTTGTACGTGACATGGGATATGTGTCTGTTAAATGGAGAGCTGCAGAGGGGGAATGTTCTCATGCTTAAGGCGCAGTGCTTTGAATTTGTAGGTGCATCTTTGACCCCATACCATTAATATTTTAGTTTATTTTTGGAAAAATAGTGATGGGAGATGTAAATGTAAAAATAAAATGGTTTGGTAGTCAGAACAATTACAATGTGCTTTAAACTAGAGGTGTGTGTAAAACAAGTAGTGTACAAATAAAATTAATTTTACAAATATGTAACTACACTGGAAGGTGTATTTTATTTAAAATACATTGGGGCTAACTGAAATACGTTCTAATTGATGACTGCTTAGAAGGGAAGTTTCCAGAACTGTCTTCTTATTTTGGAGGGGTTTTATGTGTTTTGGGTTTTTTGGCAGGATTGGAAGAGGAAAAAATGTTTCATGTTTTGCAAACAGATTGAATTTCTGGTGAAGTTGCTGTGGAAACCTGTGTTATTTCCAGTTCTGTTCACTTTGAATATCCACCTATTAAACTTATATCTTCATTAGCAAAAATATTCAAAAGATCCAGCTCCAACTAGTCAATGGTACTTCTTTTCAGTATTTTCCATTTTTTGTATTTCTCTTTTTCCTTTCAGTCTTAACTGCCATATGTTGAGGAAATGTGGCACAAAATTTTTTACCACTGATTTCAAAAGCTAAATATTTTTCTTTAGAATGTTTCTTGTGTTGTGTTGTTTTGTTTGTTTTAAAGCTCTCGATGACTCTCAATTAGAGATCCCTGCATAGGAGCTATGGCACTCTGAGGAGCTATAGAGAAATGGTCTTGGAGAAATCACTAGGCATGCCATTCATAGATATATGTGGAAAGCACCACTGAAGTTGTTGGTTTTGTGGTGAGGTTTTGTTTGCTTCTTTGTTTTTTATATGACTTGTGTTATATGTGGCTATATGTACCAATTTTGAGATAGCTAAGGTTGTTAAATATTTCTGTGTGAGAATACAGCTAGTGCATACTGGTCAGTGAAGGACTTTATGTGCTGGTGTTGTAGGCTGGTTCCTACAACATGGAACCATGGTTGGAAAGCCAATGCATTGTTAGATGCTTTGAAGGTTTTAAAAGCATAAACAAGTGGAAGCTGTGTTGTGGTCCTGCTTTATATATTCTTTAATACTTTATTTTTGCCAAGTGTTGAAAAAACTAATTCTGTGACCACAAAGGCAAGTGTAATATTGGACTAAGCATGGTTTGTAAATAATTATACAATAAAAAAAATGGCTTTGTTACTTAGAGAAGGTTTTTTGTTAAATTAAAAAAGAGCTAATCCTTCACTCTGTCAGCTACAAGTGAGAGTTTGTTAGCATGGTATTTGTTTCTCATTGAGCTTGCCTAGACAAAAATTATTTTCATCAATTGTAGTGATTCAGAGAAAATAGTTGTCAGCGTTGGCATACTTGCAGGATAATGGCACCAAGATATTTGGGTTTTATCAGCATTTAATTTATTAATACTTCAAATGTGAAAAAGAATAATTAATTACATTCCTTGGATATCTTTTGCTTTTGACCTTTTGGACATTTTCGTATGTGTGAAAATCACTCAAATTCCATACAGTGTCCAGTTTTATCTGAAGAGCCCTTCTGTTGCTGGAGATGCTACAGGCCAATTTTATTATATTTAATTTTATTTTTAATTAAGGAAATTTTAACATAATACTAGCTCCTAACTTGAGAGAATGTCTCTCATTTCCTGTTTAAATTTAGGTCCAGTTCTTCTAAAGTATTCGGTTACCTGCCTTCTGCTGGGATCAGTCAGTATCTGATACTACTGGACAGAAACCCATCTGTCTTTCTAAATCTGAGCCTTTATCTTAGTGTTCTTTGATAAAAAAGGGGTCAAACTTCTTGGAAATAAATCAGAACATGAGATCACTGCAGTGATGTTCTGCCACAGCAGGAAGATGAGGAACATACCAAGAATACTTCATACCTTTACTATACCTCTGTATCATAGTACTTCTGACATTATGAAATGCTCATATATTTGAGTAAAATATGTTGTGCATACTACTGAAATAAATGAAATGCTGTAAGTTAATGGATTAGTCACCTATTGCACACCTAGGTGCAGTAACAGTAAAATAATACCTAGTTCTCCTAGAGGGATTTTTCTAGAACTTAAAAATACTTCATTTTTTTAATGTAAGACTTTACTGTTGTGCTGTTTATATAATCTTCTGATCCAAGAAGATCAAAGTGTTCTTAGAGAAACACTGATTTAGAGTGTTGGTGTGGTTTTTCTTAATTTTAATTTCTGGTAGGTCTTGTTCTCTTGTATTTGTCAATTGAATTTTTAAAGGATTGTGTAAGAAGTGCTGAAAGTCCTGTAGTACTAACAGTGGTTCCCAAACTGAGAAGAGTCTTACTGGTTCCTTTGCATAAAAATGGACAGCTGCAAGTAATTACAAGATTGAGCCTTCTATTACATTTAACACCACTGTTAATATTGGTCAGGTAAAAAAGACTTGAAGCTGTATTTGTGTTTTGATGGGTTTATTTTACTATTGTTTGTATTTGTGGAAATGGATCCATTTAAAATGAACTATTGGGCAGATACAGTATGCAGAATAAGTGATATATAGAACCAAGCTCTGAAACTTGAGTTAATTTAGTCTGGAGAACCTGTCAGCTCTTATCACAGTGTTCCCTTCATAAATTTAGTCTTAGCTGAATATATTAACCAATGTTATGCATACTGGTTCTTGCATCCAGACATGCTAAAAACTACTTGAAACGAGTAATTTTTTATTGTTCTCCTGCTTTTCTCCCTTTTGCCATCCTCCTGCTGTTTTTCACTGGCTGGATCCACAGGCAGGTCTTTCACACCCACAGAATTTTCCAGGTGGACTGGCTGACTATTTTCTTCCACCACTCTGGTGGTGTGTGCCTAGAATATGTAGACGGCTTCATTGACTCCTTTTCTGAGCTCTTAGTCTTTAGTTGTATGCTTTTTTCCAAACAGTTGAGCTTGCCAGCCCATACTTCTGGCTTGCCTATATCTTTCCCTGAAAACTGGACTCCATCTAGAGTGCATGAGCCAGCTGCCTGGCTTACTGAAAGAGCACAGGAATATGCTCTCCGGTCCAATTAACTCTTTCTTGTGAAGTAGACCAAATAGCAAGAGACAGGCTCTAGCAGAGTGGGGATATGGGAAAAAGTTTTGGGCAAAACTAAATCTGTGAGGTTGCCAGTTAAAATGTGAGCATGTGAAAAAAGTAAAATACTATGAAGTCTGTACCTTTATCACTTTCATGAAGTGGGTGGATTTGATTAATGCCTTTCAGGTGTGCATCTTCCACAGATGCAAGGTAGATATCACTAGTAGTTTGTGAGAGTTTGTGGCAGCAACAGGGCCCAGATTTTTGCTAAGGAAAGCTGAATTTATAACACTCAGGGTTTTTATAAAGAGGCATGCTCTTTAATAAATGGTCCAAGAGAATGTGCACTGTGATCAAGATTGTTGGAATTCAACCCTTTTGATTACAAAAAAGGGAAATACGGTCTTTCCAGTGTAAGTATGATTAATTTTAGAGTTGAAAACATCTGCCTGCAATGAGCTGTCTGATCATAGGCTGATACCTGTATTTCTGAGGTGCTTGAGTTTTAGATCAGTAAGGGGAAGAAAAGTGTAGGTTGAATGTGGAAAGCTGAAAGTGTTTCATCTTTGCTTATGTCTCAGTTTTACTAGATTTTAATGTTTTTGTATCCTTTTCCACAGTTGATGTCCACTTTCCTTCATCCTACCTACTCTATTTCGTGAAGTAAACTATTCTGTGGTTCACTCTTGTTTCTTGCAGTATTTTAAAGATCAGGAAGTAAATAATCTAATCTTCCTCTGCCTTCCTCTGCATCCACTTGCTTGCTTTTTCATGTACTATCTTCAGTATCTTTCTTTTGACTCTGACACTTTTAGTAGTGTACTACTTATCCCATCCTTAGTCTAGGCTAGTAGCTGGGTGTAGGGAATAAAAGCTGAGTTAACACTTCATAATACATACAGAGGTGCTCTAATGAGTCTATCTACCTGATCCATAAATAGCAATTATAATTGAAAGATCTAAAATAAGAAGAACTTTTTTCAGCATTGAAAATGTTCTGGCAAGGAAACAAGATATATTATCTATGCCTTTAAACTTTTTATTTCAGAGGATTTTGTTTTTCTCTCACATTCAACATGCTGTTTCAAAGCACTCTGAAAGTAATGAACTTACTAATAACTCTCTAGACATGTAAATTATGTGTTTCATTGTCAGGAAAAGTGGGAGAGTGTACTGACAAGCTGTCTCCTTCGTGGTTAAGGCTGTGGTATGCATAGGGACCCATGTGTACTGCCTACTGCTCAACCTTCCATGAGGCAGTCAGCATTAGCCAGTCACAGGACCATGGAGGAATGCCATGAGTGCGACCTGGAGCCACAGGAAGACATCTGGTTTTGCACTACTGACTGTATTGTGTGCTTCAGCAGTTTGCATGATGGTTGTGAAGCTCATTTTGGCATCACAGGAGCACCCAACATTGAGCTTTCCAGTGACAGCTGGCTGTAATATTTGTGGGGCTGTCTTTGCTCTTCACTTTCCTCTGCTCCTGTACTACTGCTGTCCTGGCTCTGTGTGTTGTAAGGAAAGGCAGTACGCAACTTGTTTTATTTAGTTCTTACACCAGGTCAGTTTGCCCAGGTGGCTGAGATGCCTTGAGCCACACTACAGTGTTGCCATGGTTCTTGATAGTATAGCAGCAGTAAATTCCAGAGTTTTAGGTTAGTTAAAAATACCATACCTGAGCTGTGCAGCTGGTGTCTTTCAAGGCTGTGTTTCTTAAGGCTCCATGGCTAGTTTGGGGATCTCTACACCATAATCATAGTATTTTGCTGTGCTCTGATCTTTCTTTTAAAAAATAAGATAGTTAACTGACAAATTGGTTGCTAAATCAAGCACATTTTAATCCTCCGCTAAATGTGAGAAGCTTACTTCTAGATTTTCCTCATTTGTTTCTTCTGTTAGGAAAAGGCTTTTTAGCTTTGCGTTCTTTCAAATGGTCCTCCTCCTTGTTTTTACCAAAACCAAATATGAATTGTTGCCTTTCTTGTCTTGCATAGTGTACCACTTTTCCCTATGTAGTAATTATTTAGGGATCAAGACATTTTTTCAAAATGCTGCTTTGTTGGAGCACATGACCTCAGTGGTCAGAGATTATTGGGCACTAACTGTGTGGAAGTCTCTGCTTGCTTTGTTTTAAAGAGTTCTGTATTTGTGCATTAAGATGCTTTGAAGAGGCATGACCTCTTAGGCAGTTTTCTTAAACAGCATTTACTAAATGCCCCTGCTTCATGTCATTGCACTATGTGATGTTAAAGCACTGACTGAAAGCCAGACACCGCTTGACCCAAACTCAGTTGGTGTGCTTTCCTGCTGGCTTACACTGAGGAAAAAGCAAAAATTATCTTGCATTGTATTTTTGGATTGCAAAATGGTAAGGGATGAACTCTCAAGTGCCTTGTATTAAATTTCTAGCTGTTGAGCGAATCTTTGAATCTGTGTTGCACGTGATTTTGATTCCTTTCTATAGTGAGGAGATAGGGTTACCTTAGGTTCATTACAGAATTTTAACTTGTTTTAAGCTGCAGGGAAATATTTGCTCTAGTTTTTGTTTATGTGGTAGCTTTGTTTTTCTTAAATAAGCCCTTGAGCAAAAAATGTCTGGTGTAATTTCCTGGTATCTTGGGAAATACACTTGCTGTATATTTGCAGCATTGTGAATGCAAGACAAACAAAATACAGATACAAGTTGATGTATGATAGGATGTAGACAAATGTCATACTTACAAAGTGCTGATTTGCATCTTAGGATATTAATATTAATGTTTTAAGTTTAAAAGAATGTACTTATTTAACAGGGCTTTATATGTATGTTGTAGCTTTGGGTAGTTAATGGGGGAGGAAGGTCCTTCATGTGCTGCTCTATTTTAATCTAAATCAGTAGGGGATTGTACTTGAATTGATGTGCATACAGAATCTGCAACACATTTCAGTTAGTGTGCTGAAGTAGGGAAGTTGTTCATGTGGATTAAAATTTTACAACAAATGGAACTTATTTTCTTTGGCAGTCCTCTTATATCCAGAAACTTTGCATCTGAATTTGTTTCATTCTCTGGAATGATCTGTGCAAAGGACTTGGATCTGTCACTTGGTAGTCCAAATACTGGTACAGAAAAGGATGAAGATACCTATTTTGTTGTTGTTAATTTACTTGCAGAAGGTTTATTACACTCCATAACAAAGGAAATTCTGGAGTCGGCTTCTAACCAGAAGTATTTAGCAGAAATCTATGTGACATTATTTTTACAACTTGCAATCTTTTCAGTTACTAAAACTGCAATAATGAGGTAGCTTCTGTGTCCTCTCACTAGGCTGATCTTTCATCGGTATTTCCTGCAGTTTTTTAATACTCAGTGTGCCGAGATGTTTTCCTTTGGTTAGACTATTTTGAATCTGAAGTACTAACTAATTATTTCTGAGAATTCATAGAATTATAGAATATGTCAAATTGGAAGGGACCCATCAGTGTCATCAATTCCAACTCCTGTCCCTGTGTAGGGTACCCCCAGGATCACACCATGTGCCTGAGAGTGTCATCCAAACACTTCTTGAACTCAAGTAGGCTTGGTGCTGTGATCACTTCCCTGGTGAGCTTGTTCTACTGCTCAACTGCCCTCTGGGTGAAAAAACTTTTCCTAATATCTTACCTAAATCTCCCCTAATTTAGCTTCCTACCGTTTCCAAAGACCATCCTGTCTTTGGTCACTGGAGTGAAAAAATCAGTGCCAGTCCCATCTCTTCCCCTCATGAGGAAGCTATAGACTGCAATTAAGTCAATTTATAAATTTATAAGAATTTATGGCTTCAGCAACGTTCAAAGTAAAGAATGAGTGAACATTTTTCCAAGTCTTCCAAAGGAGGAATTATTTTTGGTAGTACTATGATTATCAAATAAAGCAAAGTACATACTGCTCTGGTGTTGGAAGTTGGTTAGGGTAGAAGACAAAAACTTTTATGTGGAAACATAGTAATATCTTGAGGGGTTTTTTTTAAGTTTGAATTAAGAATGCTGCATGAATGTGTATTTCTTTTAAATCCTACGGAAGTTATTTTCTCTTATATTAATATTTGAAATATTTTAGAAAGCATGTTAGCTCCAGAAATGTCATTTGCTAAGGGTAAGGAATGTTTGCTTCTCTTGTGTACTGCTTGCTGCTTCGTAATCTGACAACTTTCTGGCCCTATTCTGCTTCTTTTATAACTGTTTCTGATGTTTTCTTCCAAACAATGTTCTTTTACAGGTGGATTGTAGAAAGTTTCTCACTTTCATGCCTCATGCCCTGCATCTTGTGATCCAGATCTGTGAGTGCTTACTTACGTAAAGCTAATCTCACTGTTGCCACAGGATTATTGTGGGTGTAAATGTTTGCAGTGTTCTAGTAGTCAGTCGCAGTGAGGTGTTAATCACAAAGTCAAATAGTTTTCAGTTACTTTGTTAATTAGTGTTTGACTGAACAGGTCTTAAAATTTGAACTCATTTGAGGAGTAAAAATGTTGATCCTGAGAGGGAAAATAACATTCAGTGCTTAAAGTAGAAAGCAAAACTTCAGTATTCATCATCCTCAGTATTTTGTTTCTGTGGTATGTCCATTTTTCTTCCTTTCTTGTCCTTTGTAGACTGTTTACTCTTGCATCCTGTGCTGCTTTTTTGATTTAGCTTAATTTCGGAAGTATTATAGTGTAAGTACTACAACAGACTAAATCAGCCTTTTGAAACAGTATTTGCTACCAGGCCTTTTGCAATTATAAAACAAAAAAGACAAACTAATTAAAATAAAAAACAAAAACACCCCCCCCCCCCCCCCCCAAAAAAAAAAAAACCAAAACACCAAAACCCCAGAACAAGAAGACTCTTGTAAGATATTTAAGTATGTTTGTCAGACTTTCTGGTTTGATTGCTCAAAAGAAGTTTCGTTTGTCAACTTGTTCGTTCTAGGGATTCTCAATTATTTAATACCCAGTAGTGTTTCTTTTGTGTAATGGTATTAAGTGTTCTGTGATGCTCTGGATCCAACAGGTTTTCATTTTTTGTCATTGGAAGGTTTTAATTTGGTGGAAGTTAGCTTATCTTTTGCTACTTGCGGAGCAGGGGCTGCTCCGTGTTCTTCTCATTGATTGCTGTAGGGAGCTCACCCAGGTTTCTCGATGCAGTGAGTTGTGAGTCACTTTTTCAATCTATGTCAGAAAGTTTTTTGGTTTTTTTTTTTACATATTTCTTTTAAGTGTGATAATTAAAGAGTACATTTCATAGTCCAGTTGAAAGAACAGTAGTAAAGTTGTTTCATATTAAGGTATCTGCTTGTCTGTAAGCTTGGAAGATACGGATTTTTGGGGGACATTAATTCAGTGATACAAGTGTGTGCTTAGTAAGTGACATTTCAACTTTTTAATTCCCTTTTATTTCCTCCTACATTTTTGTAAGCTGCCTACGTCTTCCTTATCACTATTAAGGAAAAGAGAAAGGGAAAATAGAAATTTAGGCTGCTCCGGTCTCTGCTTTTTAAAACCCTGGGAGAGAGAAATTAAAGATCAGTTACCAGACCTCTTGAACGTACTGTGACTTTATCTGCCAGCTTACACATTCAATTGTAAACCTGGGAGCGTAAAAATGGGTGGGGATATCTCTTCATGCACATAGTACCACTCAGCGTGGGACCACCCAGCAAAGCAGTTGTTGGTTGGAGCAGCCCTAAAGTCATGGGGTGCAGCAGGTTTGTACTGATGGAGGAGGGAGAAACGGGTTTTTTTGGCACAAAGGCTTGTGGCATTGCTTCAGGTACAGCTACTCTAGCACACTTCAACCATGAGTAGTTAGGCATCTCCTCCTCTGCTGTGAGTGTCAGCAAGAAAGCTTAGGCACTGTGCAGCTACTGTGGGAGTAGTTCAGCCTGGTCACCATGCCACAGAGTAAAGGCAGGGAGCAGAAAAGCTGTCTGCATACACTCAGTATCTACTCATATGGTAGTGTTTCCTGTGATCCCCACCAGCCACTTGGTTTGTTGTAGGCCACTTGGTTTGTTGTAGGCCACTTGGTTTGTTGTAGGCCACTTGGTTTGTTGTAGGCCACTTGGTTTGTTGTAGGCCACTTGGTTTGTTGTAGGCCACTTGATAATGTTGTTTTTTTGGCTTTTTAGTAGGCATAGAGCTTTAGCCTCCTTAGTTTATGATGTTGGACATAATCCCAGAAAATGGGGTTTTGGAAAAGAGCCAAAAAAGGCTTATGATGTTAGACCTACTTCTAAAACTCACGTTCACATGAGGCAAAGAAAGATTTGATACAAATGTTGTAATTTTGGCATGGATAGTTAGTCTTTGCTAAGTGCAGAGTTAGTAAAGTGTCCTTAAGTTGATATATATATATATATATATATATATATATATATATATATATACACATACACATATATACACACATATATATTTATATACACACATATATATTTATGTACACACATATATATTTATATACACACATATATATTTATGTACACACATATATATTTATATACACACATATATATTTATATACACACATATATATTTATATACACACATATATATTTATATACACACACATATGTATCTATATATATATATGCACCTTATTTTGTGGTTAAGGATATCTCTGTGTTTGTAATGATGCCGTTAGGTGTTTGAGCACATGTCTGCAGAACCACATGAACATTTTAACTGTCCAATGATTGCTGCTCCAACAGCGTTGTCTCTAGAATAAAAATACAGGAGTTTAACAAGTAAGAGGTAGCTTGTCATAAATATCCACTGAAAAGGCAAAGAGTACTTAGTATAAATCACGTTTGCTTGCTTATTCCAAGATAGGATCAGAGGATCCTTTTACTGGATCCTATGTAAGGACACAAAGAGATGGTGGCTAGACAGGATTCAGAAGTGAACACTGGAGCAACTCTAGAACACACTTACCTGCTGTCTCCAGCAAGTCAGACCACAGCTCTCCAGTTGTATGTGCAACGCGTAATAACATCACTGCCATCCGGTTGTTCGATACCATCAATACACTGCAGCCTCAGGGCTTGCATAACTTGCATGATGCTCTTCAAGAGGTAGAAGGTTGTTTTTTTTTTTCCCATCTGTTTTTCAGATAAGAATGTGCCTAGTTCTTTGCACACTTCAGCAATGTATAGTCTGTGTCATGAATTATTCTTTAAGGAAGTAATGCATTTAAATCCATTTCTGTTGACAGAAATCCTGTGAACATGTGCCAGAGGTATAGAAGAGGAGTTAGGATTATTTTATTTTAATTCTTTTACCTTTTTGGTATTTTTATAATGTAAGTACTCACTGGCAACAGAAATTCATCCTGCATCTACCAGTTATACCAGTCACACTGGTAGATGCAGGAGGAGTCTGAAGTATGCCATCTTGTACCAACTTTTCTAGAATGTGGGTGACCACAAGGTTCAGGTATGGATAATATTGTACTTCAAAGTCTGCCCCATTTTTTGATATTCTTAATGCCTGCAGGTTGACCTTCTGACTGTGATTGATGGTATTAAAACTGATCAAGGAGTAGACTGGTGAAGGCCAGTGCTGCTTGTGTCCCATATGCAGAGGTGCTTCTGCTGATTTCATTGCACTTCTTTGTCTGGTGCTGCTTCAAATGCTTAAAGCAAATTGGAGATTATCAGTTATTCTCCAGCAAAGGCACTGGTTTTATGTTCACTTTAACAATGAAAGGATGTTGGTGTATTCAATTTGTTTGCACATGTTTATTGTTTTCTTGCTAATAGTAAATAATGGAAATGCTGCTTTTTATTTTTAAATCTATGGAAAAAAAATGTGATATCAGTAATTATTGTAATATTTTGCAGAGAGCAAGAATTAGCTTCAGTGTTCAGTTAAAGGGACTTTGCAAAAAATGATTTATTAGGCAAGCAACATTTATATGTAAAAGTGTGAGTATTGTGCTACTGTAAGCTACAACACAGAGTATCAGTCAATATTTAATTTGAGATGTACACTTGTGTAGAGCTTTTTTTTAATGTGCTTGTTTCTGCTTTTTACCATACTTAAAAAATACATTGAAACAATGATATATTTAAAATTAGGGTGCATTATAATACTTGGCTTAATGATTAAGTGCCATCAAGGAACAGATGGCAAGAGAGGACACAACTGGTTTGCAGTCTGCATAGATTTAAGCATGAAGCCATTAAGATATCACATTCCCATATCTGATAGATAGATTTTGGCCAATGAAAAATTAAAGACACATAATCCCTGATTATATGAAGCTCAATCTGTAATTTATGACACTGGTAAATATTTAAAAATCACTGAAGTTCTCATTGTAATCAGTAATTTTAAACTAATGCAGTATTGGGATGGATGTTCTTGTCTGTTTATTGCTACTGAAATTAATGTATCTTGTCATAAGTAGGTTGCTCTTAAATGTAAAATTGCTTAGGGCTATCTTTTACTGCTCTGCTTCCTATTGACTTCCAGATAGATTTGCCCTATTTTGCTAGGCTATTTGCTACTGAAGCAGTTCAGTATCTCCACGTAATAAAAGGAGTAATTCTGAGTTCAGAGCATGTATTGCCTTAAAAATGTTTATAGTGTAACTAACACAGTAGCCATTATAATGTTGCATGTTTAAAAATATTTTTTAAAGCTGCCTCTTACAAAGGTTTACTTGAGAACTGATTTATTTTCAAAATTATTTCATTTGCATCTTGTTTTATCCCCAACAACATGTATCCGTTTATTTCAGTGGAGTTGGACAAAATGTATTCTAATAAGAAAAATTGTTTATTAATAATAAACATACAATTATTACAAAATTCTGTTGTCATAAAAAATTAGAGACGTAATTTATTCAAATCTGTAATAAAGTGGTTAAGAAAAAAGTAAAATAATTTAAAGATAAATGCTCTTGAAAGCAACACCGATTTTGGTGGTTTTATCTTTCTGTGTGAAATATATTCACGCATCCTATTTCACTAGTTTTTCTCAATAGTTATTTTAAAATATTTGATAAGAAAGTCAATCAGGACATCTGTTTATGTCTTTAGACCAGTCTGACAAAATAGAATTACACAAACTGCATGTAATGGAGAATGTGTAGTTAACAGCATGCTACCTTATTTTCTCTTTGAGACGAATGAATTAAGACACTAGGACTTGAAAAGTTGGACTATATAGACTAAATTATGATTAAGTGATGTTTTGTGGATTAAGGAGTCTACTGAGGCCTTGAGAGAATGAGGCCTACTTATCAGTATTGGACGTGAAGATGGGTTTATTTTGAAAAATAATTTCCTGATGGAGGACCTAATCACAGTTCTTTTGGTAACAGTGCACTGTGCAAGAAGTCTTCTTTCAGGCCTGTTCTGACTTTGACAAGTCAAAACTGACAGTTTGAACATAACCTGAAAGCTAGAAATACATGACTGATGATTTGGGAACACAGAAGGATTCTTCTACCAAGTGGCCTCTATTTTAAATGTTTATGTTTCAACATGTGGGTCATTTTAGTAGGTAGTCTATTAATATTCTGTGTTTATGAAGTATAATCATTTAATGAGATAATGTGGTTAGGGAGGTTTAAATTGCCGTAGCATGGAAGTAAAGTCACACTTGCACTGGGATTTGCAGGATTTCACTCCAGGAGGAGCTGGAAACAATGTTTTTTTTCCAAGTATCATAGAATCATAGAATCATAGAATTAGCCGGGTTGGAAGGGACCTCAGAGATCATCTAGTCCAACCCTTAAAAATTAATATAAAGTCCTCTCATCGAGGACGTATCAGATATTAAACTGATAAGAACAGATACTACACTCATTTTAATTGTTGCTGACATTGGTTGATAGTGTTAAAGACAATTTACCTCCCTTTTCAAACAATGATGGGCCAACATGACAATCTGTAAAAAAAATATGTCAAAATCAAAGAAATAGAACCTCCTTCTAGCTATAGAAAGTTTTTGAGGCTATATGTTTCATTACATTAAAAATGATTGGTAGAGATTAGTAGTGTTAGTACTGGTATTTAAGTAACTTGATTTTGTTGGTCCTCATGTGCTTCCTTCTTGTAATGTTAAATTTGTTACAATAATCTGTTTGAAAGTTCTGCTGAAAATTAAGGAAACTTTGGGGTTTGGGTTACTGTTGGTCTTGTCACCACAATCTTCTGGAAAAATTTAGGTTTACTAAAATAGATTTCTTCTCTGCACCAGAAGATCAAGATACACTTGAAGAGTGCGTCTGTAAAGTTCACAATCTCAGTAAACTCTTTCCTGCAATTTATGCCAAAAAATCCCCAACCAACCAAAAAAAAAAACCCCAAACAAACCAAAACCTGAATGCTTTCTGTTCTAACATATAAGAATGAATCATTTTGACCCAAAACAGTTTAACTTTTATGAAAAAAGAAGCCTGGAATTTCTATAACATGTAAGGAATGTGTGTCAGCCATTGAGTTGGTTGTGATAGATGAAGGTTTGCACCACAAATCAATAAAAAAAATTAAAGGAGGAGGATACATGGGGTGAATTGATGGAAATAAAGGAATGTTACTTGACTTTCAGCAGTAGTTGAAAGATAGTTATCTTTTATGTGTATCAACATTAAATTTGAAAGATTAAAAAAATCTTTTACACATATCAGCATTAACTTTGATGCAAGACTAAGACCACTGAATTTCTGATTCTTTATGAATGCATAATTTGGTAGAGATGATCCATGCACTGTTGGATTTCTAAGAATTAAGATGGAGATGAAACATAGGGGTTGTTTGCTATAGTGTTGTTGCTGAGTTTCTGCTAAAATGTTTGAAAAGTGATCATATTTTCACAGTATCTGTTATTGCATCATTTGAGAGATGCAAATAATTTGGTTTTGTATCGGGAGGAGAAATGCTGATATTCATTAGCAAAGTCCAGGTACAAATATAGTGACACCACACAGTTCCTGATCTTGCCCAGATGTTAGGAGTAATGGTTTCAAAATTTCTTCACCTGTCACCAAATAAAACACAAAGCTCACATACTGTACCTGTGGTGTATGCAAGTGCCAGTAGTGAAATACTGTCCCGCAAAGCATGAAGGTGGCACTGGTGACAAAGGTGGGGACCTAAGAATTTGTATCCAGAGAAATATTGAGCTGTAATTGCCCGTTGTTTTTCCCTTCTTCACAGGTATCCTTGTCACTAATTGTCATTGTTTAGGAATTTGTTTCAGTGTTAATTTCCCATGTGTAGCGTTCTGAAAGTAAGAGTGTCTTAAAAGTTTGCAAAGATTTATGTTTACATACCATTATGGTGACAGAGTGCTGTACAGATGTTTAGGTTTTTGTTTTGGCAAGATCTCTGTAAATGTTCTAGAATAACTTTTGAAATGAGAGTGTAAAGCCTGAGCTTCTATAACATTTCTGCTTTGAATTCTTGTGGTTGCACACCAATTTTTGTGTTGATAGGAAAGCAAGAACTATTAGAGTATCTAGGAAACTCTACTGTCTGTTTTATGTGCTCTAAGAGGAGGGTCATTGAAAATATATGGCTGTAGAAATGCTGCTGAAGATGATGAAAAAGCCTGGAGATAATCCATTTGTCATTAAGATTAAAGATGAAGATTAAGGGCCCAAATCGGCCTTTTGGTGATAGCAGTGCAGAAATAGGAGACTTCATCTGATCTCTGTATGCCATCAGGTCAGCAGGATTTATGCCGGATTTTCTCTTTTTTATTTTAATAAATTTGAATGAATTCAGTTTGGAAAGGAGTTCAGTTCTGCACATCATCTGCAAAGTATAATAGTTATTAGCCCATTTAGTTCCTTTTGCCACTACAACCTGTCTGAATTAATAGATCCAAGGTGACATCTTAGTCATATAGTTTTGGCTAATGTATTATAAAATATACTGTTCATAGGATTTTTAGGAACATGGTGATGACCATTTAGGAATGAGGCAATTATCCCTGTAAGAATCTGTGTCCTAGTTTTCCTAGATTATATCCATATATGTGAGGGGAGAAAGGATGCTATGCTCACTACTTTTCTTTTAAAATTACTGTGTGTTGAAGGTGTGTTTTAAATGGGACTTGCTTTCTCAGCATTGCTTTTCCTATGTTATTTCTATTAATGCTTAAAAGCCAGGAAATTCATACGACAATAAACTGAAGAAAAGTCATAGATGTATCTTTTAAAAAATCCTAATATGCTAAAACCAAAGAAAAAAGGCAAATAAAAGTTTTCTTGTGTAACTTAAAATTTAAGTTTTCATTGTAAGTCCTGTTCTGCCAAGATAATTCATGCTGACCTGTAACCTGGTCTGTTTGGTCTCCCGAGGAACTGTAGGAATACACTGTGTGATGGGTGTGCTTCTCACTAGGCAATTCCTGTTTTCAGGGTGCAGGTGTATCTGTATGTCACCTGGCCATACCAGATGCCCAGGTAATTGAGGGAAGACCTGCAGTGAGCCTTTGCAGGAAAAAATATACATGCAGGCCTGCCCTGACACATGACTAGTAACTGAAGCACCATCTGTACCACACACAGAGTAATACCTGTCTTTTAGGAAATCCTTGCAGTAAAAAACCGAAGAATAAATGTGTTTTTTTTAGCAGTGGCATTTCTTTTCCCTTGGTAGTCGATTCAATCTACTACAGTATTCAGTAGTAGAACTACTGAATTATTTTGAGAGATCTTTTTGCATCTTACCAGGTTATTTTGTATTATAGCAAGTTATTCCTTTCCTGCATTTGTTTCCTGTGTTGTTTGGTTTGGGTTTTTTTATGCATTTGTTTCCTTTGCCCCTACCTGTTGTTACTGAAATCCTTTATACTGCTGTCACGCTGCTTCTGTGCTTTGTCAGGCTCATTCTCAGTTGTCATAGTGTTCTTTACAGGGTTCTTTCCTATTCTCCCAATTTTTGCCCATGGCAGTTGTGGTAAGTGTATTCTGTATTCCATTGTCTGAATCATTAATTACAGTGTTGAATAAAACCAGAGCCAGCAGGCACACGCCCATGCAGGAACTTCCAGCTTGATAGTGAGAAGTTGGTAGTTTCTTGTTTGAGTGCAGTATTTCAGCCAGCTGCACATTTATTCGAGAATAATATCGTTAAATGCAGTAATACTGTTAAATGCAATAATACAATGAAATATCAAAAGTTGTGTTGTGCAACTGGTATAAAGTTTCCTTGCAAAAGCTAAGGGACTTCACACAGGCTGTTTCTCATAAATTCTCTATGCCTTTTCCAGGGGTTTGTTGGGGAATTGCATTGAATCAGCATTGTTTTCCTTGAAAAATCACAATGAATGGTTATCATGCTGTCTTGTATGTGGTTAATAACTTGGTATGTTACGAGGTATTGGAAAAGGGTGACTCATCTGCATTTTCTCAGATCCGTTCTACTTCTTGAAGGAAAAAAGGATTGATTTCCTCTCTGAAGCCAAGATAAACCAGAGAGAAGTCTGATAGTATGTGAGCCTACATGACAAAAACTCCAATTAGTAATCCCTGTGTTGACAGATTTTGTCATCTGTAAATAAATGTAACCTAATTTAGTGTGTATTAGTGTAATATGTTTCACAGTCTTCACTGTTCTAGAAGTGAAAACTCTCAGGTTTTGTGCCTAGTGGTAGTAGTCTAGCATGGTACAGTTTTTCGGTGTATAGACATTCATTAATGTAACCAGTCTGAATTCTGTTACTTGGTATTGCCTGCATCGCCAAGAATGATTCTCTGTGTCTGCAGTCAAATATTTATATTATGGCTGTGTTCTGCTTTTTGGATTCCATCAGGGATAGAGCTGCTTGTGGAAGAGTGCAGAGCCACAAAAACTTTCCTCTTATATTAATTTTGTGGTAATTGTGTTGGGTGCTCCCAATTATAAACTGCATTAATAGCCAAAAAGGGTGCTAATCTGGCCAGCTCTATCAGAGACGGACATTTCGAGTTCCTTCTTTCTGCCTGTGGCAGTCACTTCTGCAGCTCCTTATTTAATTCAGGAGGGAAAAAGCAGCGTGATAACCAAGACAAGAAACTGCTGTGCTGACACATTATCTATATCATTTGTTGTATAGAGAGTTTTAAAGAGTAATATTCAGTTTATTTAATTTTCTTTATTATTTTTTTCCCAGTAATCCAAAGTCTGCCAATCAGAGGATAAACAAAAAAGTAAACAATGATGCATCATTAAGGATTCAAAATTTGTCTATTTTGGTGAAGCAGATAAAAGCTTACTATCAGGTCAGTGATTGTTTCATGTATTGTTTTGCCTAGAATTGTTTCTAGTATTCTTTTATACTGGTGCCTTTAACAGTAAAAATAATCAGATTAACATTTTAAAGTATTGTAACATTTTTACAGTGGAGCTGCTTTACTTCCCAAGAGCATCACCAAAAACTCAGCTGGTCCCAGACCAGTCTTTTGAGCCTATGGATTTCCTAGCAGCGTAAGACTGTGGAATTGTTCCCAGCAGCTAATTTAGGAAGACTGATCCTCCTGTAAATTTTGGTGGGCTTGGGAGACTTAAAGTGAACTTCTGGGGCTCCTGTGGGTCCTCTGTCAACCTCATTTGACAGATGAATCTTTAATAAAATAAATGCTAATGAGCTCTAAAAGTTCATGCAAGGCAGAATTGGGTAAATAGGCTGAGTTTATTTTTGCAGGCTAAACAACAGTTAAAAGAAATATGTGAACTTTGGGACACTCAGGCTACAATTTCAGGTTTTTAATAGAATCAGTCATTCAAAAGTGAACACACATGGTGAGCAGTGGTACTGAGCTTACTGATGAAGTTAACACCGTGTGACAGAAAAGGTGGGAGACATCTTTGAAGCAAGGCAGAGGTGTTTTAAGAAAAGTGATAATGTCATTAGTCCATAGAGAACACATCTCTTGCCTACCTCTGCTTGTGCTCTGCTTTTTAATAAGAAAACTTTATAATAGCATCATGCAATTATTTGAGCAACTACAAAAAACCAACAAAAATCCACCAAGCCACTTCCTAAAGTTTGTGATTTTCTTTGTTAGTAGCTATGACTGCTCCTTGAAGTCCTTATATTTTACCTGTTCTTCATTGATTTAAGACTTCCTGTTTTGCACTTCATAGCTTTTTTTTTTTTTTAAGTTGAAAATTATCTGTCAAGATCTCAGAAGTATAAGAGTCATGGCTGGCTGGAATCAATTATATTTGAGCAGGTTAAAACTATTTGTTACTTACAATTTGTCTTTGGCATGTGCAAGGAGAGTACATACTGTTTATTGCAGTATTAATTCAGATATATTTTTGTCTCTCCTATATTATCAAGATATGTTGTAATTTTTCAAATTTAACATAAATAAGTCTACTTCTGTTACTTTTTTGTTTTACAATGTACCTAGTATAAGCCTTTTGGATGCAAAGCAGTGATGATTCTGGAATGTGTTGCTTTAGAGTTTGAATGTTGTAGATATGAGTGAATCTGTCACTATGGAAAAACAAAAACCATTACTCCTGAGTTGCAGATAGGATGGCATCTGCTGTGGATGAACATCTGGCAACAGGAGGGAAGACTATTCTGCTTCAGGAGAATTAGACTCTGTCTAGACTGAGGATTTGACCTGATTACAGCCATTACTGGCTGACAGAAACTGTCCATTGATACAATATATGGAATAGATAGGCAAAGCTGCTGCTTGAACCTATGAGGCTTGCCAAACTAAAACTCATCCTGATCATGCAAATACGATTTTGTACTTTTATGTTCAGAATTGTCCTAGAATAACTACAACAAAAAACTTGTAGCTTTCCATCCAAGGGTGAGGCAAGGGTACTGAGACTATGGACCTGAAATAGAAGAAGTTGATCTGGTTTAGTATAATGCAAATTGGAGCAAATAAAATAAACACGTATCAGTAACTAGTGAGAAAAACATGAACACTTATTATTTAGTTTTGTTACATTCTGAGACAGAGGATCTAGTTGGTTTAAGATCCATAAGCCAGGTCATTAGTGCTGAGGTGATCTTGCAAACCAATAAAGCAAGGCTTTTATAGTAATTTATACTCAAAGTTTTTTAATTAGAGTCCAAATAATTAAGTATTCACTGTGTGTGTATTAAGACTGTAAACTACTGTATTAAACTACTTATGTAATATTAATTTCTCTTTAGTGGTGGTTAGTAGTATTTGATGTTTGGTTTTGTTTGATACATATGATTTAAATAATGTTTTATTTAACTTTTATAGGAGAATTTGCAGCAGCTGATTGTGATGTCTTTGCCAAATGTATTAATAATTGGCAAAAATCCTTTTTCTGGTAAGTTTATTTTTAACTAAGATGAAAATTTACATTGATGTGATAATTTGTATTACTTCACTGGAAGTATAAGTCATAGGATCAAGCTTTTCAACAGAAGGTTGAGTAAATACTTCTAGCAAATTAGTGATTTAATAAGGATGAATAACATTTTTCTTTGTTCACACCAAAGGTCCACACTTTATAAAAATATGTTCTGTCCAAACCTCTGCACTGACTGTGATTAGGATTTATAATGAAATGAAGGGTAATTCCCAGCAACCAGTGAGCCACTGATAATCATGGAGTATAAGTTTCATGTATTCCCAGCTACTATGCTTTCAACTTTCTCTAGCTAAGCTCTGAGAAAACTTGGTAATTCAATGCATCTCACTTGAACCAACTCCTAATCCTTGTTTTTCCTTCCCAAAAACTCTCCTGCTTCTCTTGCATCACTACCTGAAAAATATTGCAGTTACCTTCTTGCTTTCTCCCCTGAACTGACACTGTCTTCTCCATGCTCCCACCTTCTCTGCTTCCAGCTCTGAGAGTTGCAATTTTCAGACCAAGAAAATTAGCCTGTATGGACTCAGCTGACTATCCACAGCCACTTGGGAATCTCTGCACCATGCTCTCAATTCCAGAAGCACGGAGCAGACACACCTGGCCTGCGTGGAACCACTATGGATTGGGCAGAATTTATTTACTTGGGTCTAGTGTGTTCTTCTGATGTTCTAGCACCTCAGCAGAGAGGTTAGGAACTACTCTAACAGGCTGTGTAGCTTCCCCTGGCTTTTTTAAATTTTTTTTTAAGATGTCTTATATGCCATGTTTCTGTGTATGTGAGACAAGATTTTCCTCATGAGCAAGAGCCATCTGTGTTACCTCACTTTTCTAATTTCAGTTCCAGGGTTCATAACATTGATACTTTCCATAACCCATCTGTATCTATCCCATTTATGTAGGTATCGTGATTTTATCTTTTTTTTGTTTTTACTTTCTGCTTTTGAATATTGCTGCTTTTGCTTCTCAGGTTGTAGCCTTTTAAGTTTTTCATTGTGTAGATGCTGTGATCTATCGTTTGCACCAAAAAGTGTGAATGTGGTCTCCTTTTCTGGAAAAGAATATTTTAATTCCAGACTTCTAAGGTTTTCAGAAGACTCCATGGATTTACATAGAGACCAAATCTAGTAGAAAAGCAGATTTAAAACCTGGTCATAGTTTTATTTTTCTAGTGATGTTTTTTATTCTCTTTAAGATACTGAGACAAAATAGATCTTAGCTAAGTCTGTGTAGCTTTTGTGGTTTGGCTACTGGAATATCTGTTGGTGTACACATTGTTCTCCTGTGAGGCTGTTGGATTTGTGAAAAAAATGCAGACTTTACTGTAGCACAGCCCACATATTGAAAGAATTTGTTATGTACGGACAATGTTCTTGAAGATATTCCAGATTCCTGCATGAGTTCATCCTGGAGTTTGGTCTGAATCAGAAAGTAGACCTGTTCTTTTGAGTTTCATCCAGAGCCTTTCCCCTTTGAAAGTTAAGACTGTTCTTGCTGGCTCAGTTTGAAGAGCACCCCATGTCCAAAGGGATTTTTAAGCTTTCTGTCTTGGGTGGGCAAGTGTAGCAAAATCTAACCGAAGTGAGACCTGTTGAGAGCCTTGCTGTGTAAATCTGATTGCATCAAGGAAAGGCCCCATAGTACAAGTTGATTCTCTGACAACAATTAAGATTTGGTCTCATAAAGCTTAGGCTATAGCTGTATTTTTTCCCAGGAATTTCTCCCAGTTTTTCGTCTTAGCACTACGTTGTGCTTAAGGAACAATTAGTAAAGAGGACCATAAATTAGTAAAGAGGACCATAAATTGCAGAAGACAAGGGCAGATAAGCTTTCAGGAAGAGAAATGTGTTCGACTGTCTCAGAGGTGGTTGGCTTATCAAGGAGGATGCAGATAGAATGCTGGATTTGGGCTTCAGTAAAAATGAGGTCATCAGAGACTTCATCAAAAACCATTTCAATTGAGCTAACTGGCAGAAAGCCAGGTTGAGGAGAAACTGGAGGAGGCAAGATATAGGCTGTGATTGTAAATGTTAAGTTAAATTACAAAGGAAAAGGAAAATCAAGATAATGATGAGGCAAATATTCTTTAACGAGGGAAAGATTAAAACCGGTTTGTTTGTATTTCGGAGGGAGCAAGATGGGGAGGATGGAAGGCTACAGAGGACATGAAAGTCAGGGATAAGAGTGAGTGCATGGAAGATCAAAGGATAGGGACAAAGTTCAAGCTGCAAGTTGGAGGGTGTAAAACAGAATCGTCTATTTTCTGTGTTGGTGATGCAGAAAAAAGGTAGAAAACCAAGGAAGATGGTTGGTAGCAGTGGAAATCTAAGGTTGTTCAGTGTTTTGCTGTGTACCTTCAGGGAATTTGTGAGAGAAACGTGGAAACGGTATTCAGGTAGGCTTTTGAAAGCAAGTCAGGAGATGCTAGAGCAGTGTAGAAACGAGCATCCAAAGAGGTCAGGCATTGCTTTAAAAGAAAATAAAAATGTGGTTTCTATTCCAAAGCAAAAGAGTCCTGAATCTTTTGGATACAAGTCGATGTAAGTGTTGTAAAATCTCCCATTTGAGTTCATGTTCTTTGTAGTGAATCTACTTGACAAACCTCTTTTGAAGAATTCAAACATTAAATTCAGTGTGATTATACATATCTTCCTCTAAAAGCAGCAGATTGAATCAGTGTTGGAAAAAGGCTCTCTACTTAACATTGCATAGTACAGAGACCTCCATAAGCCATGAGGAACGTGGAGAAGCTCAGCATCTGTCTCTTTCATCTCTGCTTTTTGCCAGCAGGCTTGACTTTTTCCTGAGAGCTAGTCAAAGGCATTAAGATTTATGTATACTGTTAGGTTTTTTCTTGATTTTGATTTCCTCTTTTGACAAGATTGTCTCATATCTTTAACTTTTTGAGATGAATTTTACATTTGCTTCACTTAGAAAATACTGTAGTGGACAAGCAATAATTTTTCAAATGCTTCTAAGTAAATGGTTACATCTTTCCTGTGAGAGTTCATCCAAAATAGGTTTAGTGGCCCAACAAAGACGGAAATTGCAAACTTCTGTTTCAGGAGGAAAATTTTCTGGTTGAATTTTCTTACAGAAAATTCTTGTGATCACTGGACACCATCTGTGATTACAGAGTCCTTTAAAAAACAGACTCCAGTAACTTAGATCGGGTTCAAGAATGTCTGTGCACACATTAGTACTGCTGTGGTGGCAGTAGCTACACTAGCTGAGGATATTTTTTCAGAAAAATGCAGGTCACATTTTTGGCCAAACCCAGTGGTACTGTGTTTGAGAGCATAGTTTTTGTCTGCTTAGCTAACAATGAAATAAACTATTGTCTGAAATCCAGAGTCCCTTGTCAAAAGGATGCTATTAGGACCCTTTTATCTCTAGATAGCCTAATGGCTAGTGTTTTATGCTTCAGGAAGGCAGAATTACATTTGACCATATAGAGTTTAAGTCCAGCTAGCCTAAGCTGTTTTGCCATCCTTCAAGCATTCACTTTATGGCATTTATATTCTAGATATAATATATATTTAGTAGAATGATGTAGACTTTTTGTATGCAAAGGAGTAAAAAAAAAATCTGTAAATGGAGTTCTTTAAGCTTCTTTTGGAGACTAAGATGCTTAAGGCCAGATTTAGATTTTTTATTTTTATTTCTTTTTTTAGATGTGCAGATGAATATCTAATATGGCTATATTCAATAGTTTAGATGAGCTTGTCACCTCACTCTTACAGGTTGGTGGTGGCAAGTAATTCAAGCATTTCTGTAAATACCTTGAGATACCTGAGATTACAGCTGAACAGTTGATTGTAGGTTTCCGAAGTGCTTTTGAAAACTCACCCTTGAGTCTTGCATTACTGAAATTATGTTTTTTTCCACTTGAAACTATTATGGATGTTGAGGTGTTTGTTAATGCTGAAAGTTGGCAGTTAAAAGGACTAAGCTGAAAGCTGGAAGGATGTGGTTTTCTTGATCTTCTTGTTTTCTAAACTAAGTTCAAATAAATTCTATGAAAATAACAAGAAAACCTAGAGGAAGAAACTCAAATTACCATTTTACACCTGCCATTTTTTTGTTCTTGTTTTCTTCTTAGAGCCAGGTACTGAAGAAATAAAAAAACTCCTCCTGCTCTTACTTGGTTGTGCAGTTCAGGTAAGTTTAATATGCAGTGTTTAAGTGTTACCAATTTTAATACCTGATGTGGCATGTTACTTTGACCTTCTTTCCTTTAGTTGAATCTATTGCATTTCTTGAAAATCTGGATATTCTTACGGATAAAATGGCAAAAACCGTGCACCTCTTACAGTTCCTTGTATGACTATAGCAAACTGCATATGTAGGATTTCTAATACTTTATTAAATGTAGTATTGTTAATTTACTTGCTACTGTAAAGAAAGGAAGAAAACGATAAAGTATTGAAGAGTTATCTTACTCAAACTTTTTCACTTTACTAAATAACTTTCTTGATGGACTACTGTTCTTATTAGGGGAGTTTGTACCTTTCAGATAATTAACCTGAAAAATAGATCAGTCATATGTTCTTTAATAAGCAACATGAGTACTAGAGGACAGTGAATAATACTTGTGTAACTTTGTCATTAAATTTTAGTAAGTAGCTATTTTAAGAAACCTCTTCCTTCTTCCCTTTTTCAGTTTTTGTTAATCATTTTACTAGTGTTGAAAGTTGTTAAAATTACTCTAGCATAGCACAAACCAAGTTTTTATTGGTCATCAAAGTTATTGGATATTAATTGTGATCGCTGTAATTTCAATGTAATCATTTTTAGCTCTTAGAAATAGGAAGACTGGAACTACCTGTGATTTTATATGAATATGTAAAATAGATATCTTTTGGTTTTAGTGTCAGAAAAAAGAAGAATTTATTGAAAGAATCCAAGGTCTGGATTTTGACACAAGAGCAGCTGTGGCAGCCCATATTCAAGAGGTATTATTTTTGTGCTTTTAGGTTTTTTTTGAGGAGGAATATGGTATCCTAATAACATCAATTGGATTTTTTCAAGAGCAATCAAACTGATTATTAAAACCAACAGATACACAAATCTAAAAATTTCTTTATTTTTCAACTTGATTCACTAAAGATTTTGTGATCAGGCTTTTCTGGATTACATTACTAAAAAGTTATCAGGGAGGAAACACATAGCTTCAAGAACTTCTTAGAATTAAAACATATGCTTTAGTGACATTTTTGTATGCAAATTTATTTTAAAAATATAATTCAGTTCCCCTGTATGGGATAAATAATATATGTTCTGTGACAGTCACCTCTTGTTTTTTATTTTGCCAGAAGTTCAAGGTACTGCTTTCAGCTAGATAAGAAACTATACCGTAACATAGAATTTAGTCTTTTTGTAAAAGTTTTTTCATACTTTATCTAGAGAAGTTAGCCTGTAGAGTTTCAGCTTTATGTTCTGCTGCTTCCTTTATACTCTTATAATATGAAGAGGATGGGGTTTTATCTCTTGCATTTCATTCCATGTAGGTTACTCACAATCAGGAAAATGTGTTTGATCTCCAGTGGATGGATGTCATTGTATTGACCCAAGAGTATATTGAACCTCTTTTGAAAAATATGGCATTACATTTAAAAAGACTTATAGATGAAAGAGATGAGCACTCCGAGGTATGAATGTGGTTTGTTGGTTAAGAGAAATGTTAGAAATAATTTTTTTTAAATTATACAGTTTGCCATTTTTTGTAACTAGTAGTTTAATGTATGTTCTGTAATTTAAGGAAGAACTCCTTAATGCCCAAAAGTAGTAACCAGAATCTGAAACAACTTGAAAAAACATTCCTTTGTAGTTGAAAACAAAAAATTCAAAGCAATTCCAGCTGAAGTTTCCAGGAATCACTAAACTATCAGTTTGTGCAGCAGTCACTGAAGGATGCCTGTTGTACAGGTTTGAGTGAACTGGAGCAGAATTCATGGTAGGAAAGGAGGTTTTACAATCATAGTTTGAGGCACAATCATTGTACTGTGTGAGAATAAAGATACGCAAATGTATTTATAAAAATTGCAAGTTATCAATCTTCCTGGTGGTCTCAGATTTACCTGACAGGAGAGTGTGGATATGTTAATACTGCAATTATTCCAAACACTTTCAAATGTAAGAGAGATTAATCTTAGGATAACACCTCTATTTATATTATAAAACAGGTATAATCTATAGGACCAGTGCTTTATTCAGTTGGCAAGGATGCTGCTGTTACTGAAGAACACCAATTTCTTCAGAGATATCTATTTATCCTCATGTTCAAGGAATTCATGCGATTGTATTACCCAAGCCATCTGAAGAGCTCTGATAATTTTGTGGATGTAGAAGTTTAAATTTGAGTAATTTAAGAATATGGTCTATGATAGTCTGCTTTAGCTGTAGAGGTATATGCAGGGCTTCTTGCTTCTTATATGGCAAAACTTTTCCATTATTCTTGCTTTATTTCGGTCATTGGTTTATTAAGGCAGTAAGTGATACACGCTTCTGATATAGAAATGTCTATCTGAATGCAGCTTTGTACCTTTTTCTTTATTGTGTTGATTTAAAAAAAAATTTCTTAGACTATCATAGAACTTTCAGAAGAACGGGACTGTCTCCGTTTTCTACCTCACGCCTCAGCAGCACAATCACCCTGTGGGTCTCCTGGCATGAAGCGCACGGAGAGCAGACAGCACCTGTCGGTGGAGCTGGCAGATGCCAAAGCCAAGATTAGGAGGCTTAGGCAAGAGCTGTGAGTACACATAGATTGTAGAAGTGTGTTGGGAGTTGTAAGGGTTTAAAATATTGCTGCTTTTACACAATAATCTCATCAAATTCTTGGCTCTTTCCAATGTTAAATTATAGTTTAAAATGCTATTTTTAGTTACTGCACCCCAGGAAGCATATTTCTAGCATACAAGCATGTTTGTGGACCAGTGTGACAAATGCAACTTTTAATCATCTATATTTGTTTTAATTTGTATTAGGAATTCTATTGATGTTTTAACGATAAGCATACTGAAATCAGTACACGAGTGCTGTGGTAATTTTTCATATTTTGTACTCCAAAGTTTCTGAACAACTGACTATGAGCAATCTCTTGAGCATGTTACAATATAGTAGTGGGCTCTTTGTTCTAAATTGTTTGTCTTCTAGAGATACAGTTAATCTAATGAAGTGTTGTCTTTTGCACATTGTATCCATGTTGTTTAAGAGGCAATTTCTTTGTGCTTCCTCCGTTTGTTAGCATTGATGAATGTCTGACTTTAGTTTTGATATACCTGTATTCATATATGTTTCTGAGAGAATTGCTTTGCAGTTGATTCAGTTATGGGGTGACACACTCAAGAGCAGTTGCTGGGGGCAGGCAGATAGGGACTTGGAAGTAAGAGGCTGTGTCCTGACCATTCAGAGATTAATGGCATAAGAAAGGGCTTTTTAAGAAAGAGATAAGGCTTCAGCGATTCCTTATAGGTAGGAAGATTAAGTCCCTTTGGGTCTTGTTGGGAAATACAGTGAGAAATTGTTTGTTCATGGCTTTAATTTGTTTCAGATAGGAAGAATTATTAGTATAATTCCTTGTCCCCCTTCCCCTTTGCTTTTTTTTGTGTAGAAGATTCCTTGTCTGCACAGCACTTTTGTTCATTCCCTTTAATACTGTCCCACTTCTCTTTGCTGTGCCACTCTACAAGCAAAAATAAAAGAACAAAAATCATGTGAACCGAACTCCAGTAGATCTCTTGACCCATTGCAAACCTGGATGCAAAGAAAGCCACTTCGAGTTTACTGGCAGGGGTGGTTATTTATGTCTGAGGAATAATGCAGTTTATAAAATGAATAAATGTTATAGCTTGGGTCAGTTATTGTTTCTTAGAGTTTGCAGCTTGCTCCATTCATGCAGTTAAGGGAGTGCTCTGTTGTCCCCCTGGTGCTGACCTCTTAGCTAAAAGGTAAGGGTTCTCCTTCTTTGCCTCATCAAAGTACTGTGAAAAATCAGTCCCACTGTAACAGAGATTTTCTGTTTCTTTGTTTTTCATATTCTAAGAAAAACCTTTTTTTATTATTGTTCTATGAAGACAGCCAACTCTGGGTACTTTGTCCAGTTGAGGAAAAAAATCTGTGCAGTAGTGAACAGTTATTTAAAGAGAACAATAATAGGCAAATGGAGAGTCTATTTCTTCTTACACCAAGCTGTAATGTTTTAGCAAAATTAAGTATGTGTAGTTGGAGCTCAACTTCTTAAAATTTCCCATTTGTATTTCAAGATATGTAGTATCTTTCTCATATTTTAGAAACAGCACAAGTAAAGATTTTTTTAATCCAACCCATCTCATGGAGAGAAGAGACAGGTTAAAATTAAATTTAAAGTCGAAGGTAGCGTAAGTCTCAATTAGCAACATGCTGGTCTGCTCTTCTTATTATGTTGATCAGATCATCTCTAGCTGGTTGTATTCACTATCTCGTTGATTTACTCGAGGATCCCCTTCCCCCACTACATCTTGGTCTTCCTGAAGAATAGAGGACAAAAAGATAGGTCTCTTTTTTTCTGATTTCTGTATTATTATGTGTCTACTGAAATGAGCCCGCCCAGGATATTCTATAAACAGCTGCACCAAGAAAATTAGTGAAAAAATTGCTGTTATTACGTTGATTGACAGTTAATAGATAGCCTAAACAGTGAACACTGGTATGTTCTGTGTAATTTAGTACAATCCTCTCTAGTCTGTAGTTGAAGCATGCAATTAGGGCAACAGTGATGGCTCGGAACGTTTCACATTTTGCACTCTATTTGAATTAATTTCATAAATAAATTTCCTTTATGTGTAGCAGTATTTAAAATACTAGACTTTGATAAATTAATGTCTGTTGGTAGCATTTGGTTTTAAATGCTGTGTGTATATGATAAATTTTAAATTAGATTCATTCCATAGTTAACAGTATTCAGCTTAATATGTATTTATAATTTGATTTTGGCAATGAACCTTCATATACTTTGTGCACTTGCAACTAATAGCATTTCATACAAAGGGCCTGTAAAGATTATTTCTCTTGCAGCACCATATACCAACAGTTGGAGGCAAAACAGCGATTTGAGACTTTTAATACAAAAACTCCAGAACTGGAGATTGCACACCTTATTTTCTGTATTAAGTTCTGTGTGCTCACAGGAACATGAATGTTTATGTAATGATATAGGAATATGAATATTAATAGAAAAGTTATAATTATGTAACATAATAAAGACAATGTTAGTATTTTTGAGCAGATTCTGAACACCCATGTGGAGAGAGAGCTTTGGTATCACCTGTGAACCATGACATTGCAGTGAGCTATACCTAGATGGACCCTTGTATACTAGAAGGCTGTCAGTGACCTTTTTGAAATAGTGCATGGTTGCAGAAAGGTCTTTCATTGTGAGATTGGCTAACTTTTTAAAACAACTGTCCTAGTTTTGTTTAAAAAAACATATTTTTTACTAATTACCTTTAGACTGTATTTTAAATTTCAGTCTATTAAATTGCCTCATTTCCTCCTTTTCTACTTCTGTTTCATTTCATACTTTAACTCTAAAATATTAAACAATATTGCATATTTGAATATGTGTTTATCTTGGATATGGCAGGTTTTTTCAGCAATGAATATTGTTTGTTCTGAGATGCAATTGAATTTTGAGCATTAGATATTCTGTGTCTTTGGGAAAATTAATTATTTCCCTTTCACTTATTGTTTAACAAATTCACTTTTTTAGCATTGAAAAATGTGTTAAGGATAGAATACAAGTTAAGAATGAAAGCTGTAAGAATTCTAGTATTTTATGTAAAATTGTTTTTATTACAAATTTCTAAATAGATTAAAGCAGATACTGCATTGTTCCCATAAAAGTAAAATCTATTATGGATGTCATAAAATTGGTAAGGTTATTAAGCTGTATGTACTTTTAATGAGTAAAGGCACCTGGAAACCTTAATTCTTCTCTAAGAAAAAGAAATATTACAAAAAATATAAAATTGCTTTTCAAATTGGCTTTACTTAATTTGTTACAGAATGTGTCAGTGATCATTGTCTGACTCTACTGGAAAATATTTAGACCTTTCAAATGTATGTTTTGAAGTTATCCTAAGTTCACTTTTCGATGTGGATCCCCAGGTACTCTTACATAGGTATTGACTGGGTTTTTTAGCCAACAGAATTCCTTATTTAAAAAAATCTCTTAATGCTCCCTAATGTTTTCAGCCCTGCTTAAGCAGGAAGTCTTTGTGAACAAGTTTAAAGGACTACGAAAAATCTGACCAAATTTAAAGACTATATAGACGCTAAAACATAAAGAATGCCCAAAGCATAATGGCATGCCTAAGTTTTGCACTCTGTTGTTCATAAAATTCTGAATTAAATAAGAGAAGTCTCACCGATGCCCATAGTTTTTCTCAAACAAGATAATTGTTAAGTTTTGCAGCCATATTTAGCCATTTTGTGTTCTCTCTTTTAAGTGAGGAAAAGACTGAGCAGTTGCTTGACTGTAAACAAGAACTTGAACAGATGGAAACTGAACTGAAGAGGCTTCAGCAAGAGGTATGGATTTTGTAAATCTATTGTTTAAAATAAAGTGGGCAAAGAAATTTGTCATCACCTGAATGTTGTGGATTTTTTATTTTTTTCTTAGTAGGAATGCTTTAATGTTTGGGATTTTTGGTTGGTTGGGGTTTTTTTGGATGGTTGGTTTTTTGTGTGTGGGGTTTTATTTTATTTTTTTTTTTTTCACTCTGAATGTGATCTTGTAAAATATATGGCTTTATTTGGTCCTAGTATCCTGGAAAAATATTCTGAGTTAGGTTAGCATTTCTTCTCTAATTTTTTTTATTTCCACATTTATTTTCCACTGGCATTTCTTATGCACATACACGTGCTGAATTTTTCTCAAAACCAATCCCCTCAAATTTTAACTGGTTTTCTTTATACTGTGAGTCTATTTGTTGATAGTGAGGGAAAACATCTGATTCATTTCTTACTATGAAATTATCCTTGCTCTTATTTTCTGTATTTTATTTTGTAGAATATGAATCTGCTCTCAGATGCCCGTTCTGCCAGAGTGTACAGAGATGAATTGGATGCTCTTCGTGAGAAGGCGATTCGAGTTGACAAGCTTGAAAGTGAAGTCAGCCGGTATAAAGAGAGGCTGCATGATATTGAATTCTACAAAGCTAGAGTGGAGGTATGTGAAGGAAAAAAAAAAGCCAAACACTTGAACAACTGTCATTTTTTGTTTGCTGTGGCTTTTTCAAAGTTGTTTTGATGGCTTGGGACATGAAAACAGTATTGTAGCTTCTTACTCTGGGACATAAGAGTCTTTTCTGCTGAAGTACAGTTTTAAGGTGTAAGTCCCTGTGTCTAATGCCATGCAGTTTCATTTGAAGTCAGCAGTATTCGCTGTAGCTCTAAGCTAGGAAGACTAGTAGGAGCCTATTTTAAAGATAGAGACTATGTATGGAGAAACTCAATACACAGAAATTAATTAAAAATATTTTATAAACTCAGTAATTTATTTCTCTTCCTGTCTTCCTATCTCCTAAGAGAAGGTATTTTTCTAAGTGTTGAGGAATCGGTGGCTTTATGCAGAAATGAATATAGGACAATGGTATTCCATTAATAAAATATACTAAAAAAAGATGCACTGACCTAAAGCAAGAAAGAGACTTCAAGTTCTGTCATGAATTAGAAGTTCAGGAAAGAAATTATCAGCATGCAGGATTTTATTCCTTCATCATTCTGTAAATGGTAAATTTGTTGGGCAAATGCCAAGGTTAAGGAATTTGTAAAAGAAACAGTTCCTTGTGGAAATCAAAACTAATGAAAGTTCAATGAAATTTTCCAGGTGGTCATTGAAAAAAAAAACAAAAACAAACCACTAGAAAACCAGAGAGAACTCACAATTAATGCTTACTGGAAAAACTACCGAATTGCCTACATGTAGTTGTTGACATACTGGTATGAAGCTCTTTCTCTAGTGTAAAAATGACCTAAAAGCAAACCCAAGATCATAGAATCATGTGTGTTGGAAAGGACCTAATCAGAAACCTAACCTAAACCTCCCTTGGCAGAGCTTAAGTCCATGAGTCCATGCCCTCTTGTCTTACTGGTAGCTACTTGGGAGAAGAGGCCGACCCCCTCCTGGCTGCACCCTCCTTTCAGGGAGTTGTAGAGAGTGATGAGGTCTCCTCTGAGCCTCCTCTTCTCCAGGCTGAACAGCCCCAGCTCCCTCAGCCTCTCCTCACAGGATCTGTGCTCGAGTCCCTTCACAGCCTCCTTGCTCTTCTCTGGACCTGCTCCAGTACCTCAATCTCCTTCCTGAACTGAGGGGCCCAGAACTGGACACAGGACTCGAGCTGTGGCCTCACCAGTGCTGAGTACAGGGGCAGAATCACTTCCCTGGACCTGCTGGCCACGCTGTTCCTGATACAGGCCAGGATGCCATTGGCCTTCTTGGCTACCTGGGCACACTCCTGGCTCATGTTCAGCTTCCTGTCAATCCAGACTCCCAGGTCCCTTTCTGCCTGGCTGCTCTCAGCCACTCTGTGCCCAGACTGGAGCTCCCCGTGGGGTTGTTGTGGCCAGAGTGCAGGAGATTGAGGGATGAACTCTGATACACAGTGTTGTTACACTGTAGCCTCTTGGGTTCACAGGTTTGGGTGGGAACTCACTACATCCTGCATTTGGAGTAGAATTTTTTAATATAGCTATACAACATCAGATGAATGCTTGGCATTAATGGGAGTTTTCACAGCCTTTTGTAGCAGCCTTTTTCTTCTCTGTCACATGTCATCTCTCCTAGCTTTTTGTGCTCTACAGCCCTGCAGCATTCTGCATTACAAGGCAGTTTTTAGTTTCTCTCGGTTCTTAATTCATATCTGTCTTCAAATTAATTCCTAAAACAGGATCTCATACACTAGTTATCACTTCATCAGTTTTAAATATGGTGGACAGGTTACTACTTTCTGTGGGTTCTAATACAGCAACTCCTAAGCAATATGTCAACGTTACGATCTGTTGTAACCCTCGGATTTTCTTCCCACTGAATGGCTGCCTAGATGTGATACCATATTTCCAATATTCTAGTAATTGTATCTGAAAAATCTCATAGTACTAGAGATCAGTGACATACTGTCCTTTGAAGACTTCTTTCTTTGCATGTTTAAAAGCAAAAACATTAGTGGATGTATACTTCCTATGTCACAGCATGGTATAGCTACTACAGATTAAAGATACATTGATGAGAGGGGAAAAATCTAAAGCAAAACTCAAATCTTTTAAAAATTCACTTGTAGATTATTCATCCAAAACTTCTAATAATAGCTTTAGTCAGAAATAAAGCATATCAACTGACATGGGAATTACTAGCTTTTTAATGGAAAATGAGATTAATATTTTTTCCAATAGGACTACAGTGTAAAAAAGTTAAAAGACTACAGTGACAGATAAGGTGTCTATTAAAACATTCTTTAAATAGTTTTAGACATTTTTGAAATCTAAAAAAATTTTAGAGTTCTGAAGATTTTTTAACATAACTTATTCTTCACCTTGCCTTTGGAAATTTGTTTTTAAATTTTACTATGTAATGTGAAATAATCTGATGAAATTTGAAGGCTGTTTCTCAAGATACATTGCATACAAACCTTAAAGGCTATCATTGTACCATCCGTTCTTGAGGAGGATCCAGAGCTGCCGTTGCGTGCTGCTTAAAAACAAAGGCTGGTCACTACTTGCCAACTCCAGATCTTTTCTCAGTGTTTGACATATTTTGATCAAGATATTGCCATTCAATTTGAGTTCAGTGGTAGAGGTCCACTGTGCATATCAACTGCTGTTACAAGAGAGACTGAGTGCATGTGGTTAAAAAAATTCTAAAAGAAAAGCAATAATGGTTTACAGGATTTGAAAGCAGTGGAAATTTCATTCTCCTAGAACATTTAACTAGTAAAACCACAAAAATTTGTTATGTATTTCATGGCTTGTAAACTGATTTTTCAAGCATGTTTGAATAGAGGCATATATTTAATAGGAAGATAAAAATAATAACAACATTATAAGTTAATCTATTATTTGTGTAGGGGTAGTATGAAGGATAAATGCATGTTATAATCACTGGTCTTTTTTTCAGGTTTTGCAGCTGATTGCAACCTGAAGTTTGAAAATTTTGCCTTTATATCATAAGTGAAATTGCCAATTACATGTTTTTACATATGACTGTTTTCATCAGATACCATTAGAAATACCCTTTACACATATAAAATCAAGCTGTTTAGGACCTTTAAATATGGCTGGTTTTATTTTAAGAATATGGCTGCATTTTCAGCATCATGCCCTGGCCTTGGGCTTAAGTAAGTTTGCTAAATGTCCTATAAACCCAATTATGGCCTGTAGAAAATTGTTCTCTTGAAGTTTTGCTCTCCTTTGCCTGCAGCCCAAAGATTAGGGAGTTTGGTGTAATATTAAGGTAAATTATGGGCTGAAAAGAAGCATCTTAGATCCATCTCCAGTCTTCCACAGTGGCCAGGTGCTTAGTGGAGAGTAAAACAGGGCAAGCACTTGGTGATACTTTCCTCTTGTGCTTGCACAGCCTTCAGCAGTCTCTGCTCAGGAAATACTACTTGGAGGTGAAACTTTGAAGGATTTTTGCCTTCTCTTGCATGAGTTAGATAATGTCTTACTACATGTAAGCACTTTTCATCTACAGAATCTTGTAGCCATCAGCTCCACAATTCAACTACCTAAGGTCTTGAGTACTTCTTTTTGTTTGTTTTGAGCCTGACACCTCTAGTCTTTATTTGCTGTCAGCCTTTTGTTTAGCTGTATTATCATATATAGCTATATATTGTATATAGCTTTATATTGCACACACATATATATGCGATGCATCTTTTCAAGTCCCATCTCAAATCACAGTTATATTTATGATTTTATTGTGGTTATTAACACCTTACTTATTCTTAATTGTTTAGGGACTATCTAATTTCTCTTAAGGTAGGTGAAATTTTCTTTTCATAAAAATTTTATAAGGTGAAATTGCTGTAAATCTATTTTTATTTTAAAAGTCTCTTACAGGTTCCAAATGATAGCTTTAGCATTACGGCGGTGTTTCTAAAACTAAGTACATTGTGTATCAAAGTTGTAATAATAAGGAAGTACCTTTTGTTGTGAGATTTTTTATTTCTTAACTTGCAGGAGTTAAAAGAAGACAATCAAGTGTTGCTAGAAACAAAGACAATGTTGGAGGACCAATTAGAGGGGACTCGAGCCCGTTCTGACAAATTACATGAGCTAGAAAAAGAGAATCTACAATTAAAAGCTAAATTACATGACATGGAGATGGTAAGTGTAAATGGAGGTTGAAAAAAAACACATTGAATTTAATTTCCATTTTTGATAAAGGAACATCTTCAGTGAAAATGATGGGTGAGAAGAGGAAGTGATGTCTTGATTTACTAACACTTCTCAGATACAGTTTCCTACAATAGCTTTGGTCCTTTCTAGAGAAGGATAGATTGCAAAGGCAATTCTCTTTTAAACAACAGTGTAGTGTTTCAATTGGATAGCTAAAATACTATGATAAAAAATGCATACACTTATTAGTAGGAACCTCAAGATAGTTTTTCCTAATTACAAGATAGTCTGTTGTTACTTAAATATTTAGATGAAACAGAGTATTCAAATTTCAAATTCTGGCAGTAATAGTGACGTGGGTTTTTTTCAGAAGGTTGTTCCCAAAGTAATTTCTCTTTTTAACCAGTTCTCCTCCAAGAAGGAAATATTCTAAAATGCAGAGCCATAACTTACCTGGGTGGGTTTTTTTCTAGTTTTCCTTAAGGATTAACAGATTATTACTGTCTTCTTACTTTATTTTTCTGCAAAATATTGAGTTGCCGCTGCAACTTACTCCTGTTAAAATAGCTTGTGTGGGGAGAGGGCTTTATAAAGAGTCAGGTGAGACGTTCTGATGGTGGACCCAGTCTTGCTACAGCTTTCTGCATTAAAGTAGTCTGATGGCTGCTTAGGATAGGTGAAGTTTTGCTTCTCTGTGCCCATCTGGTTTTTTGTGTTTGCTACCAAACTGTGCTTCTACATGCTTTCTTTTTTGATACTCTGAGAAGTGAACTTTGAGAAAGAATAAGTAGTCACTGCCATAGATTATGATAAGAAGAGGTTTTTCTCTGCATATTTTTCTTTACTAGTTTTTACACTTCTGAGTTTCCCATGGCTGTTTCTTCCTGTCTTAATGTGTATTAGCAAATCAGAAAATGCACTTCAGATTTCTCTGTGGCATTCTAGATACTAGAATATTTTGTGAATGCTGAGATGGGTTTTTAAATGTCCATGTGAAATAATTTTTCAGGAGCGTGATATGGACAGAAAGAAGATTGAGGAACTCATGGAGGAAAATATGACTCTAGAAATGGCCCAGAAACAAAGTATGGATGAATCATTACATCTTGGCTGGGAACTTGAACAGATAAATAGGACTACTGAACTTTCTGAAGGTAAACATAGTATTATTTACAAACTGATAAAATGGAAAAATTGAAAGCTGAGTGGCTGGACAGCATTAAGAAACTATAGCTCCTGACTTCTACGGCACAGGGGCTTTCATCATCTGGAGGGATGACAGTTTTGGGATTATTTTTTGTTCCTTTTTGTTGTGTATGTGTTGGGTTTTTTTCCACTCTCTACATGTATCCTTGGAGATACATCTTACATTAAAAGTCTCTGTTCTTCTAATTCTTGTTTGCTTAAACAGAGGTGTAAATTCCATAAATACATGGAGCTAGATTGTTTTGCCATTCAGACTGTTATACTATGTAGCACAGATCATGAGTGGTCTTGTTTTTCTGTTCTCAGAGTTAAGAAAGATTGGTTAAGGCTTCTCAGAGTAATTGTTTGCAGACCTAACTGTGACAGAAATTTTAGTTCTTCCAATACAGCATGTTTGGTCATACACTGGATGGTACATACAAAGTATGTACTTTACTTCATACAAAGGATTTGTGGAGATCTAGAGATAAATCCTCAGTTGCAGGAAACTAATCTCTGGTGTAATTAGGAACTGTAGGATGAGTAGGACATTTCCTTTTATGCATCTGCAGAGTTATCTGTTGGGTAAGGAAATGGGTCATTTCACCTAACTAGCTCTGTTCAGAGGGCCAGATTGGAAAGACCATCACAGTTTTCTAAATCTTTAAGTCTAAAAACACAGATTCCAAGAACTCTTAATTAACATTTTTTTTCTTTTTAATGGTGTTTTTCTCCTGTAGTGCCACAGAAATCACTTGGTCATGAAGTAAATGAACTGACATCAAGCAGGTTACTGAAGCTGGAAATGGAAAATCAAAGTTTGCTGAAGACAGTAGAAGAACTACAAAGTGCAGTGGGTAATGTCGAGGGCAGCAGTTCAAGGATTCTGAAAATGGAAAAAGAAAACCAAAGACTTAGCAAACAGGTAATCATCAGTATATGTTTGAATTGTGTGTGTTGCCTAATGTTTCTTATCGTTTTCTTTCTAAAGGATAACTTTATGAATTGCCATATTTTGAATGAGGTGTTACTGGCATCTGAATGGTATTATGATGTTTGTAAGTTCATGGAAAAAACAAGGAACAATCTTGGAGATTTTTCTCTTCTTTAATTATGCTTTTTTATTAATGATGTAAGAATGGCTGGTTTATTCAGGAAGATCTTATACCAGCAAGGGGAAAAATATAAGTATGCTGAAATTGGGGACATAATAAGTAATAAAGTGATTTATGAAACTTGAACATCAAATTTGTAATAATTAGATATTATATTAAATATCATATAATGAATTATTAAATAATTTTATAAATAGTTTTCTGAAATAGCTTTTACTTCATCAGGTGTCAGACATTAGAGAGACTATTCTTAGAGAAGAGTGAGGAAGAGATAATTAGAAAAAATAAATTGAAAGAAATCCCTTCTGTATTCCATATTTGCATGTCTTTCTGATTTCTTAACAATGTGGTATTTTCTGCAGCAGCCTGTGTACTGCTTTGAGTTTCTGTACAGTATCAGAAAGACAGCTGGGAGGGTACAAGAGAAAGGGACAAGTATAAGAAGCAAGCCATAGTAAGCCCTTGTAATTGTATGATGCTGTTTTTTTACCACTTCAGTGTCTGGTGACATGTTCTCATTTGCCCCTGAAAACAGTGTTCTGAAGAGTAATTGCTTCAGCAAAAAGCATGAAGTTAAACAAAATGTCTTAGAAATCCTGTGTACAAAGTCCACCTGGACACCCCTTCTTTTAAAAAAGTAATGCTAACATCAGGTCTTACAAATATGATATGGAGAGGGTTGACCACTGGAACTCTGTTCCCAGTGCCCGTCTGGCCATTGGAAAGGGCACGGATAAATTTGGGTCCCAGACAATCAGACTGCATCCCTGCTGGGGCCATTTGGCCAGTTACTTCTTTGAAAAAAATCAGTAGAAGTGGCAGCATCCCTGGAAAACTGGCACTGGTCTGCTAAGTAAGTGGCCAGGAAAGTCTCAAATGGAGATGAAGAGGGAAAGGAAAGGAAAATCTGGTGAAACATTAGTATTCTCATCCTAAGAGATTTAATTCACGTCCAGACCTAATAGGTGCCATGCTTTTTCTGTATTTCTGATCAACTAATTGTTTCACAGGGGAGTAAATTCCACTTGACTACCTTTTCTTTGTGATTTTATTTTCAGTATTATATAGCAGCAATTTAATGCATAATTCAGATATTTTTTTATGAAGTATTTCCCTTGCCTGGGGTCCAAGTTACATCTGGACTACTCTAGGATTGGGGAATGTCAATGATGGAGTTGACATAAGAATATAAACCTTCCAGCAGATGAATGTTTTAAAATACAATATGTATCTTGCCTTTTTAAATAACTAGTTTATAACTTAGATGTGAGAGAAGAATCACACTTGGGCATTTTGATTTGTAGATAATTTGGCTGTCTGGCAGCATTACAAATTGGAACCATTTCACCAGACACAGCTGTATATTTAATACCAAAGGAATCATCATTAGTATCCCTTGAACTAGTTAAGATTGATCAAACAACGTGTATAAGTTAAAAGGGACTTGGAGAAACAGTATAAATTTCACTAAAAGAGAATTTTAAAAGAAAAAAAAAATGTTTGGGGAAATAGCCAGAGTCTAGTAAAATCTGACCAATTTTCTAATACCAGACTGCTTTATGAGTATAATCTTCTAAGCCAGGGAGAAAATTCTGGCAGAAGTAAATTTATTCCTAGAAGATATTAATTGTTTCAGGTAAAGAATAGGAAATTCTATTTTATTCTTTCTTTTAACTTGCTTTATTCATTTTATAAGGGCATCTTCAACCCAGCTAAGAGTAATACTATTGTCATTTTTAAGTACACTTTAAAAAACATGTTTCTCTTTCCCTAGCTTGAAGAGCTGGAGAATGAAATAAGCCAAGAGAAACAAAGTCTTCAGAACAGTCAAAACTTGAGTAAAGATTTGATGAAGGAGAAAGCACAGCTTGAAAAGACACTTGAAGCACTTCGAGAAAACTCAGAGCGACAAGTGAGTAGCAGAATTAAAACTCTTAATGCTGTGCTGTTCTCCTTTCGTACTTTCTTTCAGGCATACAGGGATTGTAAACAGAGCAGGTTTGCCAAAAGGACATTTCTGCAGCAAAATAGCTTGTCTAAAACCTGCAGCCAGTGAGAGAAATGACTTATTTTACTGCTAGTTTTAGAACTTTTTAGTGTTTAGTAGTGCTTCTGTGGCATTCGTGGGCTGTGCGTTTGCTGTAGTTGTTAGAAGGTATAACTCAGCCAAAAAAGAAAGTTGGGAACTTTGGAGGGAAGCCAGACACCTCTCAGTTGAGGAAATCAGATTCCAGACAGCTGGTCAGTGTTAGAAATGATGTTAGAGTATTAATGAGAATTACAGCAGCCCGTCCCTTCAAGGGATCTGACCTGGGGTTCTGCTGCCAACTTGGTTCCTCCATTTTGTTTATCCAGGGCGGAAACCATCGTATCCATCTTCGTAGTATTCCTAGGTGCTAGAATGTTTGCTAGCTGTGACTTGTAGGTAGATGGCAGAATTAATTTTTGATTGGCAGAAACAGCATCTGGGTCTTTGTAGATGATAGGAGCTATAGCTGGGAGAGTACTAATGTCACATGTCTGTACCTGGTTGGTGCTGATACGTTTGAAGGTCTTTGCAGGGCAATTGAGAGGACCTATGGAACGCACCACTAGGAAACAAGAGCTATGGAAACTTCTGGAAAACCCATGTCTAGTAGTCAAGTCCTTCAGAATTTGAACTGTAGTAATCTTACAGAATTCTACTTGATGAGGTTGACAAGAATGGGATTTTAAATTTTCAAATACACTATTTTGGAGAACAGGAAACTATCTTTCAAAAATCCTGAAAATTTGTTAAAACCCAATTTAGTCAGGAAATTAAATTCTAGAGTAAGAAAATTAAAAAAAAAAAAGCCAAAATTATGCTTGGCATAAGGGGGTAATTATAATGAAAATAGGTCAGCTGGTTTTGTTCAGAAGTGTTGATTGTTAAATTATTTGTTAAAATAATTTGTGATGTATTAGAAGTGTACTCTAGGGGCAACAAAGATTAAAACTTTCCGGACTAAGTCATAAAGTCCCAACTCAGCCATTAGGGATACTTAACTTGTTTTAATTGTGTTGCAATAGGACTGACATTTCAGTAGGACTATTTCTGCTTTAAAATAATACAGTTAGGACCTGTGATGGGTTAGCAGCATCTCTTATGTTTTAAAAATTTTTTTAAATTCTGTGCTGAACTTATCAGAGTCAACTGTGGAAGGTTCATTGGATTTCATCTGAAATTACAGAGGCATTGATCATGGTTTTTTTGTTAAGTTAGGACTAGAGAAGCAGAATTCATAGGAAGTGACTGTGCATGTTCAGAAGCATACCAGCTTATGTAAAAACATGTTACAAAGTTGTGGTTTTAGACACTTGTTAATTAGTTACTCAGTAATCACTTCAGAATAGTTTGTCATTGCTGGGAACTGAGCCGTAGATCCTGTAATTAATCGTTACATTCAGACTTAAATATGAAAGAGCAGTCTATAATTTTCTCTGTCTGTTTTTCCTTGCAACTAGCACTTTTGCTTTTCTGCAAAACAGTTTATTGTTGAAACATCCCTTATGCTATGTTATTAGTACATTCATAAATATTGATGAAAGCAGTTTTCTGCATTTTGCTGTGTGTTGTTACATACACAAAAAATTTCAAATTATTTTGAGTAACTGAAAAAAATCAAGAAATAATAAAAATTAAGATTAAATCGCTTCTTTTATCTTGAATAGATCTTGGAATATGTTATCTGAGAAAATAATTCTAATATAATTTGCCTTCACTGGAAGCTGTTCTGGAACAGTATGTCCAAGGGTTCTTTTTAACTCAAAAATTAATGTAACTTTGGTGTGTTTCTTCCAAAAATGTTATTTACCGTGATCAAGATGCCCTCAGATCCCACAGATCAACTATATATTTTCCAAGTGAAATAAAGACACTTTTGTGGCTCCCACTCTTCCCTCCGTCTCTAGTTAAGTTTAGAACTTGGTGGTAGTTTTGTCTGTTTTGAAGGAAAATCTCTGGAAATTAGAGTTTAAGGAAAATAACCTAAATCTGGGTAAGCAAATGAAAATGAAAGGAAGCTGAGAAATAGAGCTTTTTTTGTGTGTTTTGTTAGTTTTGTGGTTTTTGTTAGTTTTACTTTTATTATCTGCTAATATGCAAGAGGAAGGTATTTGAAGATTCACTTTGACATACTTTGTAAAACATCTGCCTGTTTACATACACCATGTTTGTAATGCTGCAAAGAAATACCAGGAGAGTAGGTGAACGTTTTTTTTAACTTAAGAGGGAAGGATGATGTAACCTTATTAACATAGTAGCTTTTACTTTATATATAAATGTAATTATTCATTGACATGTTGTTCATGTTTGTAATTTTTCCCCCAAACTAGATTAAGCTATTAGAACAAGAAAATGAACATTTGAATCAAACTGTAGCTTCTCTGAGACAACGCTCACAAATCAGTGCTGAAGCAAGAATGAAAGAAATTGAAAAAGAGAATAAAATCCTTCACGAGTCTATTAAAGAGACCAGTAGTAAGTTAAATAAGATTGAATTTGAAAAAAAGCAAATCAGGAAGGAATTGGAACACTATAAAGAGAAAGGAGAGAGAGCTGAAGAACTTGAGAATGAGCTGCATCATCTGGAGAAGGAAAATGAATCATTACAGAAAAAAATCACTAACTTAAAAATTACTTGTGAGAAGATAGAGGCCTTGGAACAAGAAAATTCAGACCTGGAAATGGAAAACAGAAAACTAAAAAAAACTTTGGATAGCCTAAAAAATCTCACTTTTCAATTAGAATCCTTGGAAAAGGAGAATTCACAACTTGATGAAGAAAATTTGGAATTGAGGAGAACAATTGAATCTTTGAAGTGTACAAGCATTAAAGTGGCACAATTGCAACTAGAAAATAAGGAACTGGAAAGTGAAAAGGACCAACTTAAAAAAAGCCTTGAACTCATGAAAGCCTCATTTAAGAAAACTGAACGCCTGGAAGTCAGCTACCAAGGCCTGGACACAGAAAACCAAAGGCTACAGAAAGCCCTGGAAAACAGCAATAAGAAGATTCAGCAATTAGAAAGTGAATTGCAAGATCTGGAGTCTGAAAATCAGACTCTTCAAAAGAACTTGGAAGAATTAAAAATCTCTAGTAAACGCCTAGAGCAACTGGAAAAGGAGAATAAGTTGTTAGAGCAGGAGACTTCTCAACTGGAAAAAGATAAGAAACAGCTGGAAAAAGAAAACAAACGGCTTCGACAGCAAGCAGAAATTAAGGATGGTACTTTAGAAGAAAACAATGTAAAAATTAGTAATCTGGAGAAGGAAAATAAATCTCTATTTAAAGAAATAGTTGTTTATAAGGAATCGTGTGTACGCCTGAAAGAACTAGAAAAAGAAAATAAAGAACTTGTGAAAAGAGCTACCATTGACAAGAAAACACTTGTCACTTTACGAGAGGTAAATAGAAATTAGTTACCATTCCCATCATAATCTGTTTGTAATGTAGTAATTTGTAATATATCTATATTTTTGAAAAATGCTTGTATTTAGCATTTTTAATAATTTAATCTACATACTCTTAGCAGCTTTAGTGGTTACAGTTGGGAAAAGTTACATAATCAAAATTTATATAATCATGATAAGAAAACAGAATCTTATAACCATGTTACAGTTAACTGTAAGATTGCTTACAGACCACCATGGAGCTTTGGTTAAGTGAGCATCATTCGGGTTCTTCATGTGAGCATTTGTTTTGGCTGAGACATGTCCCCTTCACCAAAATGTTCAAGACTAAATTTGAGAGGGAAGTTCTACAGAAAGGCAGAAGCAACTACAGTGAAATTACATGATAGTTAACAATGTAACATCTACTGTATCTGAAAGCTAGTAATTGGAAGAAAATTAGAGTTAATGTTGATGAGTTACTCAGGTCACATAGTGATAAAAGACTCTTGCCTCAGTCCTTGTAGAACTCGGAGTACATGGTTTTATTTATATGATAACCCTGATTATGATTTTTTTTCTGTGTAAGGACTTGGTGAGTGAAAAATTGAAGACTCAACAAATGAACAATGATCTAGAAAAACTTGCCCATGAACTTGAAAAAATAGGCTTAAATAAGGAGCGTCTCTTGCATGATGAACAGAGCAGTGATGACAGGTGAGAACGTCAAGGCCTACCTGAAGCAGTGTAGAAATGAGGGTCTTTTTTATTCATAAGGAAAAAATGGTTTTACAGATTGGTTTTGTGCATACTCGTAGATTTTAAGGACCATTAATAGACCCAAAATGGATCTTGCTGTTCTTTGATACTAATAAGGTAGTTGATATGCATTTATATTTCTCTGTCTGTGGGAGTTACCACTCACTTAGTATTAGTAGGAAATTTCTTGAAGTATGTCAGTAGATACAGGGTATGTACAATTAAAATCTTTTATGTTCTGTTTAGCAACAGGAATAGTAGCAAAAAAAGATGACAGACCCAGAATAGGTTTTTTCCTTTTTGACTACTTGAGTGATAGAACTGTTTTTTTACTTTTTTGTTACATAGTGGTTACCTTTAACTGCCTCATTCTTTCCTTCTGTTTCTATTTCCTTCTAATTTTTTCTACCAAAGGAAGCTGTTTGCATTCCTGTTTATACTGCCTGGGAAGTATCCAATACTTGAGCGTCTCCAAAACTTCATCCTGGCTCTATCACTCCACCACACCTGCCCATATAAAGCAGCTGCTACCCTGACATCTGTTTCCTCTGTTGTGTGTTATGTTCTGTTTTATCCTGCGGGGATTTAGGGAAAATTTGTGATGGGAGAAAAGCAGACTAGTGTAGGCTTCTAGCCAATATTTATTTCATGATGCTATTCAGTTGTGCTCTTAACAAAAACACAGACTATGACAGCAGCTTTTTTTTTTTTATTATTTTTTTTCCTTTACAACTGACTGATTTTTGAAGCCTTCTTTGTCAAAAAAAAGACCAAACATTCTTTATCAAAAAAAAGACCAAACAACATTTTTTTTCTTCTTCAGTTTTCCTGTCTTGCTGCCAGTGCTCTGTTACTGGGGTGGTGCCAGGATCCTGTAGGGAGAATCTGTCATCATCTCTTGTTTTCAGCTGGTGCCTTTTCATCTTCCTTTCTCAGCTCCCAGATGAGGGGCTCTTCTGTCAAGAAAAGTCCTCAAAACTTTGACTAGTGTGATTTCTTCCAATTTAAGCATTACTGTGTAGCATACAGCATGTAATGTGCATTTGTTTTGTCCTTAAGTGTGTATATCATACAAAGAAGGAATGAATCCTTGAGCTGACTTCTGCTTAAACTGCTTAGATGAGGAAGTCCAGATTGAGCAACATGTCTCTAAATCCCATTCTAGATTCCAAGTGGTTGGAGTGAGCCCTCCCACAAAGGGAGACAGTGTTGTTCTGTAAAGGTGCTTTTGGAAATTGTACTACATGGAAAGATCTGTAAGTCTTACTTCTACTGTCCAGACAATGGCACTTACCCTTTACAAGTGCTGATACCTGTAAAAATCGGATGTTCTGGGTTCACTTCTCATAGGTTAGTTGACTTGTGACCTGTTTCATTTCTTCCTTTGCTTCCAGCTTAGCTGTGTGTGGGAATTACACAAATAGTAATTTTCATTACCTCCATCTTCCTTTAGTGTTCTTCTAATGGGTATTCCTTTTTTGAGGAAAGAGGTTTTTGCTGTGTATATATTGTATATTAAGAGCTCAACACAGAAAGCAGGCTGAAGAGCTGCATACTGGTTGACCTGCACTTGGTCCATGTCTACTTCTGGCCTTAGATCTCTTGTAATTTGGTGCTCAGCTGCACTGTCCTAAGAGCATCTTTAATTCTTTGTGGATTTCAGCAGGAGATAATGCCTGTCTAGAAATGTGTTAATGGCAAACTTGATTGTCCAGCACTGACCATGTGAAAGCACCACAAAAGCAGTTGGAATATTTAATGGTACAGGATATTTGGGCATCAGGCTGGGTATTATATGTCTGTTCAGGCTGATCTGTGGGGAAGTATGCAATGAGCTTTTATCCTGAATCTTGCCCAGAATGTTACCTAAAGTCCTAACTCTGAGGTCAGGCTTGTGACCACATCGTGTTAGATGTAAAGGAGTTTGGGCTGTGTTATATGTGAAGAAATTTGGGCTATGCTGTTTTGAACTTCTTCTCAAACTGAAATATAGACCTTCTGTTAATAATTTCATGTAGAGCTGAGTGATTGTGAATGGGGAATATTCGTTTTCAAAGTGTTTGGTTTGAAACTGTACTCTGCCACTGTCCTGCCTTTTTTGGGGTCTCAGCTATTTCATTCATCTAAAAGTACCTGAATTGGTACCTAGGAGAGGCAATAGCAACTGTTTCATCTGGCCCATAGAGTTCATAACAACCAAAATTACTTCTCAGCATTTTAATTTCTGCCATCAAATTTTCTCTCCCTGAATGGAGGGAGCTGCTTGTGGTTTTTTGTTGAATATTCTTGGTAACCCTTCAAAGTCTTTCTGTTGAGGCCTAAGCTGACCATGTTTGAGTTTTTTGACAGATTTTCCATTTTTTTTTACCTTCAAATGGTGCTGTCTTTAGACAAAAGATCTATGGATTTTGATCCTGAATCTGAAGTATTCATTCATATCTCAGTGATGCCAGAATATTTGTACCAGATTTTACTATGAGGTGCTTAAAGGGAAACTAGATATTTGGTCTCTGCTACTAGTATTTTTCTTCATTTGTTTGCAGCACAACTGTATAACTTTTCAGTAACAGAAGATCTTATTTGTAGGTAAATGCATGCTTCAGCTCAGGGAGGTTAAATGTTCTCTCTTCTACTAGTCATAGACTGCCTACAGTTTCTTAAATCTGATAATTACTTGTCATACCTTAAAATCTAGGTTTCTCATCGTACTACATGATACTACTGGACAGCTTTCTACTTATTAATTCTCTTACTGTTGGTCTTCTGCTCCAATTCCTGACTACATCTAATGTTGTTGACCACTCAGGAGTCTCTCACCATTTATTCTGTTTGCTAAACCGATAGATTCTTTAAAAAAAAGATTCGGGGGGAGGCACTAGTGATTTGGGGGTTTTGTTATTCTAGTGTGGAGAGTAATGGGATATTTTCCAGATTCAGAGTACATGCGCAGTGACTGAATGGTTTGAAAGTGAAATAAGTGTGGTTTTCAGTATTTTCTAAAATGGCTAATAATTAATTAGAATATCCTGCACTCACAGTTTTCAGATGATCTAAACTCAAACATTCTAAATGTGACCACTTCTCTCCCACATATGTAGTTTGTGGGGGATTTAGGTGACCTACAGTGTTGTAAATATAGTAAAAAAAAATAGGAACTGGGCTGGAGTGGTAAAAGTCTTAAAATACCAGCAGCTGGGCTGAGTGAACAATTTACACATTCATACATCAAATGAGTTTGCACCTGCAAGGTACTGTGTTCCCTCTCCTTCCCCAGTGCCTCCTCTTTGCAAGCTAGCAGGAAATGGAAATTGATGACAGTCTTTCTCTCCAAATACTTCACATTCTAATTTAGTTCAGGTCCCACTGGATTCACTGGAACAGAGCCAGGAGGAAGAGTGCTGTCATCACATGCACACTCATCATCCAAATAAAGCCAGCACCCTACTGGCATGGATGAACTTTTGTTGTTTTTGTATGTCTAATTGTTTTAAAAGAAAAAAGGATTAAAAAAATATTGTTGACTACCATCTTCTGTTTAGTTTAGGCATAGGACTTGGTACTAATACTGAGGTTCCTTCATGCTTATGAATAGAGTCAGCATCCCAGCATTTTTGAATGTAGCAATGAGGCTGCTTTTTCAGGACATTTTAGAACTTAAATGCCTTGTATAATTTTTTTTAAATACAGACTTTTTTATGTCTGTTATTGATCAGTAGATACAAGCTTTTGGAGTCAAAATTAGAATCCACACTGAAGAAGTCTCTTGAAATAAAGGAAGAAAAAATTGCTGCTTTGGAGGCTCGTTTAGAAGAGTCAACAAATCTAAATCAGCAACTCCGTCAGGAACTTAAAACAGTAAGGAGAACGTTTTTTCTAGAAGATTAAATTACTCTTACACCAGCTATGGTTATTTCCACACTTGACCTTTTGTGTGAGACAGCAAAAGATGGGCATTGTTGGGGTAATGTAAAGCAGCACAAAGATATAAATGCTTCTTAAGACTGCAGCAATACAGTGTTGAAAAGACAAAGTTACTGCTGAGTGTATTTATTGATCATTGAGTATGTCAGCTGGATAAGTAATCGGAATTTGATTTAAATTGCAATGCCAAAAATATTAATTTTTTAGGAAGTTATATTTTCTGATCTAACTTGAATGGGCTCAATGGACTAGTTAAAAAAGAAATAGAATCTCTTTGCACTTCTTAAAAGTTCGGAGATAAAGTTGAAAGCACTGAAATAAAATAGAAAATAGAAGTCTCTACCTGCTGGAGAAATATGACTATGAGCCCCAGTGTTTATTATGTTTAAGCTTTCATTATCCATAAATCATTTGTACTTCATCTCCCCAAACATAGAAAAAAAGCAACTTTACAAATAGAGTGTGTGTATATAAATATCACTTTCTGTTCTTTGAAAAGGGATCTGGTCATGTAATAAAGTAGAATGTAGAAAATAGAAAATTCTGAGCCTAGTGTAACTTGTCCTAAATAATTTCAGGTCAAAAAGAACTATGAAGCGCTCAAGCAAAGACAGGAAGAGGAACGAATGGTTCAGAATTCACCTCCAAGAAGTGGAGAAGACAATCAGCCTGTCAATAAGTGGGAGAAAGAAAACCAGGAAACTACTAGAGAATTACTGAAAGTTAAAGATAGATTAATTGAAGTAGAAAGGAATGTAAGATGTTTTTAATATGATTCTGCTTTGAAGTACTTGGTGTGTACTGTTCCAGTAATACAAATGAGACCATTGTTAAGAAAGTATACATTTTATCACCTAATTTATGTACTAAGCAGAATGTGAGTTAAATACTGTTTATGAAGCAGCTGGTTTCTGTACTGAGAGATGCTGTAAAGCACTTTGCCAGCATTTAAGAGGAAATGTGGAAACTTGAATTTGCCCTTTTGAATCCAGTGATATCTCTTAAATCCCTTTTATATAATCCTTATGTACATGAGTCAATGGAGATTTCTCCACATTTTTCCATAAGTATATCCATTACCCATTTCTTGCAGCTTAACCTGTAGTAATAATACCAATGCATTGCTTTATTATATAAGGTTTTTTTACGTAACTTTTGCTGCACCCTGTAAATCTCTGCAAAGTCATGCTGGTTTGTTTGTTTTGGAGAAATGGCATTTTTTTCTTGAGGTTCAGTAAATAGCTGTGAACTCTAATTTTCCTCTTTTTTAATGTTCAAAGAATGCTACACTACAGGCAGAGAAGCAAGCACTGAAGACACAATTAAAACAGCTTGAGACACAGAATAGCAATCTGCAGGCTCAGATTCTTGCCCTTCAGAGACAGACTGTTTCTCTACAAGAACAAAATACTACTCTGCAGACTCAAAATGCCAAGCTACAGGTAATACTTCCGTATTCTGCTTGAGAAAATAAAAGTAATTCAAAGTTTTTTCGGATGAAGGCTTTAGAGCTAATGGCAATGTGTTGTAAATCACATTTCACTTCTTACAGACACAGGAAAAAAAAGTAATGTGCAAATAATCTGTAATAAGAACAGTCAAATAATTTGATGAAGAATAACCATTCTAGAACTTTGTTTTAATTCTTTGTCCAGCTTAAACTCTTGATTTTATAATTAGAACTAGAATACATTTTTTTATCCAGTCTTCTAAGATAATATTTTTTTAATTTATTTTTTACTTCTAAATTAGGTCAAGGAAGCATTGTGACCAAAGAGGCTCTAAAATTCAGTAATTTTTCTGTTATAAATAGAGTTTTAAAAAACTTTAAAAGCCATACCTAACAGTAAAGTCAGAGTGTTGGTAAGTACTGAAGATTTTAAAAAACAAAAAGCCAGTGAAAACTACCACTGTTGAAAACTATGTAAATATGTGAATATTGAATTTACGTAATTCAGAGGCAAAAATGGGTAATGTGTGACTATGGAAATTATAAAAAAAGTTACCCACAGAGTCTGCAGCTCTTGGGGCCAAAATTCAAATGTCTTTAATATTTTAACTAGGGTATTAAATACTTTTTTCTCCTCTAATAAATTAAATACTCTTGTTATTGCATCTAAGGCTTTTGGAACTCTGAGAATTGAAACTAACTTAGTTTTACTTAACACAAGGCAAAAATATTAAAGAATGTCAGAAATTATGGATATTCAATGGAAATAAAATAATGAAGGAGTCTTTCAACAAGTAAACAAATAATGCATTTTGTGAATGCTTTTAGTTATCATCCTGTTTCTTTCTGGAAGGCAGAACACAGTTGTACCACAGATGCACTTTCTATCTACCACATGGAAGTCTCATTAGTGCACAGTCCTCCCCTTTGTGGCTGGTGAGCCTGTGAACAAAACAGAATTTGTGCACACACTGTGTCTTTTCCAGTCGTTAAAAATTAATAGATGTGGGAATGGAAACACACCGTTTTAAGTAGATCAGGATGTATCTCTGGGATTCAGAACTCCTGAGTATTTTGTAATTTTGTCAAAAAACACAGGAATATCCATGTAGTTCTTTTTTTGCTTCATGAATTGCACAGCAGCACAGGCCTGTAGAATGGATTAACTGGAGATAGTTGGAAGCATTGAGGCAGATAGTTAAGAGGAGAAAGTGTTTTCTGCCTTTAAAATTTTTATTTTTATTTCAACTTCTCTGTGGTGAACCTCACCAAGCAATGTAATTTTTTCTGGGAATGACTGAGTCATGATAGACCAAACAGAGAAAGGGAGCTGTTCTCCTTCCGTGAGAGTGCAGCTATTTTGCTCATAGCTTCAGGCAAATTGCAGGACAACTCTCCATTAACTCTAAATCAAAATTAAAGGTAAAATACGTTCATAAAAATAAGTGTAACTAACTATTTACTGAGCCCAAAGTGCAAACTAACCTGGTTTACATGGACTGTGTCAAAACTGAGGCATAAATGTTCTTATTCTTTCTGATACCTTCAAGGAACATCCAAGAGAAAGGAGTTCTTAAAGGATAACTGAGAATTCTGAACTAAGTCAAACTGTGGATCCAGTCTGGGAAATCCACAGCATACACGTGCCATCAGACATTACTTCATTTCCAGTAAAAGGTTCAGCTTTCTCATCTGTAGCAAAGAATGCTGCAGTTCTAGCAGAAAGGGATTTGTTCCTTAGTAACAGCTTGCACTGAAGTGATAGATTTTTTTTTTCCTTTAACAAATACCCTGAGGCTATTGGAAGCCACAGTAATTTGTGGTTTTCATGTCTTGAATAGAAAAGAGAAGGAAACTAGCTTGATACAGGTCAGATGACAGGCATGTTAAGTGTTGTCAATTTTTTAAGATAGCAGACACTGTATTAGGTTAATACCTTCAGAGGCAAACAAAGTAAAATTGTTATTTGTTTGTTTTAATCTGTCTAATGTTGAAGACTTTAATGTTTTAATGAACATTTGAGTTGGAATTGTCTATTGGAATATAAGAAAAACCTAATTTCTTTTAAAGGTGGTCAGGTAGTGGAATAAATAGGTGGTTGCTAAGACACTAAAGGTTAAACTTGAGAAATCTTTCAACAGGTGGAGGTAGACAAGATAATCCAGACTATGAAATTAATTTGCAGCTCTTGTCACATGTTTATGACTGCAGGTTGAAAATTCCACTCTTAATTCTCAAAGCACATCTCTTATGAATCAGAATGCACAACTGTTGATCCAGCAGTCTGCTTTAGAAAATGAGAACGAGTGTGTGCTCAAGGAACGGGAGGATCTGAAGTCCTTGTATGAGTCGCTTCTCAAAGATCATGAAAAATTGGAACAGCTGCATGAACGTCAAGCTTCTGAGTATGAATCTCTGATTGCTAAACATGGAAGTCTTAAATCTGCACACAGAAATCTGGAGTTGGAGCATAAGGACTTAGAAGATAGGTAAATACTAACATGCATACGAAAAATGAGCATCTGCAATTCCTGAACAAAAAGCAAGAACCACTGTATAACTAGTGTGAATAAAATCATTCATTAAATATAACATTAAGATTGTCATACTTCGAAAGATCACCTTTTAAAAAAAAAATACAATTTTTGTTTTCAGGTACAATCAGTTGCTGAAACAGAAAGTGCAGCTGGAAGAATTGGAGAAAATACTCAAGATAGAACAGGAGAAAATGCAGCAGCAAAATGAAAAACATGAAACTGTAGCAGCAGAGTATAAAAAACTTCGTGATGAAAATGAAAGGTAAAGTCTCTTACATGTATTAGTAGAGCTCTGATTACTTGCCATTACAATCTAAACAAGTGGTGTATCCTCTCACATTTTTTATAGTTGATGCTGCAATTTAGGATCCATTCCTTCTATCCGTATCTTACAGCAACTCAGCTCTGCTAGTTTACCATACAGTCATTTTAGGAAAACAGAATAGGGCAAAAGGAATCCAAATACATAAAAAGTAGTTCTCGTATACTGAAGATCCTTAATTCCATTGAATGTCTTGAGGAATGCTTGGCCAAGCGCTGTGCGGTGTGGTTGTGAGCTGAAGAGGGACCCTGGCACTCTGGGGGGGCTGCTTAAGGAGCAAGATAAGGGAGGGTAATGCCAGTAGGTGTGGAGATGCAGTGAGTGGTAAAGCCACTGGTAGGGGTTATATATGATATAGCTTGCCATAAGTGATTGGGTTGAATAGTATATATTGCATAGCATGATACATCCCCTCTCAAAAAGAGGTGTTAAGATTGGTCATCTGGCAAAGAGGCTCACAATTAAAGGCTTCATACTACTCATGTTGTGTGAGGAGGATTAATAAGAACAAAAAGAGGACGGGTCAGTATATGCAGTGTCCTTCCTTACCTCAGTTTCCTTGCTGTTTTGTGTTGGCAAGAAATTCTAGCCATTTTGTTAGATTCTTGTATGTTAAGAAGTGGCACTATAAAACTAGTTATGATGTCTGCATTTAGAAATCCTGCATGATTTTTGAACACGTGGAGAACCTGGAGTGTTTAGCTTTAAGGCAGAATGCTTACCTCAGAAAATTAGACACAGATGACTTGCCAGCAGTATGTGATGATAAAAAAAATTCTATATATTTTATGGGGTAGTATAGAGCTCTGGAAATGTCATGCTTCAGAGAGAATGTGGGTCATTAATAAGTTTCCTTCTATCTGCATGTCTTGTTTTATGGTGTCTTTTTTAATTCCAGGCTTACTCATACATACAGTCAGCTCTTGAGAGAGAATGAAGTTCTCCAAACTGATCATAAGAATTTGAAAACATTATTGAACAATTCCAAACTAGAACAAACACGATTAGAAGCAGAGTTTTCCAAACTCAAAGAACAGTACCAACAACTGGATATTACATCAACGAAACTGAATAATCAATGTGAGGTACATGAGAATTATGCTATTCCTGACTTGTAATATTGTAATATTGATATGAGTGCATTTGTAGATTGATAAAATCACATGAAGTGCTTGAGAATTGCTCATTGGTTTATAGATAATGAAGTTGGTCTTAGGGTAAATTAATTTGCTTGTACAGGCAGTACAAAAACTGGAACTCGTATTAGGTAAACTGTTAGAAGATATTTAAAGCATCGGGAGGCTTTTATCAGTTGGTTTGTGATTTAGTTTAGTTTACTGTTTGATTTGACTATCAGAATCCTTTGAAGACCTAAATTTTCTTGATAATCTCATTTGTGTGTAAAATATGCTCACATATATATATGCATGTACCATTTCATGTATTTTAACAGCTTCTTAGCCAGCTTAAAGGAAATCTGGAGGAAGAAAACAGACATCTACTAGATCAAATTCAGACATTAATGCTACAGAATAGAACATTGCTTGAGCAGAATATGGAAAGCAAGGATCTCTTCCATGTAGAGCAAAGGCAGTACATGTGAGTTTTTAAAACAATGTAATTACTGTGATTAGGAAAGTTAATACGAATACCTATATTTTTTAAAGAAGCTTCTGGTTTATATAAAAATCGTGTGATAGTTCCAAAATGTTTCTCTTATTTCAAAATAACAATTATACATGAGGATAAAAGATGGGAAAAGCAGATAACTTGACTCAAACTACAAATACTGTATTTTTAGTTGTAAAGGATCAGTGTGACTGTGTTCATTACTGATGGTGCAAGTGAGGGATAAAACTGTTCATTCCTCATTCTACTACGGGCAAAGTTCATAGGTTTTTTGTAATCTGTACACTTCTCAGTGAAATTGAGAGAATAGAAAATGTGCTTGTCTGATTCTGAGTCTATATGCATTTTATTATTACTTTAAAAGTGAAAAATTATGTTGGGTGATAAAGGCAAATGGAAACTTTTTCAATTTCGTATCATAATGTTAAACATAAGACTGGTTGTCTGATCTCTTGATTTTTCAGTATGAAACAAGTGTTACAAAAGAATTCCTTGTAGAAAGTGACTTAGATAACAGCTATCCAAGGGAATGTGCTACTCATGTTACATACATATTTCTGAAGCACATATTATCATATGAAGCACATATTATTTCTGTTTACAGTGACAAGCTAAATGAATTAAGGCGACAGAAGGAGAAATTGGAAGAGAAGATAATGGATCAGTATAAATTTTATGAACCATCTCCACCAAGAAGGTACTCATGAACATGGTATAAAAATAAACACAAATCTAAAACATGACATACCTATTCTGTTCCAGCTGAAAATCAAGATTTCACTAAACTTCAGGGGAGCAGAATTATGTCTGTGTTCTTACATGCAAAATAGGAAAAGTGTGAAGGCATGAGTAACATGTTATAAATGTACTGTAATTTTGGTAACAGAAGGGGCAACTGGATCACTCTGAAAATGAGGAAGCTGATAAAATCTAAGAAGGATGTTAATAGAGAACGTTTGAAGTCTGTGACCCTTACGCCTACCCGTTCAGAGTCCAGTGAAGGATTTCTTCAGCTGCCCCACCAGGACAGTCAGGATAGTTCCTCTGTGGGCTCAAACTCTCTTGAAGATGGACAGACCATGGGGACCAAAAAGAGTAGCAGTGAGTACTGCAAAACATTTTCTTCTTTTGAAAATCCTTGGCTAAGTGTTCCTTTCGATATGATTAAAAATTACGGGGTGCTTGGGAAAGGCTCTGGTTTTGAAAGGTTTTGAGAAGACAGGGATTTTTAAGTGTTTAGGAATGAAGCCTGAATTCACTTAATGGCAGATTTATACTGACTTCTTGCAAACTCTCAGCTTTTTGCAAACTAGTTTTCAGCATTTCATCAGCTCTAAATTTCAGTCTTACGATACATTTCCAGTGCTTGGGTAAGGTGAAGCAGGCACTGGTCAGGTGAGCAGAATTTTGGATAGAATGTCAGATGCCACCACTAGTACCCTATTTTGTTTCTTCCACATGTCCCAGCATGAATACTTCCCTTTGTCTTGGAAGTGCTTTCCAAGCTGTGGCTGTGCTAACATCCTTTAGATGATAAAAAGATCCTCTGTTTGAAGGTGTTCCCCCTGTATCTCACAAAGCTAACAATGAAGAATTTGGTAATAATTTGAATATGCAATAGGAAGAAGTAATGTAGAGACATAACCTGTTAAAAAGATGCAAATTGTGACTGATGCTAAATCTTAGAGTTCAGTAGCTGAGAGGGAGACCAAGGAGGGTTACAGAAGTGTTGGCTAGAATATTCCAGATGTAATTTGCTAACCTTGAAAGAGCCTGACAGCCGTCATGTCAGGATACCACCAGACTCTGTGCAGAATTTATTGTCTGCTTTCTGTTACACGTTCTTGGCATGAATCATAAACTGCCCAGTTTCACACAACTTGAGAAATATTGCAGCCAAGTTATAAAATATTCTATTTTATAATTATGCACCAAAAGCATTGTGGCTGTCTATGTAAAAGCATCAGAATACACATTCACCTAAGGTCTTTGCAATATTTTTTAAAATTTTAATGTCCTGGGTTTCAAAAAATGGCAGATCTGTACTCTTTTTTTGTGCCAGCTGTGAATTTGCTGTGTTAGAAGTTATTCAAGCCATTATGATGTATTTTTTTTCTTCTGTGCTTACTGCAGAAGACTAGTTAAAGTTGAAAGCATCCAAAAATAGTTATTTCAGAGAACTTTAAAATCAGATCTGTGAGTATTTCTGTAACAGAATAAAACATTCAAGGGTATATTTTATCACTTTCCTTGCTAACATGTCAGTTTGGAAAGCTTGGTGTCTTTTGGTGTAAGGGCCTGTTAAAGTTCCAAATAGGTACTGTTGACCTTTAAAAACAGCAACTGTTGCTTTTACATAGAAACCTGAAGCCTTGTGAAATTCCAGAGTGACTGAACCTATCTATAGTGGATGTGTGTGCAAGTGTGTTCATTTGAATCATGAGTGTGCACGCTTTGGTTCAGATCATCTGCATCTATGTCAACAATTTCATCTTCTGGAAGGGCTCTTTCATGTGACAGTTCTCTTTGCATGACACTGGGGACCTTGTAGTGTGCAGTTACCCTCCTGCTGGAGCCATGGTAGAAGTTACAGTGGCTGATCCTCAAAAGAAGTTGTTCAGACCTCATTAATTTTCTACTCCATGGGCCTTGTTCACGTTCCCCTTAATCCCTGTGTATTTATCCACAAACTGGAAGGGCTGATCTGATTCTGGATCCTAACCTTCCTCCATTACACGTCGCCATGGAAACCACAGTTTTTTATAGACTCTAGATGACTTACATGTCTGTTCAGTGCTGACAACCTTACTGAGACACTTTGTGTCTCACAAAGTTAAGAGACTATATCAGTGTGAAAAGTACCTGTAATGGTGCACATTTTGCAGTCTATTTCTTCTGGTTTTAGAATGACTGTAAATCCTAAATATTAAGATACTGTGGCTCCTCTTCTTTTCTGTGGCTTGGCAGTAGCAACTTCCACTGGAAGAACCTACAAGAAAGAGAGAACCTGTAATTTGCCTCCTGTTGGTGCAAAAGCTCAGGTATCGTAGGTTTCTACACTGGCTGGAGGCAGTTTTGGGTATGGGAAGAGACTGGTTCTGTTCCACCCTGGTCTCCTGCCCCTGGGAATGGCAATGGTTCCAGAGGGAGCTGCTGAGGTGGAATGTCCTGCGTGTCAGGAGGAGGAGGCAAGAGAAGGGAACTTACATTTCACAAACTGCAGTCACTGGCACAAGTCAGTGCTGTTCCCAAAAGCTAGAGGACAGAATATCCAGCATAATGTGATCTTTGAGATGTGTGCGTTTCCTACCCCATACCCCCTGTCAGAGAAAGCAAGAGGAGATACTGATTCCAAAAGGAATTGTCCTTCTGCTACCACTACTGATAAACAGATTTGCTATTTGAAATCTGTAGCTTTTCTTCTTTTGAAAGTGGTGATGGAAACTTTTCCTAATGCAGAACACTTTCTGATGCAAATGATTTCAAGAGACCTCTTACTAAGGTGGGTGATCTTGGCTCAAAAATCAGGTTACCCTATTCTGTAAAGAAAGCAGTACCTGAGGTCTCATGGAGTGCTTGAAGACCTCCGATTCCAGAAGTCCTCTAGAAGGAGGGGGTGCACATTAGTAAGTTTGTCTTTAAATAGTGGTGACAGTAGCAAACATCCAGTCATAGTGGAAGTAGTGTATTGGGCTCTGTTTTCTATTGCCAACATATTTAGATGTAACATGTGTAACATTTCTTTTAGCATGAGCAAAATTATTTGAGGATTTTAATACTATGCATACAGAATTTCCTAGAGTAGTTCTGGAAAACAGTAGGATTAAAGTGGGAGATTTCCTGGTGAGCAGAAGAATTCTGCAATATCATTCTCAGCTGAGAAAACAAGAATGTGTCCATAGAAAATTAAAAGAGAAATTAATAACTAGAATTCTTTCATGGTTAAGACCAAAATAGTCCTACTGCTCTGACATTTTTGAGGTCTGTTGGAATAATAGTGTAAAGAGCTAAAGCTGCTCGTGCTAAACTGGTGTCCAGTTTGCTTCAGCTCTGCCATTCCAGTGTTTTTGCAAGACATTTCTTCAGTCATACTCAGTCTCTCAAGGAGGCTGCATTTTACCACAGGATGGGTTTTTGTGTACAATTTCCAGGACATCAGTAGTTGCTGTGTAGTTTTCAGTTCATTGTACTTGCTGAGAGCCATAAATCAGACGTTTTGGAGGTGACCTGTGTTAATGAACAAGAGTCATAGATGACTTGAATGATTCTTGAACATCTGCTGGTTACTTTTTACTTAGATTATGGTGGATGTTTTTAATTAAGAGGGGCCAGTCGTCCATGAAGGGGTTCCAGAAGCTACAATAGAATCCTGTTTCACTGTGGTAACAAAAAGAAAGAGAACAGGACTGCCTCTCTGGGTTGGCAGTGGTGTCAAAACTGATTGGTTGTTTACCTGCTAGAAAACTAGCTGGCTGCTAGGCTGTGCCTCATATTCCCTTGGCAGGGGGCTATTCAAAGCTGCATATTTTATCTACTACTAGATAGAGAACATGCATGTCTTATTTTACAGGTGGTTGAGCAGCCTTTCTGCTTTTTTAGAACCAGTCAGCATCTGTTTGGACTTATATCCTCGGATTTTGAAGAGAAGGAATGCTTTATTGATCTGAAAAAAAAACCCAAAAACAACACAAACAAACCAAAACAAACAACCAAAAAACCAACCAACCAAAAAAAAAAAAAAAACAAAAAAAAAAACCCCACAAACCCAAAAAACCCCACCTGGTTATTTTGAAATAACCTGTGAGTATACGTGGACAATAAAAAGTATCTGTATACCTGCACAGTGAATAATTCAGAGATGAAATTGTATTTAATTTTAGTGTGCACCTATCTTGCATAAGTAGCACATGTGCCTTTTTTGCCTCTTCTTCCCCAAACTGCGTCAGAAGGACCTGACATAGGAGGGTATTTGCTGTCCCCCTCCCAGTCAAGATAGGGTTATATTCTGCAATAGTGAAACCTGTATTTGTTTTCGTTACTTGTGGCTGTGCCAGTTGTGCATTCCTTGGAAACTGGAGAAGGTATTTCATTGTAAACTTCTTACTCTTGAGTGCAAACAAAGAGTAATATGATGAACAGGGAGTTGTCTTTTTCTTTCAATGTAGTTCATGTGCACTTGTAAATGCATACATATATATGTGCTGCTGGTACAAAATAGGAATTGCCCTGTAACAAGCAGAATGGCAAGGCAAATGACAAAGCATGTGTCCCAAAAGTGACTTCAGAAAGAGAAAACAATCAGCTCTTGCTCAGGCTGATAGACTGGCCTACACTGATTTCAGATCTGCATAAATAAGAACTTTTTGGTCATTTCATTATGCTTTTTTTCTGAATCTTTAAATGCCAATTGTTTGCATGTGGCTCCTGTACGCTTGGCAGTCAGCTGGCACGTTTATCTGATGCTTCCAAATGCAGGTGTCTGCCAGTAATCAGTTACTAATGCAGAACAGCTGAAGCTAAGGATGAGATTAACTTGTGATTTCTACCTCCTCCATCTTTTAATACTATTTATAATTTAACTCTGCTTCCTGATATTATGTATTGATTTTCTACTAGCCCTCAAGAAATGTTACAGCAATACTTTTGCTGTATAATTTTATTCTATTTTCTTTTTGTAATCTTTGGTATTTTTGCAGCTAAAAATACCTGGTGTATACCATTCCAGCCAATACATGTTGATTTTAGTTTTTCTTACTACAGATTTGAAGTGGATTATTGATGTAAAATATTAAAACCATTTTACACCAACAGTAGATTGAACATGAGGTCCATGTAATTTTTCCAAAAGAACAAATTTATTAATGAGCATAAAATACAACAAATGAAGACTGATAATAGATTGTGTCCTAGGGATGCAGGGAAAACCATTATAGAAGTTAATACACAAAATAATGATGTGACCATATTTTGAAGTAGTTGTATGTAGTTACTTTCATGTTGAGCTTTTTTTTTCCTCACATTTTTCTTTATGTTCAAGAAATGTATTTTTCACAGTAGAAAGTATATAATCATCAATTTCTATAATAATCTGCAAAAAAGTAATTTTTTTTCCTACAGCTTGACAGGACTTTCAAACTGTAGTACACTTCATTACTTTCAGTGCATTTCTGAGTATGTTAAAGTTTTCATAGTGTAGTTTTCATATTTCATTATCCCTCAGAAGCATGAGAATTGTAGTTTATAGCATAGCATACATAGCTGAAACTCAGACATTCATTTCTGTCCTTAGTTTCAACATTTAACTTCCATCTGTTCTTCTCCCCTTTTTCTTTCATTTCCCTGTTTCCGTTTTTCCTCATGCTATGACATAAAAGTGGTTGCACTGAAAAGACTGCCCTTTTTGAGGAACAGACCGAAGGAAAAAGACAAAATGAAGGCCTTCTACCGTCGCTCCATGTGTAAGACTTTATGACAGTTCAGCTTCTTTTAAATGGCTACACTGGCTTCCATTACTAATTTTTCACTAACCTCTCCCTGGACTGCGCTGTATTTTTCCTCCTATTTTGCAGTGTGCGAGTCCTGCTACAATACAAGGAGCTGGAGCTTTTTCTTTTTCCTTTTTTTTAAATTTTTTTTAAACCTTTGCACTGAATATTTTATATATGTGCACACATAAACACATGTACCCACACGTTTACATGCACAAGCACACACACACACATACACATATATATATTCAGTGCATTGTAACTGCATATATTTGTATACATAGTTGTCTATATACACATCTCTGTGTATATAAATTTACAGTGCACTGTGTTAACCTAAGTAGTTTGAAATTACACATTTTGTAAGCCTTTTGTTAAGGAATTGCTAATTTTTTTGTTTCAAGATAGTGTAGAAAATAGTAAAAGGCTGTAGGGTGGTCTGTCACTCTATGTATTCATCAGTGTCGTTGCCAAAATGTTGTATTGATTTATTTTATTTTATTTTATTTTCTAATGAGGGGTGGAAAATTTTCTGTAGTTTTATGGAGTGAAGGTGAATATCATCAGTTGTCATCTTTTTCAGATCTTTATTTGTTACTATGTGAAATACAATATCCCTGCAGTAACCTGCACTGTACAAGGATCCCGTGTCATTGTTGACATTATATTGTATTCGCACCTTTGCCCGTTTTGCCCTTGTTCATTCCATTTTATCACTGCAAACAGTATTTCAAAGCTTCTAACATACATGTTACATACCACTGCGGCACAAGCATGGTGATTATACCTAATCAAATCAGTTTTAAGAACCATACTGAGCTGAAGAAGTCTCTGACTTACACTACTTCTCACTCATTTTGCTGATTGCATGTCATAACGTGGACGATCTTGTGTTTATATCTTCCAGTATTTAATGCCCTTTAACGCTTAGAAATCTGCCTGATGTTTTGCAATGCAAAATAAGACCAAAAGCAAATACATTGACCATGCTGATCATTTGCTTTCATTTGCATCCCAGCCATGAATGACCTGGTGCAGTCCATGGTCCTTGCAGGAGGACAATGGACAGGTAGTTCTGAGCATCTGGAGGGTCCTGATGATATATCTACGGGTAAAAGGAGGAAAGAATTGGGAGCTATGGCCTTCTCTACTACAGCTATCAACTTTGCAACTGGCAACTCTTCTACAGGCTTCAGATCCAAGCAGTTGCTAAATAATAAAGGTATAGGTAGAAGCTTTTTGCACCGTGATGTGACTGTGTAACAGTATTTCATATAAATACTTGTTTTACTTATACTTTACGTTTTTCAGCAAAAAGCAACCTTAATAATTGAGTTGCAGTGCTGAGATGCCGATGGGTTTAATAATTGCAGTTATAAAGTGTTTCAGGATTTTTCCTACAGAATGTTACCTTAGTAAAAATGGATTGGTTTGAAATTTATTTTATTATACATATGATAAATATTTTAATAGTATTTTCCTTTTATTTTTTTTACATCTTCTTTTACATCTCCATGTATAGATACCACATCCTTTGAAGATGTAAGTCCACAAGGTATTAGTGATGATTCTAGTACAGGATCAAGAATTCATGGTAAGATGTGAACCTTATTAAGTGAATTTGGGATATATTATGGGAATGTTAACAAAGTTTGCCAAAAAAGTGAATGGCATTGTTACAAGTGAGCATGTTTTCTGTGATTTGCATATCTCTTGAATGTATAGTCTCATTTCTTCAGTCTATTCTTTTCTTCTTTAACTGTTGCATCAGATAGATATTCTATATCTTTAGTAGAAAGTATCTATGAAGTGCATCTGAACAGGACCTAAACATTGTCCCTTTAAAAAAAATTTTCAAGCCTTAAAAACAAACAAAATCATACCCAAGCAAATCTAAATCTGGCCTGATTTTTTCAATGTTTATTTTTCAGTAAAACCTAAAACTGTCATGTACTATATTTTGTAAAGTCATTACAAGTTTCTTCAAGCAAAGCGCTGAAGTGAAAGCTGTAATAGATTATTTAGAAATTGTTTTGACTCTAGTGTAAAGACTTGAAATTAGTATGAGCAGCAAACATTTTTAAGATAGTAACAGTCCATTTCCCTTATATTGGATAGGATTGCAAGACATTATCTGTGCAGATGCTCTTGCTGCTCCTGTTCGTGGCATTTCAACAATGTGCAAGGTTCCTTGTCAAATCTGTTGTAAGTGACCTAATCACGAGCAGCTTTCTGCATGCCCATCCTTAAAATCCTGGTTTCCCACTAACCAGTCAAATTCAATTCTAAATGTACACTCTATTTCTCTCTTCCTTTCCTTGTACCTTACTATTTCTGTAGTGCCCTTTTCTAAAGTGTCCTCTTGGACTGCCTGGAAATTCCTTCGCTTTCTGATCTGTAAGAAACCACTTTGTTGACAATGGGCATGCTCAGCCTGTGAAATAGTGCATGATTCCTGCCTCTGAGCATTCTGTGATCAGAATGTAAAGGTACTGTGTCATCTGCTAAAATTTTGTTCATCATAGTGTCTCCTAATTTTCCATCTAGCTTCCAGACCAGCCAGCCTTGATAGTGGCAGAACATCCACTAGCAATAGCAATAACAATGCTTCACTCCATGAAGTCAAAGGTATGCTGTATGCTGTAGGTGAATTTACACATGCTTCGTTTCCATTATTTTCTCTTTAAGATTATCAATAGAGGTTTTAAAAATTAAAAAAAAAAAAGACACCACACAAAAGTTTCCCACACCACATCATGTTTTTCTGTAGTGTTTTATGGACTACATTAGGAAAGGATAGAAGTATTAATAGAACTTATTTTTTAATAAATATTGAGGGATGATATTTAAATCTAATCTAACTCAAGTAACAATGTTACATAACCAAAAAATATCCCCCCAGGTTACTTTAGAATTACCTATTTTTAAACAGAGAAGTTGCTCCATTTTTTTTTTTTTGTTAGTCTCTTGCTACATGTGCAGTGCTTCTGTAAAACTGTATAGTGTAAAACAGACATGAGACAAAATGGCATATGTAGTACCTTCCTGTAAACTTGTATATTTTGTTTTTAAAAGATTAATGAATATTCCTGGATTTAACAGTATTCTCTAAATAACATATATTATGTGCCTTGATATATTTTTGCTTATAAAGTCCATTGTAGATGGAGACCAGTGTACACACTAAGCTAGAATGCTGCCAACTCGAGGCTTCATATAATACTAATGGCTTGCATTTATTAAACAGTATGTCTCTGGAAATGTATGTGTGAATGCTAGCTTAAGGTCTTTATTAGTTGTTTTCTGTCTGTTTGATTACTCACTTCTGTAAAAGTTTCTTTGAGGTAGTCCCTGCCCCAGTTACTGTACATTATTAGAAATTTGTAGTATAATCAATTTATCTTTCTTCAGGCTTAGGTTCATTTCTTAGGAGTAACACAAAGTAGGAAATACTTGCTTATTCATCAATATTTTTGAGCAATTAACAATTATTGAAAAATAAAAAGATTTGGTATTGTGGAATTCCTTTTGCATTCAATGCCATATGCTTAATTCAGGTCACAATTGTAATAAACTAGAATTAATGGCAGAAACTGTTGAAGAAGCAGCTTTCCTAAGTATTTCTTGTGAACTTGAACTATTCTGAAGAAAATATTTTCTTTCTATCCCATCTTTTATATTTCATTTAGTGTAAAACTGGAATATTATATTACATTATAATATTGTGTGCATCACAGTGATCCTGAACAAGAATGGAGGCATATTTCTAGCCTTGGAAATACAGTATTACGTAGATAAGGCCCAGATTATAAGTGAAAGGTAGTTTTTTATTCAAAAGCTATCACATCGTATTTGAAGAGCTATAAAAGGTAAGTCAGGGAAGTGTAATTGTATTAAGAATGTATTTGATTTGAATAAAGAAGGACAACTGGATTTTAAAGCATTTTAAACAGATTATTGTGAAGTGACTCATACATTCCAGATCTGAGTAAGGTTTGCTTAGCAGATTTCATGTCTTTTTCTTATGGAACACTGAATACCATTTACCCCCAAAGCAGGTGCAGTTAATAATCAAAGCAGGCCGCAGAGTCACAGCAGTGGAGAATTCAGTCTGCTACATGAACACGAGGCTTGGTCCAGCAGCAGTAGCAGCCCAATTCAGTATCTAAAAGGTCCTACGAGGTCTAGTCCTGTGCTCCAGCAAAGAATGCCTGAAACACTGGATAGTCGTGGCAAACAGACCAAAACTGGTTCTCCTGGAAGTGAAGTTGTTACCCTGCAACAGTTTTTAGAAGAAAGCAACAAAAGTACCTCAAGCGAGGTTAGTTAAAAAAATATTTTATGCCATCTCTGGGCACAGAATTATAAGACAGCTCATAGTGAGTAGAATTGCTTTAAAGCTGTGGGAATACTGGTTACACCTGCATTAAGAAGCATTGGCTCTACCCTGATAAACTGTACTTGCTGCATCATGCACAAAGTCATTTGGAATTTCACAGTTCAACCCTTTCCAGGTTACTGAATTAGGTAAGAAAGCTGATCTCTACCACAAAAAATTGCCCTGTATATTCCTGCGCTCATCAGAGCTCAGATGAAAGCTGTAGATTTGAAACAGGTTTGCTTTTCTTCTTCCAGTTCAGCACGTCTTCAGTAAGCAGCTGTTGTCAGATCTGTCTTGTATCAACAGGAAGGAAGATGCTTTAATTTATTCCCTCAGGACAGAATCTTGTCTGCTTCAGTTGCACCTTTTTTTTTTAACTCTGTTGAACAAAAAACCCTGACCTTGGAGCTCACTGAAATTTAAGAGAAATAAAACAAGGAGAATGTTGCTCTAAGTCAGTGAAAGATTATTAGAAGCCCCAAATCACCTTGTCTCTGCTAGGATTTGAATTTCTTCAGTTCTTAAGTAGATCTGTCTGAAGCCTTGCTCTAGGATAATGCAAGTCAGTTATTGTGATTAGGAGTTAAGGAGCAGACTCTGTCTAGTGTTAATGATACAAATTAAACTGAAAAATACACGTCTGCAGCTGAATTGATTGGGGTAGTCTGTGACTTGAATCTGGACTAAGTTTCTGGATTTTTTTGTTAGATACTTAAACTGACCTTTCACCTGTGTGCTCTCTTGTAAGGATTTTTGTTTTTTCAAGCACTAGACAACACTGTTCCAACAACAGAAATTAAAGAAACCACCTGAGTCATAAAGTCTACTTCACTGCTGTTAATGTATAACAGAATTACTTTCATAGCATCACAGAATCATTCAGGCTAGAAGGGTCTTCAAGAGGTTTCTTCCCAATCATTTGCCAGTGCATTTCCTTGATGTTCTTTGCTTAATTCTTTTCCAAATTAGCTCCTTTATGGTTTTGAAAGAGACTGAGGTTTTTCTCCACTGACTCTGTGAGTAGTATTCACCTAAACTTTTTCTCTAGCTCTTGTCTTTTCTTTAAAAAGAGAAATTTGATAGCTCTCTGGCCCAAATCTAGTCGCCAAGGGTGTATAAAGGTTATATGCTTTGTATTACTTTCTGAGATTTTTGTCTTTGAGTATATAGAGTATTTACGCTTTTAGCCCCAGGTGATCAGTATTAAGTTCAAATAATAGCCCATATGAAATTGCTTAGGAAGTATTGATGAGTGATGGTAAAAGGTGAGTGAGAAGTTGAAGTTTTGATCATCTGGTTTGCTGTGTTAATCAGTCTTACATTAATTAATTCCAGATAGTTACAATGTGTCTGACATCTGGTTTACTAAGTACTTGCTTTTAAGCTGCACAGAAAATTATTGGGTATGTAGTGGAGATGTTTACTGCTGCTTTCAGATCTGAGAGATTAAAAAAAAAAACTATTTAGAATTTTGCTTCATGTTTTTCCACAAAGATTGCTTAATAAAAGGTCAGAATTACAATTTATAAATTTCTAAGATGTTTCCTACTTTTTACAGATAAAATCTGCAAGTGAAGAGAATCTTCTAGATGAAGTCATGAGAAGCTTATCTGAGTCTGCAGAGCTGACAGGAAGAGAGAAGCTGAGAAAACAGCCTTCTGCTGGCTGTGGTATTGTGAGATCCTTAAGTGTAAAAAATACAATTGATTTCTCAGATGGACGATCCATTAAACCAGAACAACTGGTAAGGCCCAGCATTCGTAAAACTGAAGATACCTACTTCACTAGTTCTCCAGTAAAATTTACATCAGGAGCTACAGGGAAGACCAAATCAGTTAAAGACAAGATACAAGCGACTGTATCACAGCGACAATCAAGAGATTGCAATCCTTATGCTACCTTACCTCGTGCAAGCAGTGTGATTTCTACAGCAGAAGGAACTACTCGAAGGACGAGCATTCATGATTTTTTGTCTAAGGACAGTAGGCAACCTGTGTCAATTGATCCAGCACCATCCACTGCTGACAGAAGTGTTCCATCAGCCTCTAGTGAGTACTCAGCACCCCAGTTATCCTCTAATTTTTTCCACTGTGTGGCTTACAGAGTAGATTGTGTTCCACAAAGTGATACAGTTAAACCATGTAATTTAGGATGTAACTCTGGGCCTAAGACTTCAAGGATGGAAAGGTCAAATTTCCAGGAGAGAACTTTGCTAAGTACCAGCGCGTTTAATGAGAAAGTCAGTATATCTGGCAACAACAGTTCAGGCTCATTTACTGTGGCTCAGCCATTTTTGTCCCTTAACACTGAATTAGTTAGTAATATAAGTGGATTGTCTCCAAGATCTATATCAAAAACTACTGATCAGGCAAATTTGTCAGCATTTAGATCTGTTCAGAAAAACCAAGAACAGCCTTCTGCTAATCAGAAATCTAATTGTGGTGACTCGCAGTCAGTTCTAGCCAGTGAATTTGTTCCTACCACGAGTGAGGCTGAATCCCCACTACTGGTTTCTGAAGATACAAAAACTGTGTGGTACGAGTATGGTTGTGTATGATAAGGAAGATGTATTATTAAATACATATGTAGCCTAATATGACACATAAGTGTTCTTCTTGGTGTCCACTGGATTTAAAGAAAGTTCACTACAATGAATTATTGTATTAGGTCTGTGGGTTGCTTTCTAAGAGCAATGACACAAAGCTCAGTTGCGTACTCTAGCATGTTTTGAATGTAAAATTGTACTCTCACCAAAGTTTGCATGAAACATTAATTGCACTGTATATATTTTGCATGCCTTTAAAAGTCTTTATAATACAAGCTATATTTTTGTCAACACATTTCATTTTTTTTTTCCTGTACATTAATGAATGCATGTTAAGCCAGTCGCATGCTGCATTGCCAAAACCGACAAGGTGAAAAAACACTTTCAGGTACAAAGGCAGTACTTTTCAGTTGCACTCATGCTTTCAGATGTATCAGTAACACATTGATGTATTTGGAGTAAAAATACTTTTTTCCCCTCCGTTTCCAAAAACAAGATACTAATGAAAAGAAGCATTTAGAGATTTCAGCATTTTACCCTTTTAATTTATGCCATATCTTGGCATAAATGCACTTTGCACAAGGAACAAGTTATAGCCTAATAATTCAGTGCCTCTAGCTTGCACAATAACTATGAATTACTTTTCATGCTTACTAAAATATATGGACCTTAATAAATACAAAGAGCATTCATAATCCTAAAAATAACTGATAATTCTTATAAAGAGGTAATAAATAGTCACGTGATATGCAGCACTTGTAATGAAAAAATGACCCTTTCCACCTTTTCCCTTTTGTATGCTTTGTCTTTCCATGTCTGGTGTACAAATGTGGTGATGTGTACAGTTTAATTAGGAGTCAAATAACAGGTTCATGAGACTCCTTGTAAAGTATGGTAATAAAACCCTGTATTGATTATGGTGGAAGTTCATTTTTTCTTCCTAATAGAATTAACACTAAGGTAACAGAAAACAAGATGTGTAACAAAATAACAGAAAAACTGTTAAATTAACACAGTTAAATAAATGAAAAAATAACAAAGTTTTCTTGCGAAATTATAGGAATGCTTAAGCCAGTAACTCAATAAATCCCAAGTGACCAGCTAAAGAGAAATGTTGAAAATTACTTAATATGCCACTATCTTTGCAATTGCTTGAAACTTCTTAAGGGTAAATATCAGCAGTTTAAAATTATATTATACTTAAGCTATAGTTACATGAGGTTTTAGGCATTAGCACTTTTTTATAAGAGGAAATAGTTACCGTTACAGTAGGCCAAAACTACATATACTAGAAAAAGCTGGAATGAAAATATATCTAGAGGAAAAATATTTAAAATGGCAAATACTGAAAATCATGAATGCCATATTCCGATTCTTATTTTGCCAGCAGTTTTGTGGCAGTCATGGTACAGCTGTGTGGGTTGATCTTCAGTTCTTTAGTGTTTAACTAGGGAGGGGCAGAAGTGCTGCAAATGCACAGTTCCTCAAGGAAAAGCAGCAGCCATCCCATCTGTTAGCCTAGGAAATGGTCTCCGTTTCATATGGGAGAACTTAATAAAATGCAGAGATGGCCCTCTGCAGAGTTACAGCTATACATTTCAAGGTGGGGAAAAGGAGCAAAGGGAGAAGAATGGATGTTTCTAAGACATTCTTTGGAGTGTAAAATTACTGTTCCAAAATATAAAGCAACCATCTTTTCCCATGGCTGAAGGCATCTGCTATTACTGTGCTGATATGTTTCCCATGTCTCTTCACTGTTTTTCACAGAACAGTGTTCTGTATTGCTCTATTCCCTTTAGAGTTGTCTTGGCATTAAAAAAAACAAGCCCCAAATCTGAAATATAATCTGAATTTCACATGCATTTACTCTCATACAATGAGATCAGTATTCTGATCTTGGGTCATGTCATTTTACTTCATTTCCTTTCATCTGCAGATGTGTTTGAATTAAAGTTGAACATTACTGTGATGTGAGGTGATGTGTGCATAATAGATTTTTCAAGTTATTTAAGGAATTACAGAGAAAAATCTTCTTTGCTCTGAGAATACTTAGTATAAACTCACGCTGTGCTCCCAGTATCTGTATTTTTCTTAACTGACTGCAAGCCTGTGTCGTGCAGTGAGACTGGTTGTTATGAGCAGAACAAGGTTTAGAGCTAGATGTACTATCTTCTGTTGAGATCAGCTGCTGTTGTTGGAGAAATGGGATAAGTTTTCAGGCATGGTATTATCTCATTTGCCAGCCTTCTCTTGTGTAGGTCCTTAGGCTGTCACAAGCACAAAAAAATTCCAGTATTGTCTGCAGATGTATTTATTACAAGCTCTCCAGCATGACACTGAACTTTGATTGTAATTGTGATTTAAAGAGAAATTGTAAAGGTTACCCCTAGAGATTGAATTTAAAGGTCACTATCAAGGCAACAAAATATATTTGTTCCAGCCACTGCCCATGGGACACTTCAGTTTGCACCATTTCGTTTCACAACACTGTTTTCTCACACCAAACAAATCTGATTTGAGTGAGTATTTATGATATTTAATACCTTTTTAGACCATGTTTTACCTTACTCCATAGAGGGAGGCATGTTCTCTCTTGACCAAAAAGAGCTTCAGAATAACTTAGTGTCAGTGTCTTTGAATACTAGTGTCTCATATCCTCTACAGGATCTCTTGAGTGACCCAGTCCAGCTCAAGCTACTATTTTGCATTGTTTTATAAATTTATAATGAATTGCATTTCAGTTCTGAGGATAATAACTTTTTGTGCTCCTATTTTTGTCCCACTGAGTTCAGGTGCAGCAGCGAAAGGATGCTGCTAGAGACTTTTTGATGTCTCTGAAAAACAAATGGTCAACACTTATTTGTTACATGTGAAAGAATAAAAATGTTATCCTGTACAGGAGAATTATTTTTACTCCACATTTTGGTCTTTACACTTCAGCAGTAATATAATGGATGTCACTTGCAGTCTATGCTCAACTCATAGAAGGATCAATGAAATTCCTTTCAGACCTAGTCCCTCCTGCTCCTGGACCGTTCCCATGCCAACAGTTAACATACAGTTCATTTGCTCATTCCTTGGTCCCTGCTGTCTTTAAAAATGATAACTTAGGAATTTGCATGTTAATTATAAACACTCAATTTGTGGCTGCTGGCCAAAAAAGGTTTTGTTGTTCAGACTGAGTAATTTGCTTGCAGTTACAGGTTTGCTTGATGCTTTGCTGTAAGTGGCTAGTAAGTTAAGATGCTGCATTTTGCATGTTCAGGCTGCTGCATGCAAAGATTATTTTCTGTTTTACAGAATTGAATGTGAATATTTCTGTCAATGTGTAGCAGGTAAAAAATGCAAAGACGAGTTATGGTCTCTGCTAGGTACGGTCAGCTGTGTTTACATCTGATGATTTTTTTTTTTTTCTGTTTCATACAGCCAGAAACTTAGGGTTAGTCTAAGTTAAGTGTGGCTTTGAAAATAATGCCTGATTATTCTAAATGCTAAGCTAAATTTTAATGAGTGTAGTTGAGTAGTCATTTCTGGTGAGTTTCTTCTATCCCTCTCTTCTGTCTTTTCCTCTAAAACAAAAAAGTGTTTATATATCCTTTTGCTTTACTAATAAGTAGAATATATTTTAATGCATGAGGGTTGTTTTCATGTCCTGATAAACACAATGAATAACATGAAATGCTTTTCTCTGCAGATGTGGAAGCTATCCCAGAAAGCAGAAATTCAAAAAGCAGGTCTAGGGAGCAACAAAGCTCCTAATTCTATTACCCACTACATGAGATGTGGGCCAAGTGGTGAGTTTCCTGCCCAAAATGTAAATGAGATTAATTTCATTTACAACAAACTAACAGCATTACATATAAGAACAAGTGCACATTGCATTAACCAGATGTAAATATTGCTTGCTTAACTGGCTTCTGTCTTGCTTATTAGTTAAGGCAGAACAGGTTGGTTTTCAGCAATTATTTTGCTTGTGTAGGCAGAGAGCTTCATCTCATTAAGCCTTTTACCTGTAAATATTTTTATTTTTCAAATCTCTTGAAGAAGAAAGTTCAAAGCAGTCACACTTAAGAATTAATATTGAAGTCAGTTCTTAGAAAGGGACAGATAAATCTCAAAGAATAGTTTAATTAAACATATGAAATATTCTAAACTACAAGGAAATGGCCTTTATATAAAGCTTGTCTTTGGCATTCTGTCCTTCTCTTGACTTCATTAAAACATCTTTGATGCATGCTATTAGTGCTGTTAGTTCTGTTAGTGACTTACCTCTGTATTTTTTACTTTCACACTTTAAGCTTTTCTTATGTTCTTTTCTCTTTCTACCTTTCAACTGAACACAGAGAGAAAAGTGTCCTTCAGTATCTCAGTTGAAGCCTTTATATCTGAAGTAACAAGAGAGCGACTGTAGGAATCATTAATAAAAATTAAGGGAATTTTTTACATCCTTCGTGACTAGAGCAGGCAAGAAATAAAAACCTACCTACCTTCCTTCCTTGAATCAAGGAGCTCTACTGGAGTCTACTGCCGAAAATTTTTTAGATGGTCTTAGGAATTATTGCACATTGCACTGTTAAGATCTACTGAAAAAAGGACAGTTCTCATCTCCCTAAGGACCAAGAATTTTAAGGTCTCAAGAATTACTCCAGGAAAAAAACAAAAAACAAAACCAACAAAACAAAACAAACTTCTTTCATCTTATGTTTATGAAATTAGCCATTGATTTGCTTAAGCTTCTGCTAATAATTAGCCAAAAAACCCAAACCCATAACTAGCAGGTTATATTTACTTCTGTAAATCTAAAATATAAATGCTGTAGTATTTTGTTGAACTTGACTGTATATACAGATACAAAAACCTCACAGCTTTCTGGCACTTCGCTGCCTTATTTGGTTAGCATAATCTGCATGAAATTACTCTTAAAAAGTTTATGCTGATTTTTGTTGCATACTGCAAGAGAAAAATTTGTTTACATACATGAAAAAGTTCGATAACTAACAAAAAGGGGGGAGTCACGGGATAATTGTGTTGCATAGAAATGGTTCGTCATTTTGTGTTTTTCACATTCCCAAGTTATTCTGCATATATATGTTCAGATGTTTTCTGACAGGAAGTTGTCAGGTATGCTTTTTCTATAACTTTTATTTTAACATAAGACTGTTTTCAACAAATGGCATTTCCAGGATAGGACTGTCTGATGATGTTTGTGTGTTGACTGTTTTTTTTTAATTGTTTGTCTTTTGACATGAGCTGATTGTGGCTTAGGAGGTTTCTTGATGGCAAAAAGAAATGTAAATAATATCATAAGCATTTTACAGTCAGTTCTACTTAAAGTTATCTTTTATTGGTAAGACATTTTGTTCATTATTGATTTATATTAAAGTCAACAAATGTTATTGGTACATGCAGTGGTTGCATAAATCTGTTGTCTTGAAAGCATTTGCAGAGAGCTCACATGAAGTGTACATGAACTTAAAAGCAGATCCAGGATGAGTGATCATAACTATATTTTATTACAAATCCATCAGCACATTCCCCTTCGTGTTCTAAGAGTGTAGGTAATCCTCACTTGCTGCTCTCTGCATTCACCTAATTCCAGGTGAGGGTGACCTGTTTGCAGAGGTGGGGTTGGCTCTGCAAATGGCTCATGCATGACAGAGCCACTACAGCTTCAGCACCTTGCTTACAATTTGCTTCTTGGGGCTTATGGGTGTTTTTATTTATAATCCTTCAAGCCAGACAGTTGTAATGGAATCATTTTTCACTGGAAAGAGAACGCAGTTCAGCAGATTCAGAAGGATACCGGCAAGTTGTTGGGGTTTTTTTCCTGAAATTTTGTTAAAAAGGGGAAAAAAGAGGAAAGTTATATAAGCTTTAGAAAGGGAAATAGTGTTCTTGGGTTTTTTTTTTTCCTTAAAGTGACTTCTTTCTGAAACACTTCTTGTGATATAAAATGTGCTAAAATATCTAGATCTAAACCAAATACTTTGGTTTTGCAGTATAAACACTTTGTTCAGTCTGGGATGTTTTCACAGAGAATTTAAATGTTTTTCTTGGGGTTTTTTTCTTACATGAAAATAGGACAAATTTTGCAGCTTTCCACCATGTAGTTTTCCTGTTCATCCTCTGAAGACATTTCTGGTATTTTGTTAAGGTAATTGTTTTATTATGATTACCTGCTCACACTGGCAGTTTCTCCCCACATACCCAGGTGAGGCAGACAGACGTGGTCCAAGAGAAAAGTACTCTTAGCAATAAAACTCTGGTGCCAATCCTGGTTTCTGCGCCATTGTGGTACTGCAATATAAGCAGAGCATCGAAGACTGAAGGAAAAATTTCCTTTAATGAATTTCATAGGTGAAGACAGAAAATCTGGAATGCCGGTAGCCCTTACTAAAGGCATAGCTGTTATGAAAAAGGATTGAAATACAACAAATATTAGGAAACTCAGATTCTGAAGTTCGTTTCAGGGTCTAATTGTGATTGGATCCTCCTAACTCTCTGACAACAGAGGACTGATGTATTTCAAACTTTAAACCCCAACCCTTCAGTAATGTCACTGTTCTTAGAAGAACACGCGTGTCTTGAATGAACAGATTTCAACTGTAGTGCCAAATGCTGTTTGTATTCACAGCACCTCAGTAGCTGTGTATGTTGAGGTAGATTCTCCAAGACTCTGGGAATTAGGCAGGAGCAGCACATTGCCATGGCTGCATGGCACCTGCTTCTCTGCCAGGAGCATTGCTGGGCACACATAACCTGCTCTCATGACACCTGGCTGGGTGGTTTTTGTCACACGGACTTCTCCTGACATTTTAGCTCAGCTCTTGTATTAAATTTTCTGTATTCATTAAGTTGTCCAAGATCACCCATGACAGCTTAAGCACTTGCTTTTTGCATATTATTATGCATTCTGAAGGCATCTGTGCAGTCACAGCCAGGGTTATTATTTAATTGATGAAGTGTATTAGAAATGAACCCCTCTCATTCAAAAACTGAGGCAAAATTTCCTTTTTAGAGAGAATCAGCAGGAGTTTGGGGGCAGACCCTGTCTTACTGGGGTATAGTCCAGCAGAGGTCAGGTCTGTGTGCTAGAGTCCTGGCTCATGTCCATCTGTGCCATCACAAACAGGGTTTGACCCACTTTGTCTGCATCACTGCAGAGGCCAGAGTGGGATTTGGGGATGTATTTGCCAAATTAGCCAAGAGCAGCATAAGGAATACCTTTGCATTAATGAGATCAGAATCTGCTTCTCCCAGCACCTTCTTTTGCAAAGAGGTGTCAAGAGCAGAATAGCAGTCAGGTTCTCTCTGCTCCAATGATTTTTAAATTATTTTTCCTTTATTAGTAATTCCAGTCCGTGCCCTTAAAAGAAAATAAAAATGTACATTTCTGCGGGAGCCACTTTCATTTTCTGAAACATGACCTTCCAGGGGAAGAACCCAGCAGCTGTTGGGACACCTACAACAGGAGAGTACACACACAGCCTTTTACTGCAAGAGTTGCCAAATCAGCCACTGCTTGTTTGAGATTAAAAAAGCGGCTGTAGTACTGTACAATGTATAATTTTTATTTACTTTTCTGATGGTCTGTTGAGGATTTAGTAGCATTTCCAATATGTATTATTTCTAAACTTTTTCCAAGACATGATGCAGCCTCAACAAAGGAGCTCATGTATGATTTTTAGAGGTAGATTATAATGTATATGTAAATAATGCTTTGATATTAATACAACTGCCTTAAAGGAATGTACCTAGGTATGAAACAAAACTTTAAAAGCTGTTATTTAAAACTGTAATTTCCTTTACATACTGATTTTTTTAAATGTTTGCCATTGTATACATTTATTAATGATGTTATTAAAACGCCAAACCAAATAATTTTAATTCTTATTTTGTGTGTACATTTATACACACTTTTTCTGGAAACTGGTGTTCCTGAAAGGATGTTGGTGTTCAGTAAGAACGTTGTGGTCAGTTGGTGGTGTGTTCAGTATTTCTGCCAGAAGAAAACCCATAAAACTGTAGCAGAATTTTTCTGGACAGCGTGTGACTTGTTTTGTGTTGTTTATTTGTGTAGACCAGTGTAGATTTAATTACACAAATTTTTTATATTATTTAAAAAAAAATACAATTTCACAAACACAATTATATCAGTATAGATTTGCCAAATGTAGTATTTGAAGCTTTGATTTCTACCTTGGTCATTATTTTTGCTGTGACAAGTGAGGACAGAAGTAGTTAAGTTTTAGGCAGTACAGAATTTAAGATTTGTGAAGCATAGTAAACTGCTGTTGTGCGCATGTCTTTAAAACATTTTTTCACATTTAAAGCTTTCTGAATTTAAAAAAATTGCCAACTCTTTTTTTTTTTTTTTTTTTTTTTTTTTTAAGTGATAAAAGGATTTTGGGTTACCACAAAGAAGAAAACTTAAGAGGGGAGGGAAAGTGAGTGCAGGCAGAGGATTAAGATAAATTTTACTTTTTAAGACACATAAGACTTATGTTAAAATCTAGCCAATATAGTAACAGTTTTCAATTTAGAGTTCATTAATCAACCCAATATTCCCAATATTAAATGTTCCTTTCAGACATTTATTTAACAACAAATGTGAAATCATGCTTATCTGGACACCTTTCTAGTGACCTTCCATATATGCCTTGATGGATGGGGCTGGTTTTTGTCTTTCTGAGGTGGAGAGCAGAATTTAAACTGCTGTCAATTCACATCTCTGCGAACAGGAGCCAAATCCTTCAGAAATGGAGGAACCATGGTAGGGATGTTTGTGAAGTATCTTCCCCTGCCCTAAATGATGACTTCCTTACTGCTATGGTCCTGTACAATTAAAGATTTCACTTTCTTACATGGAAACCTAACAATCCAACATGTAAGTATTTCTGATGTTCTCAGCGCACAGAACTATTTTGGCCATTTTGAATGAAACTTGAGACAAATTGATGGATTTTTGCCTCGTGGGGTTGTGTTTTTAAGTGTTTCCCTTTGTCACTGCTAGTATTGCATCCTGTAGCATGACACAGTAGCAAGTGGGCATCTAAGATCACCAGTCCTTATGTGGGATTTTTTTATGCTTCTGTATTCTGTTCTGTTTCACCTTGCACTGACACAGTTTCTTGCCTTCAGGCATCGTTCGTGCATGATATTTTCATTCAGCTCTGTTCAAAAGCCCTTTTCCAGACATCTTGAGGTTTTGTCTCTCACTTTCACTGCTCCTGTCTCTGGGTTTTGTGTGGGTACTCATTGCCCCACTGCACTTAATGTTCTCGGCCATACGTAGCTGTGTCATCTGGGAACTGCCAGAAGACACTGTATTTCCCATGGGGAGGATACTGTGAAAGAGAAAATGCAACTAAAAACATCAACAATCAAACACATTTTCTGTAGTGTAACAAAGCTGTTTTTTCCAGGTAAAAATGCTAAAAAGCAACACATAGTATGGGATAAATGGGTACAGGTACACAACCTAGACATCTCTGTCCAATGTGTACTGACAATATTTTAGAAATTCTGAGTTCATTTGCGATTTCCTAATGATGCTGTTTTAAGTTTAAACCTTCAGGGCCAGTACCACACATAGGGAATTCCAGTTTTATCCATGTTACTAACAAAGACTGTAATATTATTTAAATAATGCCTTTTCTATTTACTAGTTACTTAGTTGTAGATTGCAATTAATTTTGTCCCATCATTTTAAAAATACTGTTAAACTTCTAATAGCCTGAAGACAGTCTTTTTTTTCCCCACCAGATTATACAGTATACAGTCACACATTTGAAATAATAAAGCAAGAATAAGAATAATATGTTTTTAAAAATTTTACTTGTAATGAGACTTTTGTCAGTTTTGCTTTACAAAATCCATGCTTAGTAATAAAACAGTGAACTTCATCTACTTCATGTCTTCATCAAAATGTATGATGATGGGATCATGGTCTGTTGACCTCACAAACTTCAAAAAGTCATCAGGGCTTAAGCCCATAGTTGCAGAATTTGTCATTGGATGAAAATACACCTTCTCGTGGCCACCTTCCAGAAGGTTAGCATCCAGCACCAGTGTCACATCTCCCTGGTCACAGAAGAGGGCTAGTGGTGTTGCACAGCCCTGGCCCACTTTGAGTTTTTCTAGCATGGCATTTTCATCGGCAAATCTTAGGTTTCCACTTCCAAGACCCAGTTTTTTAGCAAGATCATTTAAATTGATTTGCCTGTTGTGCAGAACAGTCACCAGCCAGAACCCTTTCTTCTTCTTGTCTTTCAGAAAAAGGTTTTTACTGTGACCTCCTTTCAGGTGTTGGACATGGGGCATCATTTCTTCAACAGTGAACACCTGGAAAATACAGTGTAGCATAAGAATGTATCCCATTAGAGTTCCAGCTGTGTATTGGCAGATATGTTTTGTTAAATACTTGGAAAAGACAGAATGTTATGTTCAGCCTAAAAACTATACAATTTAATGAAGAAATTTTAAAAGAACATAAATAAAATGTGACATACTGTTTCTGCACACTTGCTGAATAATTTCTGTCTCGTACAGTAAGAATGTCACACTTCTAAAAATCCAACACGGCAGCCCCAGCAGCACTGCTTTTGGAGGCTCCATCACAGACTTCAAATGATGTGGTGTGTGCCCGTTTAACTGGGAGTTAGAGAAGTCTGGAAAACATCTTGAATGATGCTGACTTCACCATAAAAGCAGTGGATGGGCTGCAGCTCCTGAAACTACGGGAAACCAGAGGGGAAAAGGGGGATCTGAAGGACAGAAACACAGAAGGGGAACAACCTGGTGGCTGTGCTCAAAACGGCCCCTTAAAAAACCAAAACTTTCTGCCAGGCGCATTCAGCAAGAAATACAAAGTCTAGTTTAACACGTTCCACACTGGTAATGGATTATGCTAAAAAAAAAAAAACCAAAAAAAAAAAAAAAAAAAAAACCAACCTACTGCCCTACCCATGCGTCGACTTTTATTTCCGTATTTTTTTTAAAAAGACCCGGACGATGCCAAGAGTCACCGCGATCGGGCGCTGCCGCCGCAGCCGGCTCGGAAGGGGCCGGGGCAGCGCTAAGGCCCGCGATGTGAGGCGGCTGCGGCAGCCCGGCCGTACCTGGGGGTGCTCGGCGGTGACCGTGGCGATGCCCAAGTCCCTCAGTCGCTCCGCCAGAGCCTCTCGCAGCTCCGGCACGGCCGCCATCACCTCCTGCTTCCTAGGGGAGGGGCAGGGCCACCCCCACCGCCCCTTCCTGCTGAGGTGCGGCGGCCGCAGCTGTAAAATGGCGCCTGCTGGAGGATTGGGAAGGCATCCCGCTTCGAAACACTCAGGGACCGCTGCGGTGGAGGAGATAGAGCTGGAGCGGCCGCTGAATGAGGTTCGTGAGCAGGTTTTGAGCACGAATCAAGCTGTAAATATAATATTTGTGCAATAACTGTTGATACGGAAATAAAATCCCTAAGCTTCAGACTTGTATATAATGGCTGCATGCATTAGTGCTGTAACACTTCACAGAATCACGGAATTGTCGCAGCTGGAAATGACCTCTAAGATCACCACATCCAACTGTCGACACCTCCACCCCCCTGAATAATATATAAATATAAATATAAATATAAATATAAATATAAATATAAATATATTGGTAGCTGTAGCATGCCCTGAAGTGCCTCATCTACACAGTTTTTAAATACTTGAGGGGATGGTGAGTCCACCACCTCCCAGGGCAGCACATTCAACCGCACAACTACTCTCAGTAAAGAAGTTCTTCCTCAGATCTAGTCTAAACCTCCCTTGGTGCAACTTCAGGCCACTTCCTCTGGTCCTATCATTGTTCATGAGAGAAGAGGCCAGCACCCACCTCCCTAGAACCTCTTTTCAGGTAGCTGTAGAGAGCAGTAAGGTCTCCCCTCAGCTTCCTCCAAACTATACATTCCCACTTCCCTCAGCATCTCCTCACAGGACTTGTTCTTCAGACCCTTCACCAGCTTGGTTGCCCTTCTCTGAACTCACTTCAGCAGCTCAAGGTCTTGTAGTGAGGGGCCCAGAACTGAACACAGTACTCACTAGTGCTGAGTGCAGGGGCACCATCACTTCCCTCCTTCTTCTGGCCACACTGTTCCTGATAGAAGCCAGGAGGCTGTTGGCCTTCTTGGCCAGCTGGGCACACTGCTGGCTCATGTTCAGCCAGCTGTCAACCAGCACACACAGGTCCTTTTCTGCCTGGCAGCTTTCCCACCACTCCTCCCCAGGCCTGTAGCACGACATGGAGTTGTTGTGACCAAAGTGCAGGACCCTGTGCTTGGCCTTGTTAAACCTCGTTTTACTGACCTTGTCCTACTGATTGCCCAGCTCCCTTTGCAGAGTCTTCCTACTCTCAAGCAAATCAACACTCCCACCCAACTTTGTGTCATCTGCAAAGTTACTAAGGAAGTACTCGATCCCCTCATCTAGACATTAAGGAAGATACTGAGGATGACCAGCTCCAAAACTGAGCCCTGTGGAACACCACTGGTTGTGTAAAACTCTCTGGGCCCTGCCATGTAGCCAGTTTCTAACCCAACAAAGAGTTGGGTTGCCAGCTTCTCTAGCAGAGTCCTGTGGGAGACTTGAGTAAAGTCTCATCCACAGCCTTCCCCTTGTCCACTGGGTGGGTCACCTGGTCATAGAACAAGACCAGGTTGATCAGGCAGGACCTGCCTTTCCTGAACCCATGCTGGCTGGGCCTCATCCCCTGGCTGTCCTGCACTTGCTATGTGAGTGCACTCAATATGAACTGTTCCATAGTTTTTCTCTGGGCACTTAGATTAGGCTGACAGGCCTATAGTTCCCCATATCCTCCTTCCAGCCCTTCTTGCAGATGGGTGTCACACTGGCAAGCCTCCAGTCATGTGGGACCTCCCCTGTTAACCAAGAGTGTTGGCAGATGATGGAGAGTGGCTTGGTGAGCTCCTCTGCCAGCTCCTTCAATACTCTCAGGTGAATCCCTTCTGTCCCTATGGACTTGTGGGTGTCCAGGTGCCATAGAGGGTCATTAACTGCTTCCTCCTGTATTATGGGAGGGTTGTGCTGCTCTCTGCCTCATCTTCCAGCTCAAGGGGCTGAATACCCTGAGAGTGGCTGGTCTGACTAATGAAGACAGAAAAAAATAAGGCATTAAGTATTTCAGCCTTTTCCTCATCTTTGGTTGCAGTGTTTCCCCCCACAGCCAATAAGGGATGGAGATTGTCCCCAGCACTCTTTTTGTTACTGATATATTTGTAAAATCTTTTTTTGTTTTCCTTTATGGCAGTAGCCAGATTGAGCTCCAGATGGCCTTTTGTCTTCCTAATTTTTTCTCAACCTGACCTAATTAGATCCCTGTACTCACCTTAAGATGCCTTCTACTCTAGAAGTTGTTTTGGTGGAATTTTTCTTCTGACATAGATTGAGAACATGGCATGCACTTTCAAAAGATTAGCAGTCTTGGCCATCAAATTGAGCTGAAAGCAAAACAATTCAGAGTCCTTGTTGAGGCCATTGCCTTAAAACCAAACACTGGAAAAGGATGACCAGAGAGGCAGCAAAATCTCCATCCATGGAGATATTCAAAACACAATTCTGGGCAGCCTTAGCTCACTCCAACATCTGAGACAGTCTCCAGAGATCCCTCAACATCCACAGCTCTGTGATCCTGAGACAGATGACAGACCACAGCTTGCTGTCTGCTGATGAGCAGAAAAATCTGTCTGTCCCATATTACAGCTCCATGGGCCTCCAGCTGTCTTCCTTTGGCCTCACTCTAGCTGGAGAACAAAGTTCTGCAACCCTAACACTTCTTCATACAACTCCCTCTACATTCCCTCTGCACAGCTCAAAAGATTTAATGTTTCTTAAAAAACAAAACAATCTCTTTCTTTGTCAAATAGTGACATTACAACAATACACTGCTTTGATGCACACTAGGTTTTCACATCCAATGTGAACTATATATGGTTCAAAACTGGTTTCAAAATCGGTAATTATCTCAAATATATACCCATTACATTTTTCCTATGTTCTTTCTGTAATTTCAGGTGCATTGCCAATCTACACTTTTGCTGAAAATGTTGAAGCTAAATAAGGAAGTTAAGAAAAATTCAAGGCTAGAAAAGTCAAAACAAGGTAAACTATTTATTTAGTTAACTGTGCACACTACAAGCAAGAAGTGAATAATCAAACGGTTATTTTTAAAGACAGCCAATAATAATAAAGAATTGGCAACTAAAGGACAAAGGCAAGCATTAACAGCCACAGTTAAGCAGCAAACTGTACTGTAGTCCAAACCACCATCCTGACCTATGACATCAGAAATTATTTTCAATTTGCCCTTCAGAAAAACAGGCAACCTATAATAAGTCTTTAAATCAAAACAGTATGAATCTGTGGTTAAGAGACATGTGGATAAAATACAATCCCACACTAATTCCCAGAGCCTTGCAGCAGCACACAGAAAGATTTCCAGGCAGCATCCAACGAAAGATCAACTCAAAAAGCAGATTTGCAGTGAACTCTGGTGACTGTGTTGCGTGCTAAATTTATCTTTTGAATAAAACATTTTCCAGGTCAGTCACAGACTCACCAGAGTCCCATGTCATGAAAGACTCATTGCTCTCAACTTGCAGAATGGCAGGTCAGCACTGTACGTGAGCTCACACTGCTGCCTGCCTGCTTTTTCTCTCCGTATAGCAACACAGACTGCATTTAATGCACTTTCTACAACCTTTGATATTTGAGCTTTTTTACAACGGTTTATTTGTGAGGGTTTTTTTGTCATTGTACTTCAAGAAACCCTTGAGGGCCCTGTGTGTTTTAAGGTTATCAGTTTATACCTGGGTTATTTATCATCAGGGAGTGCCTTTGGAACACAGGACACATATTATTTTCACTACTTGGCATAAATGTCAAAGTACTTGCAGAAGCAAGGTACTGAAGGCAGGAAAACACATAGCTATGCCTACCAAGCATGGAGAAAATGACCCACTTGAGCTACCCCAGGTCCCACATTGTGGCCAGAGGTGTATCAAAGACACAGCTCAAGCACATGTAGAGGGAATTACAGTTACAACACATGGAACGCAATTTGCAGCCCTCTGATGGAGGTGGCTGTGCAACATGTCCGGAGCGGACCTCAAGGCTAGAGGATGTCATAGGATGCACTTTGGGAGTATTGCTTGAGAAACAGCTTTAAGAAGGGAACGTTGAGGATTTAAAAAAAAAAAAAATTACGGAGCCTCCTCATATATTATTTTTTTTCCTAGTGTGTGAGGAGATCTTATTTTGGAGAAGCCAAATTAGGGAGAACTTTTAACAAAAAATCAGCCATCTTAACCCTTTAGATGAGAGGTGGGTGGGAAGACATTGATTGTAAAGAAAAGCTGCTACCTCATGCTGTGCAGAAAAAAAAAAACCAAACCAAAGATATGTGTGTGTATATATGCATTTTTAATATAATTATATATATATATATATATTATTCTAAAAAACGGAAAGCCCGAGGGCACCTCCCCCCTGCGCTGAGCGGAGGCTCCGCCCACCGCTGGGAAGGCGGCCGTTGCGTCGCGCGCCGGCGCGGTGCCACCCGCTTTCCCTCCGGCGCATGCGCAGGAGCGGCTCGCCCGGCGCCAGGCACGGGGGGCGAAGCGGGAGAACGGGGGCAGGGGGTGGTGGCTGTTGATGGCGCGTAGGAGGCAGTTAGTGTACCTCAGCGGGGCTGTCAGGGCTGGGTGGGCCGGGTCTGGTCCGGTTCGGCACTCATCTCAGGCCACTGCTGTCCCCGGGGCTGGGGGACAACTGGGGGAGGGTATGGGGGGTGTTGGCCGCGGGGAGAACTGCAGCTCGCCGGTCTTTGGAGCTTGGCGACCTTACAGTGGCTGTCGGTGCGGTGTAGTCTCGCTGGGCGGCAGGGTGAGGCTGTTTCTGAGGCAGCTGTTCCTGTTCTGCCCCCCGGGGGCTGAACGCGGTTTGGTAGCAAAAAGGCTAACACAGTACCTGGTGACTTCTGTGCAGTGCTAGGCAAAACGATGAGGAGTACAACCTAGAGGGGTCGCCTGTCCCCGCCACTGGTGACCCACCGGCCCCGGGAATCAGGAGTGGTTTCCTTGCAGTTAACCTCTAGTGAGGTTCGCCAGTCTTGCCTTGATCTTATGTTAGTTTTTGGCCATATGTTAGTTACTTATGCACGCAGCGTCTTGTAGCAGCTACAGGGGGCTCCTGGGTTTTACCGATTCTGCCCCTTTAAAGTTCTCTTTATGGGGGAAAAAAAAAAAAAAAAAAAATTGGTTTTCGTTGGTTAGTTTGTCATCTGTTCACTTCCTGCAGGTATCCGGATACCGCTGAGTTTTTAAAGGGACCACAGTCATTCTGAGAGGAACTGATATAAATTTCACGTGTTTGGAGCTGCTCAAAAGATGGTACACAGCTTCGTGTGTGTTATAGGAAAGAATATCTTTCAGCTTTGAGACTAATTTCTATGTGTCCTTTGTATTTTCAGTGAGAAAATGAACCGAGGGTTGATACTGAAATTTGAAAATCTGGTGCAGTTACGTGGTGCCTGCCGACAGCTGCGTACTCTCTCCTACAGAAGAGTTAACAGAGCACAATGGAGGCCTGTGCAATCATCTGCACATCCCATGTGGTCCGTGCTTCTGTACCCACAGTTCTGGCAAAAAGATAAATTAATCAGTATTGCCTTATCACAACACAGACATTTAGCTACAAAGGAGGTAATTAACAAAATCCAATAGACTCTGCTTTATGAGATTTCAAAGTACAAGAGCTCAGTTTGAGCATTTAGATGGCAAATTAAGGACCTTTATTAATACATATAGAGAAGTTATTATAAGTTTATAAGACCAAATGTACTTAATGTATGACTGTATTGTGACTCCCTCTCAAATATTGACTTTAAATGCTTACACCAGCAGCATCATGAATCTTGCAAATGAAGTTATTACAAGAAAAAAAGAAAATTATATTGTTGATTTTTTCCTTGTTTTGAACAACGAAAAATGAAAAAATATTAACTGTTGTATGCTATGCATTTAAAATATTCAATATGTGTTCAATCATTCATTTATTGTAAGTTTTTAGTATTGTTAAAAAAAAAGTGCTTACACCATGGTTTGAGACCATTGTCTTTTTAATGTTGTTTTTATTATTTCTTAGTTTATGCCAGCTATGTGTTCCTATATACTTGTCTAATTCCATGTAGGAGACAAAAAAGAAGAAAAGGAAGATACCACTGACAAAAGGTGAAGTGGAGATCAGGCAGAAGATGACTGTTGAAGAACTTGCTCAAGCTATGGGTAAAGACATAGGTGAGTGTCTGCTCTATTGTTTGAGATATATTCTGTCATTCAATTATGACACTTTAACAAGTGGTAAAAGCAAAAATGCCTACAATGGCAGTGTTTAGTGGTTACTAGTCCTTCCCTTAGAAAGCTAGATTGTACCCATACCAAAGTAACTTACTTCTTAAAAATATTTGACCAGAGAGAGAGCAAATGTTGGTAGACACAACAGCAGTGTAAAGCTTAAAGAGTTTGTGACACCCACATCACTAGACAAGACATTTTGATGTAAAGAAGCCAGGGCTGTCTTCTGTCTTCAGCAGAAAGGCTTCAGATCCACACAGGCTGCTCTTCATGACTGGGTTTCCCAAGTGCTGAATTATTCTGTAAGGAAAAATGCTGCAACCTAGTTATCAGACCTGGTCTCCTGTAAGTAAACAATTCATGGTTAGAGAGAGAAGAGAGTAAGAATTTCAGCCCATAATCCAACCCTAGGATATTTACTTGGGAGCAGGAATCTTGGATTCAGAAGTAATATGTATTTAATTAAATAAGTCATTTGATTAACTGAGAGTGGGAAGGACTTGTCTGGAAGCACTCCCCTCTTAGGTGACTGCCCTGACAACTGAGTCACAGAAAACAGGATTGTGCTTTTAAACCATTCCTCTTTGTATAGTGGCTCAGCTTTCAGTCATGTTTTAGGGGGATTGTTAGCATGTTTTCACTATCGATATTTGAAATAATTCTGTATAACATTCATCACCAATCTCTTTTTATCTAGCTGAATACTTTTCTGGAAAACCTCCCTCTCAGTAGTGAGGAGAGGTGCTAAAAAGTCTGTCATGTCTTGCTGTATGTGGCTGAGAGATTTGTAGTGATTCCTAGATCAATGTGTAGCAATTTTTGACTATACCACAGTATGTTCTGTATTTCTACTACCAATAAAAGTGGCACATGAACAAATAGATCAAATTTTCTTCCTCTTTGAATAACTTCTTGGCTGTCTGGTTTAGATGTTCAGTTGTTTCAAGAGTTTCAGTTGTTTGTTATGGGTTAGTGGGAAAGTAGGCTATGAAAATTTGAGTGAAAAATAAGAATGTAGCATCTAATTTTCAGTAAAGCTTTCCAAATCAAATTATCTCTACGAGTATGTAATGTAACAGGAACTTTTAGATAAACTTAACTAAAGGAAAAATGGTGAGTGAAACTTATTAGCATGATATAATCTACTCATGAAAAGTCTTAAACTGTTTGAAGTGGGTTTCATTGGTCCTGCATGTTTTTAAAGGTGTAATTGTTAAATGCCTTTTTTTCTTCAGATCATATTTATGAAGCGCTGCTATACACAGACACTGACCTTGATTCACTGGAACCAGACTCTGTCTTACATGAGGACCAAATCAAACTAGTTGTTAAAAAGTCAGGAATGAAGTATAAATCAGCAAAACTAAAAGAGGAAAAAGAAAGAGAAAACACAGATGCTGTGAAAAGGTAAGCTGTGAATTGTTCTTTTGGGCTTATTTTGTCCTATTTTTTTCTACAAGTACTTTTCATATGCTGTGGGGTTTTGATGCTATGTTGGTAATACCTCGTATATGCACAGTCTGATAATATTTAAAAGGTAAATTTTATATTTTGTTTTTTTTGGCCATAAAACTGATACTCAAATTGGTTTTGTATTGGGTGAGCTTTTTCTATGCCATTTTCTGAAGGAAAAGCCACTGTTTTTTTTTTTAATATATTGAATTCCTTTATTAACTGATACACTAATGTAAGACCAGGCACTAGGAGGCCTGTGTGGTGTGGCTGGGATTTTTGCTTACAGTGGTGAGACACTGGCCTCACCTGTTCACCACTGAATTCTGGTATATGGCTCTTTGTTAGCCATAGTAGGTATGTGTGTTACTCAGTGAACTTTTTTGATCTTTACAAAATATGTTTTAATTTTAATCGTAGGCCTCCTGCAGACCCAGCAGTACTGACCCCACGGCCCCCAGTTGTTACTATCTTGGGCCATGTTGATCATGGAAAAACAACCTTACTTGACAGTCTACGAAAAACTCAAGTGGCATCAATGGAAGCAGGAGGCATTACACAACACATTGGTGCTTTTCTTGGTAGGGTTCAAGTGCACGTGCTTGTGTGTCAAATAGGTTACTCTCCATGGGCTGACTTGCTGCCAGTGAAAAAGGAAATCATAACTTGTGATAACTGTCATAACTATGTGGATGGACCTTTGAAGTGTTTGCACAGTTGTCTGCGCAGCTGAAATAATATTTAGATGTTTTTGGCTTATGAAAGATCCCAGGACACCTTTTCTTTCCTGATGAGTTAAAAGTCTTTTGACCTCCATGCACACAGTTATCTCTCTGCCTAAAATATGTCATTAGTATTAAAATAGTTCCCAGAAGAGTGATGTTTGATTTGCAATAGATCAAGTAAAGGTATGTGAAATGTTGATCTTAAAATGTACTGTATATGTTTGTTCACAGTGCATTTGCCTTCTGGGGAAAAGATTACTTTCCTTGATACTCCTGGACATGCCGCTTTTTCAGCCATGAGAGCAAGAGGTACCCATGTTACTGACATCGTCATATTGGTGGTAGCAGCAGAGGATGGAGTGATGCAACAAACCATAGAATCTATTCAACATGCTAAAAATGCAGGAGGTACAGTTTTTAATTTGTTAATATAACGTTTTGAAGTGAGTGGCAATCCCAGTTCATAAAGTCAGCATACTAAGGTTTGTGTTGCTGTGCCGTTCAAAATATGAAACCAAACATCTATTTCCAAATATTTATTCCACTCTCAAAAGAAACTCCTTGAATTGGAATCCACAGAACTTGGGAAGTAACTTGTCATAGTCCCATCTCCTGCCCTTGCAAGGTGTTTGAAAATATAGTGATAGTGAGTGTTGCATTAACACAGTAAGATGTTAAAATACTAATATTTTTGCAGGTTTGCAAGAAAAGCATGCATGGGATGTATGTATGTGTTCATTGTCTTTTTTATCCTTCCCTGCTAGGATAGCTCCTCCAGCTTACTCATAGTAGCTCAGTTCTCAATGGCTGCCTCAAGTTGCTCACCAAATAGATATCAAGGTGTTTTGTTCTAAGTTGTCATAACTTGTTTTAACCTCTTATTGCAGTTGTTCTAGTAGCAGCAAACTTTGGTTAGGTTGATAATGAGTTTGTTTCTCTTCTTAGTTCCACTTATCCTCGCCATTAATAAATGTGACAAACCTGAAGCTGATCCAGAAAGAGTAAAGAAGGAATTGCTGGCTCATGATGTGGTCTGTGAAGAGTACGGAGGTGATGTTCAAGCTGTAAATATTTCTGCACTCAAGGTAAAGTTTTCACTGGAAAAACTGTGGTGCTCATGGGTGTCTAATATGTGCATACAGCTGCATTTTTATTTGGCAGCTGGGAAATGAGTACCTGGAGTACTGTATCCAGTTCTGGAGACCCTTTTACAGGAGGGACATTGAACGTGCTGGAGTGTGTCCAGAGAAGGGCCACGAGGATGGTCAGAGGGATGGAGCACCTCCTGTGAGGACAGACCAGAGAGGAGAAGGCTCCAAGGAGACCTTATTGTAGCCTTCCAGTATCTGAATGGGGCCTACAAGAAAGCTGGCAATGGACTGTGTAGGATGTCAGGTAGTGATAGGACCAGGGGGAATGGATTCAGGCTAGAGGAGGGTAGATTTAGATGAGATGTTAGAAAGGAGTTCTTCACCATGAGGGTGGTGAGACACTGGAACAGGTTGCCCAGAGAGGTGGTAGAAGCCCCATCCCTGGAAGATTTTAAGGCAAGGCTGGATGGGGCTCTGAGCAACCTGATCTTGTTGGAGGTGTTCCCACCCATGGCAGGGGGGTTGGAACTAGACGGTCTTTAAGGTCCCTTCCAACACTGAAAATTCTACAATTCTAAATAAGTGCTTGTCTTCCTAGTATTTGACACCTTACCAGGAGCTACCAAGTGATTTCACTAGAATTATTTGAGACATACTCCTATCATCTTTTGAGGCTCAGACCTTCAGTGAGCAATGATAACTATTTTTCTTCTGGAAATTTAGTGGATATTTTTCAGATTCATCCTAATTGCTCTTCCCTCATTTATTTGCTCACTTTGTGAAAACAGTCCAAAATCAAAGTTGGTGATATGCTATGCATGAAGAGAAAAATTCAAACATGCCTAATCACTAGAGAATGGTTCTGTAGTGATCTTACAAGATTTACCACCTTATCCTTGCAAACAGCTGACAGCTTAAAACCAAACTAAGATCTGAGCTTTAGTTTTGTGGTGGCCAGAGCAGCTTTGGCCAAATGGATGCAGCAGTATCTTAGGCTTATTGCTGTGTTTCTAAATACATCCAAGTAAATTTCTAAGACTTCAGACAAGTTCAAGAGCTTTTGAAGTCAATTTAAGATCAGCATATATACCAGTGGCTTCTCCATTTACCTCATAGCAGGCATTGGTGCCTGCTGGCATCTGGATCTGCTGCCTGATAGCTAGCTGACTGTCAGCTGCTTGTGTCTTGACAAATATAATGTAGTTAGAGAAAAGAGGGATAAAAACAGATAAAACAGTTTTGTCTCTGGTGTTTTGGAGTCTTGACTGAGTGGTAGTTTCAGTTTGGCTCTTTAGATGTTTCATTTGGTTGTTTTTTTCCTTTTAATTTGCATTCATGACACGTAGCAGAATATTGCAAAATCTTTTTCTGCACCTTTAACCTGGAGGCTATGAACAGAGAAGCAAGAAAGCTGTCCTTCCTAATGCTTCATGCTTTCTGGGCCAACTGTGTAGTGTCTTAATAGTTCATCACTTTATTAACAAAGGCATCTGTTGAACTGTATTGCATGGTTAGAAGTTCTGAATCAAATGGGGAAATTTGCCAGTAAGATTTCAGCTTCTGATCTTACTTTAATTGGACACTTCCTTTATTCTGTATGTTTTGTGTGTCTCTATTTTTACAGGGTGAAAACCTGATGCTTTTAGCAGAAGCAACTGTTGCTTTAGCAGAGATGCTAGAACTGAAGGGAGATCCCACAGGTCTGGTAGAGGGAACTGTAATTGAGTGTCGGAAAGACAAAGGGAAAGGGTAAGTAATCTGCCTGCTGCCTTTGCAACTTTAATGAAGCAATTTGTAACAATTCAGAGATACTCTTCAGCTGGTTTGTACCTCATATGTTTAAGGTTGAACTTTTTAGTATTGTTGTTAGATAAAATTGTAACAGTTTCTTTGCAGTGTTTGGAACTAAAGCATTGAAATGTATTGAAATGTTACTCTACAGTTTGAGAACCAGAATAAAAATTACAGACTAATCTGGCAAAATGAATCACTGAAATAAAATCCTGTAATCACAGAAATTAGTTGTGTGTTTTAAAATGTCATAAAAAAGTAGGAATGATGAAGTTAATAGTCATCATATATAGTACATACACAGATTTTGGCAAATTGTGTATAACATCACATTTTGCTCTTTAAAATATTTCAGTACTTTTGCAGGGTCACTGTAAATTAAGCATGTTCTTCCCTCTTCAAAAGTAAACTGAATTCTGGAAAGTTGTTGGAGTTTGGATTGGGATTTATTGATGGGGTGTCACTTAATCTGTAAAATCAGTCTTGCTGATTTCACAAATGCAAAATTTTGTATTTACCTGCAGAAATAAAAAGAGTGCAGTACCAGTATTGGGTTTTTTGCAAGTCACTTTAAAATGCTATTAGCACTCTAATTTTATTTATTAATGTGTCACAGGAATATTTTACCTGTGGTCGATCATATTTATGTTCTGTTTTGTGTTTACTTATTCACACTCCTGAAAATGGAGAGAACAGTCACTTTAAATTTGTCTGTTATTTTTCTCCTCTGCCCTTCACTAGTCCACTTACCACAGCCATCATCCAGAGAGGAACTCTGAGAAAAGGCTGTGTTCTGGTTGCAGGGAAAACATGGGCAAAAGTCCGTTTTATGTTTGATGAGAATGGGAAAGCTATAGATGAAGCCTCTCCAGGCATCCCAGTGGAAATCATGGGCTGGAAGGAAGTTCCTTCAGCAGGAGATGAAATCCTTGAAGTAGAATCTGAGGTACAAAAAGAAATGTTTAATGGAAAACTCGTATTGCAGTAGGATGGATGGGAAGGAGCCAAGTAAAGAATTAAGTGATAGCTTTCTGATAGCTTTTGGACTAGGTAACCTGGATAATCTGATGAAAGGTGAAGGCCAAGCATGGGTTTTAAGAAATCTGAGTGACACGTTCTGCAGGAGAAACAGTCCTGAGTGCCTGGGGTTATCTGGGATATGCTCTAATGTCTTCACTTTCTAAAGGCACAGAAGACTTTTTAAATATAATCACACTATCACCCTACCTGAAGAACAGTCCAGTACTTAATAGTATCAGTGTTAAAATTTTAGAATGAGAAAACTAGTTTCTGAGAAAAGAAGAGCATTAAATATAGCTTGAAATAGGTGTTGTGAGAGCTGGACAAATACCATATGAAAGAATTAACAGTAATTTATTCTTGTCTGCAATACAGAGATATCATAAAAACAGGCCTTGTGTCATGTTGTAGCCTAGGGTGGAAGCTATCATGCTCATTTGCCATCCTTGCAGCAAAATCTGTTGTTAAATGTGGAAGAAAACAAGTGAGCCTGTAGGGAAAATGCAAAGGGATGAAACTGCCCTGATGTGGAGTTTTCCGATGCAGTGTTTTGAAAGGTAACGTTTCTGTCTATTTCTGCTCAGCAAAGGGCGCATGAAGTTGTGGCTTGGAGAACCTATGTTGAACAACAGGAGAAGATGAAAAAGGATATGGACATTATTGAAGCAAAGCAAAAGGCCCACAGGATGGAATATGAGAAAAAGCAAGAGAAGTTTGCCCATCTGACCTGGAGACAGAGGAAGGCGGTGCTGTACAAGGCCAATAAGCACCTCATGTTTTCCAGGCCTAAAGAGAGAACAGAGGTGGACAAAAATGTGCTGTCAGTAATTGTTAAAGGTGTTGTTCTATTCTCTTTACTGCTCCATTATTTTTATGCTTCTTAAATGCTCAGTCGGAAGTGTAGCTTTAAGCCATTAACAAAATTTGTTACCAGAAGTTTGATCATCTCAAAACTGATGAGATTATTGAACTTCTCAGTAAGGGGAGGGGCATCAGAAAACCTCCAGGCAGTAAGCAGGGACACCCTCAAATAGATGAGGTTGCTCAGAGCCGTGTCAAACGTTGCCTTGAATATCTCCAGGGATGAAGCCTCAACTAACTACTGGGCAACCTGTTCCATTTGTCCACTACCCTCACAGTAAAGAACTTTTTCCTAACATCCAACCTAGATATACTCTTCTCTAATTTAAAGCCATTTCCCCTCATCCTATCACTACAGGCCCTTGCAAACAGTCCATCTCCAGCCTTCCTGCAGGCCTTCTTCAGATAGTAGGAGGTCGCTATTAGGTCTCTCTGGAGTCTTCTTCTCCAGTCTGTACAACCCAAGCTCCCTCAGCCTGTCTTTGTAGGAGAGGTGTTCCAGCCCCCTAATCAATTCCGTAGGTCCCTCCTCTGGACCCACTCCCTCAGATCGATGTCCTTCCTGTATTGAGGGGTCCAGAGCTGGACGCAGTACTCCGGGTGAGGTCTTACCAGTGGAGAGTCAAGTTGCAGATGTGAAGCCTCTCGTCCTATTGTATTTATCCAGTTCAGTTTTGGAATTAATAGACTTGTTAAATGTATTGTAACACATCTCTGAAATACAGTAAGAATGATGTCAGAAGACTTTATTTGGCACAGTGCAGAGTTGTCATTCCCTTAGTTCTTCAGTACTTGTTTGATATATACAAAGTCAGCAGTACTTTCCATTTGTACACTCAGGTGATGTGGATGGATCTGTTGAAGCTATTCTACACATTCTGGACAGCTATGATGCTGATGAGGAGTGTAAATTGGATATTGTTCATTTTGGAATGGGAGACATTAGCGAAACTGATATAAGTCTTGCTGAAGCATTTAATGGTGAGTAGGTGTTTAAAAATCCATTTACAATTAGTACAAACTTTCTATTGGAGTGGGTAGGTCTCATTCTGCTTTTCTCAGTAATTAGCAGCATCAATAAGGCAAACTTACATGTATCTTAAAAATGTTCCCTTTACCATCTAACACTAGTGCAGGCAGGGCAGGCTAGAAATGTCATGAAAATTGAGGGACTCTGCCAGTAGTTGGAATTGTCACTGTCAATTGTTACACTCGTGCCTCCTCACTCAAGCTGCTTTATGATGCTCAGACAGGGCAAAGCCAGAAAAGTAGCATAGAAAATAATTTCCTTTTGTTCAGGGAAGGACTGTACCTGTAGCTGTTCCCGCTCATACCCTGCAATTCTCACCTGGTGTAGCGGGTGTGGTGTCATTGGACCTGCCATAGTCCACAGGTGGATGAGAATGATACTGAGTTCACTTCCAGCCTAATTTGGACAATCAGGCTGTTTTCCCAGCCCCAGAATGGCAAGTCCTTGTCCTTTTTGTCCTCTGACACATAAGCAGTAGCTTCTGCTTTGATGCCTCCACTTCTGCTATCAGGGAACTTTTCTGTGAGGGCTTTCTGAGCCAGTTGTTTTGACTCAAGGTCAGTAGCAGTCCCTTTGCTATAGTGTGAGAAGCAAGTGGTCCCTCCTAGAAAGGGAAGCAGTAGTTAAGCGTTGTTTCTCATACTGCCAACTGCTAATTCTTTCTGCCTTCTTACTGCAAGTTCAACACGACAGAACGGATGTAGTAGACACTTTTACTTACTGTGATCTGTCATCTGTTGCCAATTGTTTTATTTATCAGGTGTTATATTTGGATTTAGTGTGAAGGCAAATGAAAATATTAAAAAGATGGCTGCTAAAAAGGGAATAAAAATTAAGCTTCACAATATAATCTACAAACTTATTGAAGATTTTAAAGATGAGATAAATAGCAGACTACCCCCATCTGTGGTCGAGAATACAGTAGGTGAGTTTTCATTTGCTGTTAAGATTTTTGTTTTGCAAGATGACCTTACCTGTATTCTGCAATTGCACCTCCTTTTGTGTCAAATACTTGATACTACTGCAGAGCTGCTTTTTGTTATCAAGCTTGGTAAACAGCAGAGCTTGCTTTTACTTGTTACTGGCTTGTTAGCTTTATTTAGTTCATGCAACTTTACTTTTTTCTTTTAGGAGAAGCTTCTGTGCTCGACACCTTTTCTGTAACAGTAGGAAAAAACAAAGTTCCAGTAGCTGGATGCAGAGTACAGAAGGGGATGCTGGACAAAAAAATGCAGTTCAAGTTAATCCGTAATGGGGATGTTATTTGGAAAGGTAAGCTTAATTGCCACAAAACCTGGTTTTGCATTTGGTATTAAGACACTGCTAGTTCCTTGTGAAGTTAGTGCACATATGACTGTAGGGCAGTCCCATATGCTGAATAGGATGGAGCAGCTCCAGCTAGAGAAAGGCTGCAAAGTGCCACTGTATGGTTATTCAGACCTGTTTCTAACCACCACCTCTGGAATGCAGTTGCATCACAGGATTTACCTGCTGGAAAGGACTGATGTCTGATTTTTATTAGCTGCAAGTGCTCTCAATACCCAAGTTTTCTTGCTTTCATTTTATAGCTACAAGGTAAAAGACATTCTTTAAGAAGGGCAAACCAGAACATTTCTGTGCCCTGATGTTAGTGGTCTCCCTTGTCTTTGACGCACTTTCTCTTTATAGGATCTTTATCATCACTGAAGCATCATAAAGATGATGTCCAGGTAATAAAAACTGGTATGGATTGTGGGTTGAGTTTGGACAAGAATATAGAATTCAGTATTGGAGATGAAATTATCTGTTATGAAGAAAAAGAAGTTCAACAGACAACTTCCTGGGATCCAGGATTTTAAAATACGCTGGAATACACTAACACTAAATGGCATTTATTATTCCTGTCTGGACTTCAACTCAACATTAAATGAACTTTCAGAGATGCACAAGCTTCTTTTTATCTGATGTTTATCTACCAATGTTCTGCTTTCAAGTCTTGTCAAGCAACTGGCATACTTTGTCAGAACATGGGATAACCTACAACAATTAAAAGCAAACACTTCCAGTGTCTAAAACCTTCACAGGATAAATATTTTAGATGATGTATCTATTGATTCAAAAATATCTGAGATCATCTTTCTGACCCTCCATGCTGCTGTAGTGTTTCAGGATATAGGTTACATGTTGTTAGCAGGACTCTGCTAACCTTTTAGCTAGCACTGGCCCGCTTGTAAACAGGACTTGGGACCTCTTTGTATCTCCCATTTTTCCATATTAGGCCTACTATGCTGTCTGCTCCTCTGATACTTGAAGAGACCACTTCTAAGGTTAGCTACTGTTACCTGTTATCTCCTTTGAAAGAGATTTAAAGCCACTCTTTAAAGGCTAGAGTCCAAGTATGTCACGGTAGCTGGCACACAGTATCCAAAGTTTTACAGATTTTCTTATTTAGCCGCAGAGAGGAAATACAGTGCCCCAAGAAGCAAAAATAAATCCTTAAGCTGTACAGAAATTTAGATTTTTATTTTCTAGTACATTTACTTGTCTTCTGGTTTATTGAAGCAGTATGTCAGACAGCACTTGCCACAATAGTGTCTGTCAAAGTGACTGGCCATGAAGACTCCAGCTCCACACTCCTCAGAGGGGCACTCCCGGCGCAGACGACTGATCTTGCCGTTCTCATCCACCTGGGCAGGGCAAAGAAGCAATATCTCATATAGACTCACCACCTTTTAGCAGTGGTGATAATTTTGAGTATTCTAATTTGGCAAGGTACTTTTGATGATAGTTACTACGTTAAACCTGTTGAAACAAAGTTCAGAAGTGCCCAACTGCAGCACTCAACTTCTCTTGTATTTAACAGGTGGGATATTTAAAAACAGAACTTTAAAAGATGTCAGGCTACATGCAGACTAGCATAGGCTTCTGTCCTTCCTAGTGAGAGCTAAGTGTTCATCAAGTTCTTCCTAATTAGTCCAACATACCTTGTAATACTTGAGCACTGCAAGCTTGACCTTCTTTCTCTTATGCTTGTTTTTCTTGGGAGTAGTGTAAGACTTCTTCTTTCTTTTCTTAGCACCACCACGAAGTCTCAGCACAAGGTGCAGAGTTGATTCCTATTTGTAAAGCACATGACAAAGACTCAAAATGTGCTCTCCAGACCAGAGGAGTATTTAAGCAGGCTTTTTCCTTTACCTACAAAAAGTAGATCTCAAAGCACTGGAAAATTACAATAGCTCTAAAAGGATTATTCACTATAAAGTCCACAAATAACAGACTCCAGAGAACAGTGGGCTGATGGATCCCAAACCCCAGAAGCTTTGATTACTGTAAAGCCTATTGGTTTTAGGCTCAGCATCAGCACTTCCCCGGTCAGAACTGATGTGGTGGAATCTATGTGCAGCATTTCTTAGGCCCAACAGCACAGGTCAGGCTGCTCCTGCAATGCCAACGAGTCAGTACTCCACCGCTCTACTCCGCCTTTCCTACTCACTTTTTGAATATTGTAGTCAGACAGTGTGCGTCCATCTTCTAGCTGCTTCCCAGCAAAAATCAGCCGCTGCTGATCAGGAGGAATGCCTAATGGTGACATAAACCAACATTACAGGAAGAATGTAAGTTAGGACATTCTATGTTAAAATTTTAAGTTGCTGCAGATGGTAACATCTGCACAAGACAAGCATCAATCCCACAACAGTGCATTTTGAACTCACCTTCCTTATCCTGGATCTTGGCTTTTACATTTTCTATAGTATCAGAAGGCTCAACCTATTATAAAACAGGACGGAGTCAAAACTCACTTTGCCTTTTAATTTACCCAGAAAAGCGGAAAAAACACGCGGAGCTTCAGACACAGCACCTATACTGTCGCGGCCGCTACAGGGCTGCCATCTCCTAGCAGGGCCGCCATTTCTCCCGACTTTTCGGTAGGGCGGAAAGCACCGGCCCACCCGCAGCTCCCCTTGGGCCGCAGCAGCAGTACGCAGGGCAGAACGGAAAGCCCGAACAAGTCCGGGCGGGGCCCTGCCACCGCATGGGGCCGGATGCGGCCGGGCCTTCCTGGCCTTCCCTGCCCGGGGTCGTGCCTCCGCAGGGCAAACCCTTACCGGGTACCTCTCCCGCCCCCTCGTTCACCCGCCTGGTGCGGGGGTCGCGGCGGCTCACCTCGAGGGTGATGGTTTTCCCCGTGAGGGTCTTCACGAAGATCTGCATGGCGAGGCCGGCACCTGCGGGGGGGAAGGGGAAAAGGGAGGAAGGGAGAGGCGGTGAGAGGCGGCGGGGCGAGGCGGGGGAGGGGGAGGGGGCCGCACATGAGCCCGCACTTACCCGCGACCAGCTCGCGGAATGGCGGCTCTCCGAAAGAGCGCCCCACCGGCCCGCACGGGGTTTCCACCCGCGACGGAGGAGGGGCGGGCGGCGTGGCGGGACTACGACTCCCGGCGTGCCCCGGCGCCGTCCGCTGGGCTGGAGCCTGCTGGGAGCTGTAGTCCTGCCCCAGCGGTGCCATGGGAGTCGTAGTCGGAAGTGGGCGCGCCGGGGAGCGGGAACTGCAGCTCCCACAGTGCATCACGGCTTGCTTCGCAGCGACGGCCCCCACGGTCGCCGGCGGCCGTAAGGGGAGGGTTCCGTGAGGGGAGGGTTCCGTGGCTGTCTCAGCCGTCTCAGAGATGATGGAGTCTGCCTGGGTGTGCGGGGGGTGCCCGGGCAGGGTCCTCTGTGCAGGAAAGGTTATGCGCACCATAGCTGCTTTTTTTGTGGGGGGGCTGTTGGTGTTGGGGCTGCGTTTATTCCAGGTAGCTGGGTCTCCACAGAGCTGCGCTGCAGCGTGAGAGCCCATCAGTCGGTGTCCCGCCCCGAGTTCAGCCCTGAGGGGGCCCTTAAAAACCTCCTACAGCCGCCTTGCCGCCTGCGCTTTCCCTAATTAGAAAAGATGTAGGGAAGTTAGGAAGAGGGGAAGTACAGAGAGTGACCGTCATTTCGAAATTACTTGTTAGGTGGTTTTCTGCGAACAAATTGAATATGGGTTAAAGCAGAATGAAGATCTGCTTGAACACGAGTACCAGGTGGTGCTATTTTAACAAATTTCATCTTCTATGTTTTGATCTGAGGCAAAGGAGGAACAAAGGAGGAAAGAGGTTTTGATCTTGCATAAGAAAGGTGTTCCTATGCCAAACCACCCCACGGGAGCAGAGAAACTCTGAAGCACTGACATGGCTAGTAACAAAAATGAAGAAAGTGGGTTGTGCTGAGCAAGGACCACCTCAGGAGTGTTACATTATACATAGTAATGCATTTGACAAATATTTTTTAGGTAAAGGAATAATGAACAATAATTAATGGGTAAACAGTGGTTTGCTGCTTCTTTGTCTTCTAGGGAAAATGGGTGTAAGAAATCAAGGATTGGTACGCTTATGTACAGCTGGCTTTTATGCTTCAATATTCTGCTGGTTGGCGAGTTTCTTCTAGATAAAATGGTTTTTTTAATAATTATATAAAACCAAAACCAAACAAAACCCCCCAAAGTTTACTCACCTAAAATAGTGCACTGTATCAGCAAAATGCAGATCTGTTTGCTGGAATATGGAATGAGGTGACCCAGAAGAATAGGGAGGTGTAGACTTGTAGAATAATGTACTCTGAAAGTCTTTGCTAATTGGAAGCTGCCTGTGGGGAGGAACAGCTTGTCTGACTGTTACCAGCCAACTTCACTGCCCCCATCTGGGAGCTTGTGAAAGGTATTTTCTCCTCAGGTGTAGAAGAATCACTCAGATTTGATTCTCTTTATAAATGTTTCACTCGATTAGACAGATAGGGATTGAAAAAAAGGAATTGAATAAAAATACAACGGTGAATAATTTGTGCTGTATACTTAATAGGGATGCTACAAAATCTATTAGGGCAAATGCAGTTCTTTAAATGCAGGTTTTTTCTTAGATACATTGAAACAGATTGTTCTAAATTATATTGTGTGCACTTTGGAAGACTGGATTAAGGTAGCAGTTGCTTGTGCAGAAAATAATCAGGGAACATCATATCAAAAAATCACATCTGTTCTCATCTCACAGGATGGAATGTTTGAAAAGTCACCACTTTAAGATGGGAGAGAGGACAATGGGACATGTTTTCTGATAGTTTTTTCCTTGTAACACAGAGGGTGCTCTTAGAGCAGCCAAGCGAAGAAGCCTTGAAGCTCTTTTACCGCAGTAAACACTACGGTTTTGTAGTGCTGAGAATTTTTTTACTATTTTTTATTAATTAATTTTCTTTACTAGACCCTTCTAATATGTCTGTGTGAGAGTGTGTGCATGTTTGTATTTACAATACAAATTGTATAATACAGCTGAAACTGTATTTTCAGTGTGGAAGAAAGTTGGCATAATGTACTCTGCAATGGAATGGTAATGGTATGCATGTATTTCCATGGTGACTGAGCTTCAGTATAGTGCTGGAGGGAGATACTGCTCAGAGTTTAGCATGGGGAAGGGAAACTGCTCCAAACAGATCATCGTTCCAAGAGAGACAGACAAAGGGCATTGTGCAGTGTACACATACCCTGATGCCTTGGTGTGTTAGGGTTTTTTTTCTGATAGACCAGAAGGCTTGCATCACTGGAGTCATGGTACAAGTTAGATCATCACAATAATCTAACAAATCCAGTCAAAATACAACAAATGTCTACTTAGAACAAATTTAGCCATCAGTTTCATGCATCCACCTCCTCCTTGGACTGCTGTGGGAATTGTATGGTTCAAGGACCACAACTACTCTTCAAGAGCCAGCATAGGATCTCAGTTCACACTGGTTATTAAGAGATGGGTAATTCAGCCTTAGGGAAAGGCAGGTGTCCAGCTGCAGTCCAACACCAGCTGATTCAGTGGGCACACACTGGCAGAGCCTTCTTTGAGCTCTCAGCCCACAGCCAGTAGGAACAAGAGCACCGAGTGTCATTTGCTGTAGTCACTGTGCTATGTGTTCCTGTCACAACCCAAACTGGGCACCTAGGGAGACACAGTTTGGACCCCCTTGCTTTCTAATCTCCTCCTCTGGATCCAACCTTATACTATCAGACCTATCCTTATCAGACCTAGGACTCCCAGGGTGAGTGACTAAAATGTTACAGTCCAAGGAACTGCTCAACCATTGGCTACCCCTTGATCAGGTCAAGATCAAACCGACACTCATGGTCTGTATTTGAAGGTAAGATTTAATTCAAACTATGGAAGGAATAACTCATAAAAGCTGATACTTTGATTATGATGTATGCTTAGGCTGCACTAGAATTTTACTTGTGACCAACTTGAATTGTGAAGTTCAAACCTGAAGTGTAAGAAATACCAGTCATAAGCAAGGGCTCAGAAAAAAATCACTGAGTATATTTCATATACCAGGAAAAGAAAGGAGGTGTAAACCTCAGAAGTAATAATACTCCTTCATGGATAAAAAAAGAACAATCTATGCTAGATCAAAATAAATTAATTATTCTACTGAAACTCATGTTCAGTTATTTCATTTTATGCTGGTGGCATAAATATATATATATATATAGATATACATTGTAATGAGGGGCAAAAGCTCATAATCTGATTAGTTGTCACACTGAATATAAGTTGGAGTATGTTTGACCTCAGGTACACTGTATGTATTGTGACTCGATTTACAGTGTAACATACATCAGATTTTGACCAAAAGGATGAAAAGTGAAATGGAGATGGATGGAAAGATCATGCACATTTTTGCTGCACAAAAGCTGACATCGTACAGGAAGGCAGTGCAGATGTGACTGCAATGGTTTCCAGAGTGATTTCATGGTTCTTGTTTGATGTTTGCAGCAGCTGAAGAATGGAAGTACTTATTAAATCAAACAAGACAGTGATGGGCTAAATCACAAGGTTTTATTCTTTTTCTTTGTAGACATTTTTACTGTGTGGAAGCAATTTCTAGCAGAGATACACAATCAAATGGCAAGTCTGAGGTATGTGCTTCTATAGTTGGCCTATTTGTTTGCTAGCTGTAAATTCTTCTCTGGAAGCCTAAGAAACCATGCTACATAAGAAAACAATGCAAATGTATGTGGTATGTCAAATGTATACTATATAGAGGAAACAATACTGTTATGGGAGAGACCTTATATGCCTTATTTTCCTTCAGAAGAGCTTTTTGTCTCCAAGTCCACATATCAGTTGTTAATTATCTGTTGGGATTTAAAGAGATTAAGCCATGTGTGTTTTATTCATCAACCTCAAGAATTTTCAGTTGCTTCATCTTGAAAAAAAACAATCTGAAAAATTTTATTTAGCAAGGTGACAAGATGCTTTTACCCAGAGTGTCTGTAAAAGCCAAGTAGTATTTTAGTATTATTCAAATGCCCAAAGAAAGAGATGAAATGTCAAAAAGCTAGGGAAATCTGTAAATGCCTAAGCAAGTTTAAAATTTATTTCTTATAAAAGTTTATGTCCCCAGCCCCAGACATTATTTTGAAGAAGAGCTACCAAGTTTCACAGAGAGAGAGAAATAGGACTTGTCTTGTCATCTCCCTGGTAAGAGAGATTCTGAAACTTTTTCGATACTGGCAGTATTCACATTTATTTTTTTCTCTTATTTATTAATAAAACTTAGAATTTATAATTTTCCCAGCGTTTGGCAGACTTGGATAAAACTTTCTGCTCAAAATGTAATAAAGGGGTTGTAAGTTTTAAAAATACTTCAAGAATGAATGATTTACAGGTAAACAGCATCATGGTCCTATGCAATTGATTATTGTTAAGCTCTGACTACCTGATTTAGTTCCTATCTCTACTTGACTGGTGTGCTGCACTCACCTCCTTCACATGCAGACTTCACAAATGTCAGCCACAGACTTACACCCTGAGTTAATGAAGAAATTAGGCTGAATGAAGGAATTAGATAGATGCTGAAAGGAGATTAAAAGATACCCGAATAAGACAAAATAATGTGAGGTTAGTTAAGTAGCCTCCTCCTAAGGACACCTACCTGAAGGAGGAAATCATAAGCTTAAATTCTGCTTCATTAATTTCTTCTCTCTTAAAATTAATTCATCAGTCACTGGAAACAGTGGAAAGCACATCCAAGATCCACTTCCTAGGTGAGTGCCTTTACCACATGTAAGATAGTTTTGCACCATGCCCCCCTAAGAAGTTTCATTACAGCTTAAAGAAGTGATAATACTATTTTATTGCATTCTTTTCTTTGTGAGATGGCTTTTTTTGTCCCTCTGGCAAGTTTTATGGAGAGAATGAGATGGTTGTAACTTAGGTAGCTTTTTGCATGCTTTTATCACAAGAGTCTTACATGATGTGAGAATTTCTGAAGGTAGCAAAAGCAAAATTTTGTGCTACAGCTTTCACCAAATGCAAATCAGAGGTAGAGGGTTATGAGCATACTACATTTTGTTTTGATAAACAGATGATTGATAAAGATATTGGGGTATATATATATATATATATATATGGGTTTATATTGATAGCTGTGCATTGTTGATAGGACCTTTCAAGGAAAATTAAGATAAATGCTTAAATATTTTTTATGTTGCTTCTTCAGGCACTTTTTATTATTTTACTTTTTTTTTTTAGTTCTAGCTTTCCCATGGGCCAATTATCCTCATACTTTAAATCACAGAATGGTAGGGAGCAATGTTTCACTGGCAGAAGATTAATGATATTAGCATAGTGTCTTAATATGGTAAATGGGGTCTATTTCCATCCTTCTGTAATCCTACTATCTGTGAGTCACACTCAAAATGTTTGGCCTTATGCCTTTTCCCATACTACATTTTATAAGCCTCCTGTTTGTGCAAGTTGCATCTACAGTCCTCTGATTTCATCATTGCTGAAGCCATTACTCAGAGTTGTCAAAGAGGCAGAACTGGATGGACCTGACTGATTAACTAAGCTCTCCCAAGCACAATTACTTATGCCCTAGATGTGTTAACATTGTTTTGACAGATGGTTTTGAAACTTTTGCATACATTGAGAAATCCTGATAGCTTTATTCCAAATGAACTGTTGGAATCTGCTGTCCAGTCACAGAGCTCTGGATTTCATTAATTAAAACTTCCCACTGAATTTAGAAAACTGTAAATTCTGGATTGTTCTTTGCTCCGGTGATACTCTGATTATTCTGCTGCATAGCTGGAAGTGAAAGTAGGTTACCTCTGAAAAATAACAGAGCAAAAAATGAAGTATTAGTTGCTGAGCTTTTGTGGTTGGGTTCTGTCAAGCTAAAACTCTTAATTGTTCTTTATTTTATGGTCAACAAAACTGAGTATGGTCCAAAAGCTAAACTAAAACATGCAGTAAATACAGAGCAGAAGATAGAGTTAGCAAGCATACAGCTGCTGAAGGCAGGTCTGATAAACTGGAGTAGATTAATTTTGAATGAAGCTCACATTTATATGAAATTTGAAAGGTCAAGTAATTTTCCAATAACTTGCTGTTAACCCCTGGTGTAGCTGGAACCTATAGCTAACTATATTTCTACTTCAGAAATAAAAACTAAATAATAATTTAAAAGTGCACAAGATGCCATAATAGCAACACTCATTTAGGTCTGCAACCCCTGATGTTTTTTGTTTAAGACTTGTCCTAGCATCTATTAAGAGGTATCAATGCAGATGATTTCATGCTCTATGTTCAAAGTGGTACTTTGCTCAAATGCAGGAAAATTGTCCAGATCTCCCTTCTGCAATCAGCAAAGCAGCAAGTAGTCAATTACACTCATTTTGTCCATAAACCATCGTGGAAGGGGGGAGGGAACCCATAGTGTTTCATATACTGTAGGAACACAAAACCTTAAAAGCAGAATTCAAAAAAACCCCAACAAAACAAAAACTTTTTTTTTTCTCCAGTAAAACAATATTATAAAAGCAATCTCTGCTGGATATCTTGCAGAGATTATTATTTCTTGTAGAGCAATAGCACTGGACTGCATTCTCATTTGACCAGATATTGTTCAAATACCAGGAGACAGACAGCAAAGATGAAAAGAAAGCAAGTATAAATACTGAAGGGGATATGGAAAGGTCATTGATAAATGCTTTTGTTCCGGTTACTTTTCTGACTTTTAAAATGTACATTGAAAACAGGAAAGGGAGACACACACACACATCATAATAATCAGAAAATTCCAGAGCAAATTATTCTGATTCTGGAGATTAATGACCAGTTAATTTGTATTCTGAGTTTTATTAGGAACAGAATTAAAGTCTAACAAATGTGGATGTTCTGTTAATGTAACCTGGGTGTGGGGGTAAGATAAATGACTACTTATTTGACAGTCTTAAGTGTTAGGTTACTTTATTCATACTTGAACAAAAATGTAAGGTGGCTGCAAAATCCTGGCACCTAGAAAGGAGGCTACACCTGATTTATAGCATCTAACTTAGCTGTTAATTTCCTGAAGATTCTACCATCACTATCCTGCATCTCAGGGTCAGAACAAGGCACTGTTGCCAGTAGCACACAACTGGACCAGAACCCAGTCCCTGCTTCCCTCTTTGGCTGCAGTTGCTCAGGCAACAAGATCATTCAGCAGCAGGAAGACACAGAAGGAAAATGTAGAGTGGGAGGAGAGAGATTTCCCAGGAGCTATAGAAAGTGTAGAAGAAAGAGTAGGGAGAATATTAGTACATGCCTTGCAGAAGGTATTTGCCCTTCTTGTTGCACAGGCAATGGAGAGAGGGTGCCAGGGGATGCTTCAAAGCACTTCAGTTAAGCTTCTTTCTAAACTCCTCATTTGGAGTCGTTTCTTTCCCTCTCTTGGCTTTTGAAAGAGGTGAGCAGATAGAATGAGGTACCTGGTGCTGGATAGTGTTACTGTAGACTGGAACAGCATGCTTGAGGAATCACTGGGTGTCTTTACCTGGTGAAGTTGGTATTGGGCACCTGATTAGTAGAATGCAAGCCAAAATTTATGTTGGGCCAATAGCAAAGCTGGACTTGTATCCTTCAGGGGAGAATAGGGCCTTGAGGAGCTGTTAGCAGTATTAGGGGCATATTTTCCCCTTGGCTGTTGGGAGATCATGGTATGGATCTTAGGGCTCTTGTCATATGAAGGTTTTTAATGACTGGTTTATCAGGGAGGGTAAGGTGGTGTCTATGATAATCCTTCTTTAGAAGCAGAGAAAATATTAAAAAAACACCCAACAGCCCCACACACTTTCCATTAGTGTTTCTACAAATGCATTTGCAGTATTGATACTTATCAAAGCTATTAAAGGTGAGGGCTGGTTACTGAAATTTCTTTAAACTTAACACTGATGAAAAATAAATGTTTCTTAATTCTAAACACTGCCTCTTCATTATAATTTATTTTAGTACCTATTACTGTTTATTTCAGCAGTAACACAACATGAATACTCTGTAGGCTTTACTGCATTCTGTCTTCACCATTATGATTTCTAATGAATTAATATTGATTGTCTGAACGTACTTTTATTTTTATAACATCTTACGAAGGATCCAGATTTTCCTTCACATACATCTTATTGCTGTTCTCTGTTAGCTGTTTTGTGCAGAAAAATCCTTACATAATATCTGACATTGTCCATATGAAAATGAAGCATTTTAACCTACAAAAGTTGCATTGCAGCCAAAGTTTCTATAGACAACCAGATTTTTCTTACTTGTGATGAATTGTATTGTTTGGATCAACCTATTAGTATTAATAGTAATTTTTGAAAAGTTCTGATGAATTCTTGCACCAATGCCTACATAAAATCTTTATCACAACTGTATCATTAGTGCTACCCATGTTGGCCAATATTACCTCATTACTTCCCTTGTAGACAGTTTACATGTATTGTCTCTCATCTTAGTAAAGTTTTTGGAGCACTGGTTGCCTTTTTTCGTATAAATAGCATCTGCAAATGAATTAATTTTTATGATGGGGGCTCTTGTGCAGAGTGATGATAGAAATGATAAGCTTCTTCTGTATATTTTTCCATTAAAGCAGGTAGAGGTGGCAGCAGACTTGTTGGTCTGCTCTTTGGTCTGCTTTGCACTCCCAAAGGCTGCAGTATTCTGATGGAAGTTTTTTTGCCATTGCTTCAGAACAAACAGCCATTCGAGTTTTACATTTGCCTTCTCTTGAAATGAACTTCTGGATAAATTCCACCTGTCTCAGCCCTGGTAGGGGGAATACTTTGGAATGTGATGCAGAGTTGAGAATCTGCAAGAGGAATAAACAGACTTCATTAGTACAGAATAGGAAGTGGTAAAATGAGTGGAAAGGTGTCAGAAGTGGAAGAAAAGATAGTCTAGAGCCACCTGGAAGGAGAAGTGAAAAACTCTGTAATGAGAGTGCTGTGGAAAGAGCAGGAGACAAGAGCTGGCAAAAGGGGTAGTGGTTCTGTGCTAGGAATCCAGGGCTCAGAGCTGGTGTTTAATGCAGAGCATCCAGGATCTCACACTGGTGGAAAGGTGCAACTTTGTACCATGAATCTTCAGCAGTATTCCATAAAAATGGAAGTTTTATATTATTAAGAACATAAAAGGTTGCTTTTGTTTTGCTAGCCTTTTCATGAATGAAAGAATGGATGGCTTAAGAACAGGAAGACTGAAGAATATATTGCATCCAGGGAGGAAAAAGCTGCACAGCAAGGAAAGCTGGAAGAAGAGACTCATATTGAAGTGAGGAAGGAGGAAAGATAAGGAAGAAGTTTAATTAGTTTCAGAAGGTAGAAAAACAATAGGAGAGAACCCTAGGAGAGAGTGTAAGACACAGAAATAAGGAAGCACAGGCAATCTGAGCTGGGAAAAACAATGCAGATGTTTCTGGATGAACAGTGCGGAATGCTCAAGAAAGCAACCAGAAATTAATAAAAAAAGAGATTAAAGGTATGTCAGAAAACAGGCATATCTTTATCTTTCAGGTAGAAAAGGCTCATGCAGTGGCCCTTCAGCTGATGGATATATAGTTTTATGTCTTTAATATTTGATTCCTGCAGGGAAAGATGTCTTTTTTTTTTTTCTCTTTTCTATTCCTTTTTTTTTTTTTTTTTTTTTTTTTTTTTTTTTTTTTTTTTTTTCCTCTTCTCTTCCTTTTATACTTCGTATCCACTGAGCTTTTCAGCAGAAGAAAACATAGAAGCCCAAAGAAAGAGTTAGATTGTTTACAATCATATCAGCATTGGAATGAACTGAAATTTCAAAAAAGTTAAATTATTCTGATTATGAATATTCTGATTATTCTCAACAGTGTGAATATTATGGAAATGTTATTTGAGGGAGATTACAGTTTTGTCCTTTGGGATATTTGAAGCTGGACTAGACAGGACCAGGAAGGTGACTGGTAATTTACTGACTGTCCTGTATGTGACCATTAGTGACGCAGAACTGACCCAGCATCTCTTTCCCTCCCTTTGCAGCAGGTCTGCATCTTTAATTAGACTCACAGACAAGTAATGTTGCATGAATTTGATTCCTAACAGTTGTATTCCAGACTGGGATTTGAAGTGCAATCAGGAACTGGCAGCTGCTCGTGGAATATTTGAGTAGGGAGATTATTTTCAGAATTTTCTGTCAGCACCAGGTCTGAGCATAAATATTCTTAATGCATAAGGATGTATGCATCCCTTAATTTGTTACACATGCCTGAGTCCTCCTTACACTGAGATACAGTGGTGTTCTTAGTTATTCTTAGGGTTGATTCATTGGCAAAAAAAAAAAGTATGACATTGTTTAAGAGTTGTATACTTGCTTCTACTAAGCCCAACTATTAAAAATACTTATAATTTCCCTTCAGTGACTATACTCAACTTGTCTTTGTAGCTTGTAGGAATCTGTTCATATTTTTCATTAGCTAATGTTTCCAAATTTAGTCTTGTGTCACTGGCAGAGAATTTAAGAGCTGAATTTCTTCCTCATTCTAGAGCCTACATGTGGCATGAGTTTTGTTTGAAGAGGGACAGCTAAATAGTCTTGTCATTCTAAAATGCTTCTGGAAATTCCTTCCTTGGTTCATACCCCTGTAAATTCTGTTTGTCACACATAACTAATGCCTAATTATCTTGAGCCTAATCAGAATATCTTAACTCTTAGAGGTGTTTATTCTGCTGAATTTTGAATGACAGGTATTCAAACAATAGTTTATTCTAGAACAGTGTGTGGTACCTTTGTCTGCAAGGAGAGATTATGTCTGGATTAGGAATAGGCATGAACTGGAATCTCACATCCATGTGTTTGAGTTGTAGGGAAAAGAGAATTCATGGTTTCGAGTCCAGATCTTGGCACAAACCAGACTTTTAGCTCCTACCAAGATGGTGAATCACAGCCCTCACTACTGGTGAGAATGACCTCAGACTTTAAGGCATGTTCATAGTCAAGACCAGCATCTTGTGGCTTAGGATCAGCTGTTGGCTAAATGTGTGAAACATGCAGTAGGTTAATGACAGCAGTATAAATGGAACATACCGTAGGTTTGGACAAAAAGCCACATTCAGCCACTGGGATGATTTGCTGCTGGTGGTAGGAAATGTCTGAGCATGGCATTGGTGAATTTTGTCCTCCAGGACATAGATGTAAGAGACAGGGTGGTTGGTGCAGATCACAGGCCCTGTCATGAAAGACCAAGGTGCTCCCTGGAGTTTTGAGGCCCACGGAAGGAGTTGGGCCCTGTGCTGGGTGGGAATTCCTGGCCTACCTTAAGCTGCCATGAGTGGGAGTGGGTGAAAACTACAAAGATTTGTGCTCCAGACATTTGCTAGAAGTTGTGGCAGAACATACTTCCACCTCTGGAAGCGAAAACGCCATTCAGAAGAAAACATTCAACTTGGACCTGGATAACGTCATTAGGTGTGGATAATTAATTAACCAAATGCCGGCAGATGGCGCCCAAGAATGTTGAGTGCCGAGACCAGGATCCCTGGGACCCGGCAGCATTTGCTTTGGTGTTACCTCACGGTTTTTTACGTGCCTCTCCCAAGAAGCTCCACACGGCATCCCTTCCTAAATTAATTGGTACAACAAGTATTGCACCAAATCAACAACCACCCACTGGTAGGTGTAAAACTGAAAGGGTCTGGAGGTTGGGTGCGGCAAGAAGTGGCTTTGCACTGCTGGTGCCGAGGAAGAGAAGCGCTGCAGGATTCCAGAGGGTAATGCCCATGGCAGGAGGAAAAGAATACTTGTTCCAGTCGTGGCTTCACTTCAAAAGAAGTGACTTGTCTGAAACAAATGCATATGGTGAATAAAACCCTTATAAAGTCTTGCAGAAGACCAGTTAATTGCAAATAAATAATTGCTTGAGTGGCTGTAATGGTGATGCTATGTCGGGAATGAATTTTTTTGTTTAGTCATCCTCTGCAACATATGTTCAAGAATTTCTTTACTCTCGTAAATATTGGGGAGAATAAGATGGGATGCCCAGATATGGGAGCTTTCTTCTCTTGCTCTCAATAGTCAGGTGAAACAGACAGAGGGTTTAAAACTGGATTAGATAAGCATTCATGAAGGAGTAGAGTGCTCTGGCCTGTTAATTGTGGAGGATACAAAAACTTGTCAGGCCCTTTTCTAGCTGGAAAAAACAAGTATTTGCATTGTCTTTTATGTGATTTACAGCTTTCTTCTTGTTTGAGGTTTTTTTCCTAGTCTTTAACTGCTTCAGGGTATCCCGTGTGTCTTCTCAATTCTGTTCAGATGTCCTTTCCCTGATATACCCCATGAGCCTTAGAATATCAGTAGGACTAGAAATAAAATTGTGACCTATAAATACTAAAACTCTTGTGTAATTCCAGCTTGTGAAGATACAAAATTTTACTTTTAGGCAATTTATTTTCCAGGGCAGTGCTCTCTGCCTGATTAATTCAGAACTTAATTGTTGAATTCAATGGGAAGGAAGTGAGACCATGACATGTTTATACTTTGTGCACCGATTTTTATTTATTCTTATGCATTTTCTAGACTATGGGTGTGGAGGACAGTCAGAGCATGTAATTATTGTGTGTTAATTACTGTCTTAAAGCTATATTTAATTAAACCTTTAACAGCAACAGATTACAAATATTACTGGGAAATAAAATTCTCTTTGTGAGGCAGGGCTGGTTTTGTGTGGCCTAACTAGAAATCAATAGACTGACAGCTTGCACCATCCAATACCACTTGTATTTCTATGGGGAAAAATGAGAACATGGGTAGCGAAGGGCAAAATGTCAGTGTCATAGTTACAGCTGCTGAATCTATTCTGTCTGCCTCCTGCCAAATAGCCTATTAAACCTTTTAGCATTATGCTGTCTGTGACACTAGGATCTCGTCCTATTTATACTAATAGCTTTACTGTGAGAGTGTAGCATGAATACCCTTCATTAGTCCTACAGATAAAATCCCGAATAGTAGATGGAACATAAGTTGTTTAAATCTTGTTGTTCTTAGTGTATTGTAACATATAATGTGTTCATTTTCTATGTATGTTTAATATATAGCATAAATTGAGTACCATTGTTCTACTGAAGACTCTACAGGCTAGATTGAAAGTAGAAAATTAGTTTGGTTTCTCTAAGTACAAATATTATTAGAGGCTTTAGAGTTACAGTATTACTTAGAAACAGATCTCAAATACTTTTATCCTACTCAGTTGGGATTCAGAGTTCAGAGTGCAAGATACTGTAGGAACCTACCTGAAAAGCTTAAGCAGACAGTGAACATTTACATTTGCCTATGTAAATTGAGTTCATCTCTCCTGCGTACATGGGTTGTTAGGTAGCCTTTAATCAGGTAATTGCATGCTGTGAGAAACAGCTCAGCAAAACCACATCGTAGTCTCTCTTGTCCACACTTGTGGTACCATGCTATGCAAGTATTTACATTCCCCCACATTTGTTTCATGTTTTCCTTGTCTCTTTAGCTTCCTTTCAAAATAATTAAATAAATACAAAACTTATTCTCTGTACAGGTCTGTTAATCAGTATGTTTGCTTTCAACTTGACTGAGGTCGTAGCTGCTGCAGATCTCCATGTTTTAAGCATTATGGAAGAGTTGAAGCTATATTTCTTTTCCATAGTCTGTTTTCTAATGCACAGGTGGTGTTCTTATGCAGTGTTTGCAAAGATACTGCTGTGCTTTGTTTCTACATCCATCTTTTGATATGTTTCTGGTTAAATGAAGTTTCCTTTTGTCAGGCTTTCAAGTCACCAGATGCTGTGGAGGACAGCTGAGAGGTCTAAGCTGATAGAAGATTTGGTTTGGGAAGCTGCATTTTAGAGAAACATAATAAATTCCTTGTCCCCATATGCTATTATACAGAACAAGATGTGGTCTTCTGCTGTTCTTCCCAAGGAATCAGGGCTGGTGAATGCAAGCTGTTTCTGTCACTAAGATGGACGTGTTCATTTTTGCAGGACTTTTGTACGCAGCTGTCAGTCTGGTATTACTTCCAGGCTTTGATTTTATCTCAAATGAACTGATCTTCAGACTTCCAAGGGGGGAAAAAACCCCAAAAACATTGGAAGTGAGAAATTGTTTCTTCAGATAGCATACTCTTTTAGGAAAGAATCTATGCAGATTGCTTTGCATTTCCTTATATCAGACTGTAGTTACAGCTAAAAATGCAGTTGCAGCATGCTACAGCTGGCTGCTGTTTCACTCAGCCTTTTGCGCCACCATGGGCACTGCAATAGAATCTCAAAATACAGATAGTATTGCCATAAAGTCTGTTTGTGTATCACACATGCAGTGGTTTTGGGTTTCATTTTCAGAATACTACATTCTGAACTTTCTTGTCATGCTGAAGGCTTCTTCATTTAGGTTTGCTGAGAAGAAATTTCAGAGCTCTTACTTTAAGTCTTGCAGAAAGCCTTCCTGCTGAGGCTCTGACATTTCCTGTTAGGTAATTAAGGTTATTGTAACACATTACTTGAGGGGCATACAAGAGAACAGACTTCATCTGGTATTCCAAAATAAATGCTGACACAGTTTTTCAGTTAAAAAAAGTTTCCCAGAATATTTTAGAGACTAACAATTATATGCTAATATTTCTAGACCAACAGGAATAGAAATTAGAATTAATGAGTTCTCTGCAGGTACATCTGTCACATCTTTAATGATACAAGGCATATTTCATGCTCACAGCATTCTGCTAACATTATGCAACCCTTGTTATAGCTCTCTGCAGTAAGTACCAATTGTGATTTGCTGCTAGACAAAATGAAGCTTAGTTTCCAGGCATCACATCCTGAGGTGCTCAGTGTGTCTCCCCCCCCTAAAGTTAGTGGGTATATATATGTTGCTTGGACTATCTGTAAAAAACTGTCCCCCGTTGGACTCAATTATATTCCTTATGATGGAAAATGTCCTTGTCTAGAACTGATTTGTGATTTAGAAGCTCTGACTGCCATAGTGCTGTGTTGCCTGGTTAGGTACAGCAGTTGGCAGTCACTAAAGCCTCAAATACAGACAAGCAGCAGTTTTCCAAACGTACCTGTTGAGCTGCTCATATAAGCTGGGATAAAGACAGAGATCAATGCTAAATAAATGTATTTGCTTACAGAGCAAAGTTTTAACCTAGAACTATGCTGTCAGGTTCTCTGTGCAATGCAAATTAAGTGACATGATTTGTCTCTATTGCCATTCTTCCCTGTGTAAAATTAGAATTATAATTGCACATATCTTAGCAGAAACTAGAATAATAAAACTTCCCCTAGTGCTTAGACAGTGTTGATCCAATAGAAATACATCTTTTTCATGACTGAATGTGAGCATCTAGCTAGGGTGCTAAGCATTGCTGTTCTTTACATTGTACATATACCAACAAAAGCATCTTCTTCTTTTGGCAAACTGTGTTCATTCAAAATGAGCAGGTTGGGCTCTTCTGTGCCAGTCTTTCCATAACTTACAGTATTTCCATAGACAAATTGCATCTATGGTTCACTTAACCTGAAATTTCTATCTATAAATGGAGATACGAAAATTAGCTATGAAGAGTAGACTAACATCCAGCCAAAAACACATCTTGTTTTCTGATCATCTTGGCTGCTATCTAGGAGCTTTTCCAGCATATATTAGCTTCAAAAATTATAGGTCAGTATCCATTATTAGTTCCTCCACAAGGGTTTTTTAGTAACAAGGTTTCTTTTTATTTTTAAGGACGCAGAAATAAAAGTTGTTGATAAGAACTGCTGGTGTTTTTCCACAGTTAGTGTCCCTGAATTAAGGAAACCAATGTTCCTCTGTTAATGTTCTTTTTCTTTATTTTTGAGCTGTAGCATCTGAAAAGACTATTTTTAAAAGGAAAAAGTAAATCATTCCTGATTATATAGTCCTGATGACTGTAGACAGAATGTATGGGCTTCAGGGAGTCACTGGTTTTCTCCCTCAGGACACTTCTGTAGTGGAGATTGCAGTGTCCCTTAGAGCTATCAAACCTGGCCCTCAACTAGACTGTCCAGAAACAGGGAAAATTAGCCCGTGACAAACTCTCCTCAGGACTGATGTAGCTGGAGAGCTTCCAGGTCTCGGTCAAACAAGGCAGGCTCCTTCAAAACTTGTTTTGGTTTCTAGACATTGTATCTCAGGCTTCAGTAAGGATCTTTCCAGTTCTGGGTTTCCCTCTTTCATCTAGGAAAAATGTTGTGTGTGCTATAGGAAAGATTTTATCAGTTGTGAATAACAAATGCTAGGCAGGGCCAGTATTTTTTGTAGAATGTCTTTAATTTTCAAGGACTACACCAGCATCAGCAAGAAAACATGCTGAAATAGTAGAGGACCACGTCTTCTATCCATTCTCCTTCTAAAAAAGATGCTGAATCTGCATCAAAAGAGCAATAACTTTTGGTACTTCTAAATGTAAATTCCTGAGAATGATGAATGAGAAAGATATGCTAATAATTTCAACCTAATCTGTAGGGATTAATTAGGTATCCAGTTCTAAATCCAGTTGTGTTTGCATGTGGCTTTAGCACTGACTCTTAATTCAAATATAAAATGTGACCACATTATTCTCTCACAGGCTCCTTGTAAATAAATGGTCTTTAAGGTTGAAATTCCTGCCAGAAATATTGATGTTTTCTTTGTGACTTCTTTATTTTATTCCTGAAAAGTTGTTAATAATCTATAAAATGTAAATAAGCTTAATTAAAAAAAAGGAAAAACAAGCAAACTTGAAATAAATTCCATTACTTTTGAGGTTAATAATAGTTTACATGTAGAAACAATATGCAATTATAAAGACATGCTTTTGGTGACCTTTGGTCACTGTGCCACTTTCTGCAAGATGGTGAGCAGATCCTCCAGGAAAAATGTGCAAGGCCCTATTATCTTTGCTTAGGGCTTGTGTTTTTTAAAATGAAAACAACTCATTACAAGGATTGTTTTCCTACTGTGTGGTTCATATTTCATCCTGAGTCATGCTTCAACAGGTTCAGCAGCTGTTTATTTTGAATTGCAAAGGCATGTTATTTTTATGTAAAGGTAGATGGGAAATCTGAGTCTGAAATAAATCCAGGCTGACAAGTATCAGCTGTGTTAATTTTAGCTAGAATTAAAACTTTCCATTTGAACCTGTATATTTTAGGAGTATCATGGATGGTTCATCTGATCTGGTTACTCCAGTTTTGATTCATGCTGATTTGTTTTTCCAGCTTTTGATTGTAAGTAATTAGAGCCTTCCAAACCAAAAAGATACTTTTGAAGGACAACTTGCTAATCTTTGGACTTGCCCATCTTTTTATACTGAAAGCTACATAGAAAGCTACTCTGGCTTTTAAGTCTGACACAGATGTCTCGGATAATTTCCAGCTATAACCAAGATTCCATCTACCTTTTTATTTGCTAGTACTGGATGCTGGGAACCCCATATGTGTATATACACATTACCGGCTCTCTGTGAGATCCAGACATGCACTGCATAAGTTTATAGTGCATCAAATGTTGAAATTCAGCTTTCTTCTATGAATTGTTGATTTTATAATAGGACAGCTCATGTATTAAGGATCCTTATTGATCAGCCTTGAGTTGAAGAAGCGCTATTCGGACTTGGCCTAGAGTTAAGCTTAAGTCAAGTTGAGGACAGGGATGGCAAATGTTCAGTCTGAGGCACCACAATGCTGAAATCTTAATTTATTTTAATCTGTTGAGATACAGTTTCTGCAATGCAGCCAGTGGCTAAGGCTGAAAGGCTGACCTTAAATCCAAAGAATCCTTGAGTGTTGGTCTGTTTCCAAAGCCTTAATCCCTTTTTATCTTGAGTTTCTTTTGTTCCTCCTTATGCCCACAGAATTCAATGATATTTCTGCTGTTCTATTTTTCCTGAAACAGTCTCTCACATTACTTATGGATTTTTTTGCTCTTTCTTTTCAAAGTATTAATTTCACTTAATTCTGCTTCTGCAGCCCTCAGTTTCAGCTGATGTGCAAGCTTACTTTGACTTGCATCAGTGCTGCTCTGTCAGCCAGAGGCAGTATCCCAACATGATACAAGGCTTTTCTCTAGAGTGTCTGAGCTGAACACACAGCCTCTACATTTCTCCTTCTCTCCCTCTGGTTAAAAATTGGAAACTGAGCATAGCAATCTTCCTGGCACCATCATACCACAGACCAGCAGTTCAGTGAGGGTGATACATTAATAAGTGCAAATATTACAGCTAGAACAGAAATTTGAAATAAAGAAACAAGTTGTGCTTGTACCCATCTGTCATCTTTGTAGGTAACCTGGCAATCCTTTATTTTATTCTAGTAGGTAGTATCTCTAATAGGTAGAATCAGCTGTCTGTTGCTGTGCAGGCAAGACATCTTATCCCATTCTGCTAATTTCCTTCATAACATCTTGGTGTCAATGTGTGTCCCATGTGCACTCTGAAGAAAACATGTGCCTCTCCAGCCTGCCTGCTCTGAGGAAGAGGTGGCTGTGAGAAGGACGGGGGAGTTCCTGACCTCATTTTCAGTGGCTGGCCCTCTAGCATCTGGGTTCAGCAATTACAGATTTAAGTCCTTTTGAGTCCCTGGAGCTCACACTCAGCAAGTGAGTAGTGCTTGCACAGTCTGATGGCATACAGAGTTGTAAAAGACATTGGGATCTCTAGAAATGTAGTAGCATAAAATCAAAGAAACTCTACAAAGTACATATGACAGCCTTTTTCTGAGGATTATATGTAAATTTATTTTAGGTACAACAAGATGCACACTTTGCCAGTTACATGCTCTTCAAGATAAGAAAACAAAAACAAAAACAACACAAAACCAAATCCCAACCCTTCCAGATTTCTTTTTTTAATATTGCCAAGGCAGTTTATTTTTTTCTCTGAATTATTTCTTGGAAACAGCTGAGTCATTTCTGCTGAAAAGCTCTCACAAAATTTTGAGCCAATGGTATGGAAAATTTTGATGCACAGGTTTATATATATTGTTTGAATGGAGGGGGGCAGGCAATTTGTACAGCATGGAATTCTGTAAGCCCAAAATATAATACACACGTATGAAAGCACAACCTTAAATTCAGGTCTTCCAAGTGACTAGAATGTGAAAGGTCTTTATTCTGTTAAAGCAATGTAAGATATTACAAAACAATTTAATAATTTTTCACTAATAGTTATTGTGTTATGTGGGTAAGCAAGGCTAGCATACTAGATTTGCATCTGTTATGGAAATCTGACCTTTCTTGTAAATCTGAGCAAGATAACAGGTCTTTGATTTAGTCAGGGGTGTAGTATTTGTATCTGCTTAGTACTGTGGCTGGATGCTTTTCTGTTCGAAGCAGGCAACTGTTTTGCTGTAAGTTGAGAGTCCATATCACATACTCAGTAAGTTTCTGTATTACAAAGGTTGTGTAAATTGAGTTACACTAACACCACCTATGGATCCAGGGCTATCTTATTTCCATAACAAGTGGTCTTACAAACAGTGTGCTCACTGTAGAGTCACCAATTAGGCTTTATTTTCAGTGTTCTTGGTCACTCATAAAAAGAGGGAAGGTTTTATCTTTGGTGGTATTGCAAAGAAAAGCTGCTAATGAAGGAATGATGAATGGTCTGATTGTGTTGCTGTTTGTATAGTTTCACCTTCATTTGCATCAGTACCAGGCGCAGATCCCAAGGCTCATTTTCCAGTTTTCAGTGCTCCTCTTCTTTGGCCCCTGCCAGCACTGGAACCAACCAACCAAACACATTTATCTTTGCCTCCTAGAATACAGCATGGTAATATTTCCCTCCTTGCATCACTGGGGCCTACACGTGGTGTCGTGTGTATGTCTCCCCGAGCCCATCTCCTATCTTCAGTTGCAGGTTGATTTAGGAATCTAACACCAGCTGGAGGATTCACAAAACCTACTGGGAGCCATCACTGTCCTTTCCCTCAGGAAAGGGATCATTGCACCAGGGGATCATTTACGCATCATTGCCACCTTCAGAAATTGATCTCTTACAAGTTTCCTGTTCCAGCAGTTCCCACACTGTGTTTAGCACTGTGACAGTAACTTCCCCCACACCCAAAAACTGAGCAAGCACACAGAGTGTCAAATTGCTTACATAGCAAACCCCTCACTAATTCAAATCAAAAGTCTGTGACTCCATTCTGCAGAACAAACAGTGGAGCAATCCCTCTCTCTCTGCAACAGCAAATGAATATACACAAGCACCGTTTATCAAGTGACTCTTCAGTTTTAGAGTTCCTTGGTTATTCCTATTTTTCCTGTCATTTTGACAATATATCAACTGCCAAAAAAATTATTTTCTGTTTAGGAAAAGAAAAAATAAAGTGAAAGAATGTGGCCTTTTGTTTCCGTATCTGCCCAGGGAACAAGCTTCATTTGATTGAATGCCAGGGAGAGGATAATGCAATCTCCTATTAGGCCTGTTTGCATCTTTTTTCCAGGATGACAGTTTAAGGCTGCTGGCTACAGATGGCCTTTGACAACTGACAACACTTGCTATTATGCCAGTATATGACTTCATCTTTGTGACACTGCATGTGACTGCAGCTTTCTTCCTCTTTTGCTTGCAGAAACTGTTCTCCATTTCAGTAGCACCAGAATAACAGAGGTTTCCCTTGCATAAATGAACCAGAGCCTGAAACTGCACTATGCTTATGTAAGAAGACAATGGGAGATGGAAAAAAAACAGGATTGTTGGAATCTGTTTGATTGGGGTCTTAACCACCAAGTTTGAAGCTCACTTGACTGAATGTGGTAAAGCATATTTACCTATTCAATACTTTTTTTAATCAGCAGTTTCCAGTTCTGTTAAGGTCCACTTGGCCATTTAAGAGTTTTTGTAACATCTATCCCTGTGTGTGTTCCCTGAGTAAGGAAAATCTATGGTTTGCAGAGCTGCCTTGTTGTGGTGCAAAGCCTGTGGGCTTGTGCTGGAATCTGCAGAAGCAGTTCTTGTCTCCTCTGAGTCTTGGTAACCTCAGGGAATGCAGCAATTTGAATGAATAAAGACATCCATCATTCAGCAGTGACTGGAGTAGGTTGAACCCATCCCCATTCTGTCTCTTGCTTCAGAAGCAGGAACAAAGCAAGGTTTATCTTCTAGACTTTTCTTTTTACCACCTTTGAAAAGGGTTCCATTTCCTTTATGGTTGGTAGTTATCTTTTCCTAATTTGTATTACAACTGTTTGATCCAAATACGGTCCTAGGGCCTATTCCAGGACAGCTAACTTAATATTGGCTTTTAAGAAAGTGGGGGGAAAATACTTTTATTCATTCCTCAACTTTCTTTTTCCTGTTTGTCATGCTAGACAAATAAAGAGCTGAATTACACATACAGTGATATGGCTCATAGGCAGTGCATACGTGTGCTGTGAAATTAGTCCTGGGCTGAGAGTGAAGTTTAGCAGATATTGGGCTTCAAAACAGAAAATGAGAGCCAAAAAGTTAAATGCTGTACAGGATAAATACCCCAGTCCTAACAGGATATAGTTGTGGTGTTATCTGACAGCAACTGAACTGCAGCTTGCTCTGGCAGACATGGAAACACTCTGAATGCCAGGCACATGTTCACTGAGTGCTGGGACACAGGGACACAGGTAGTGCAGAAGGGACCATGAGTCTTCCCTCTTCTAGGAATTTTTCTGTTGTGTCTTGGAAGAGGGGATCTAGCTTACTGTGACAGAAGGAAATACCACGTGTCCAGCTGGAGCAAGGCTTGATTGCTAGAAACAAAAATACAAGGAGTTATATGCTTTTTTTAAATTTATTTTACTTTTAAAGTAACTACAGGAATCCTCTGAACTTCATGGTACAAGTATTTCAAAGTCTTCATATTATATTAAGTTTTAGCAAAATGACATGTTTCTCAATATCCAGGGAACAATTAAGAGTATATATAATCACAAAATCACAGAAGCTTAGGGGTTGGAAGGGACCGCTAAAGATCATTGAGTCCAACGCCCCTGCCAGGGCAGGGTCACCTACAGGAGGTAACATAGGAATGTGTCCAGGTGGGCTTTGAATGTCTCCAGAGAAGGAGATTCCACAACCCACCTGGGCAGCCTGTGCCAGTGCTCTGTCACCCTCAAAGTAAAAAAATTTCTCCTTGTGTTTATATGGAACCTCCTGTGCTCAAGCTTATATCCATTGCCTCTTGTCCTATCACTGGGCATAACTGAGAAGAGCCTGGCACCATCCTCCTGGCTCTCTCCCTTTACATATTTATAAACATTAATGGGGTCGCCCCTCATTCTCCTCTTCTCCAAGTTGAAGAGACCCAGCTCCCTCAGATAATAATCTCTGTTTTTTCAAAAACCACATTTAAAAGATAATCCTTCATAGTGATCATGTCCTTGAGTCTGGCCCACTATCAGAACCAGTGAACAACCTTACAGAGGAAGGGAAATCAACATCCCAAGATCTGTATTTGGTATTACTAAGGAGGACCTTGCTTCTGCAGAGCATGAAGAAATTCCATAACAATTTCTGAAGACACTTTATTAGAATTAAATTGAGCTATCCTCAAAAAAATAATTGCCACAATTAGAGGGTAGTTTTGGACACAAAGGTGACTCTGGGTCCATACTGTTAGCAGGTTGAATTAGCCCCTGTCTGATGAATGAATTGCAGAACTTTCTATACAAGATAGCTTCTTCAAGTATCACTAGTGAAATATTATATTCCCCACACCCTGCTAAGACAGGGTGGGATAGATGCTGCATATTTAAAACTTTGACACTTATCCCATCTGGTCATATGGTAATTTAAGATCTGACAAAATAGAGGGATGACACTGACAGAAAGAATCTCTATCCTAGTTTCTTTAGTCATGTGGCAGACACATTTGTTGAACAATCAGGGTGACATCCAGTGAGTTGAAAGTGCTGTGTTACAGTTCCTGTACTGCTCTGCAATCCATCACCTCCTCTATCAGGCAGAGTGGTTTTGGTCCCTTCAAGCTGGCAGGCATGTGGCCAGCTAAATGTCATCTCTGTTGTAATGTTCAAACCATCACAGACTTAGCTATCAAAATGTCAATAGTATTTCTATTCTTCTAATACATCTCCTCTTCCAAAAGATCTTGAAGGAAAAAAATTCATTGCTTCTTGTGTCTTTGATCCTTGCAGCTGTGGGTTCTCTCTGCTCTCTTGTTTTGAGACTTCAGAAGAACATATGAATTTTCCCCTTGCTTAGCATGATCTTTGTCTGGTGACTGCAAAGCTGAGCCCTTGAAAAGGACAGAGAAGAAGAGCAGCTGCCTGGCTGTGAGAAATCACTTTGGCTGGCAGTTTGTGAAAGAACACAGCCTGTTGACTGGTAGTGATATAAATATTCAGAACTGGATTGACAGTATACAGGACATAAGCCTGCTGGGAATAGTGAAATTGAGACCTGACTTCTTTCTTTCCTCTTTACTCCTTTTGTGAAGGCATGAAGGGTGTCCAGCAGGCAACGTGTTTTTTTCATTCCCCAGCCTAAGCCCTTAGAGGACAAATGGAGCTGAGTGGTGAGGAGATTTTATGGGTATTGTTTTCCACTTGGTTTCAACTTCTGCAAACAAAGCTAGAGACGGTAAGTGAATATTCTGTAGATAGCTTGCTGGACCTGCCTAAAAGTGCTGAGTCTCAAGGCAGCTCTTGCTTTTCCTGAGCCCAAGACAGGCTGTGCTAATGACCGAGTGCTTTGGTGTTGGCTACAATGGATTTTTTTTTTTTTTTTTTTTTTTTTTTTTTTTTTTTTTTTTTTTTGGGGGGTGGGTAGCTCACTTCATTGGTTCTCAGTGTGAGACTTTATGCAAAAAATAATTTCAGAGATGGTGAAGAAGCAACTCTCAGTGACAGTTAGGGGGCTGTATTTAAAAGCTAATTAAGATGGTGACATCAGTACTGTGGAATGTTACTTGCAGTCAGATGTGGACAAAGAGAGCAATGATTCTACTCCAAGACATAGGCAATTACAATAAATTAAAAAAAAAACCAACAAAAAACTAATACAAATTTTCTATGGTTGTTCAGTATACGTATTCCAAGAACTTTAAAAACTGCTCGTTTGAACCTGTTTAAATTTGTTCACTCTTGCTTCACATGAAACCAGTAAGATTACTCGGAATCACTCATAATATCCAGATGGGGTAAATATTAGAGCTAAGAAGCTGCAATTCTGCTGGTGAACAGCTGATGACAGGACCAAAAACTGCATCAGGTCTGAGTTTTTCTCAACAATACAGACTAGAACCTTCATCTGTTTGTGTGTATTAAGTAGCTGCATGTGAAGCAGAACCATTTTGTCTGTGGCCTCATAGTATGCCCTTTATTTCCCTTCCCCCCTCCTCCCTTTTTTGGGGCATTTTTGTGTACGCAGCAAGAGCGCACCTGAGACAAGCTCTGAATAATCTGCAGGCAGAAAGCATAGTAGGGAAAATGCATGAATGGAAAACTACTACGTGAAAAAAAACCATGAGTGACTTTTTTCTTTGTTCTTATTGACACATGCCATTTCTGCTTCACATTCTTACGTTGCTGAGAAACCCTGTCATGTGCAAACAAAAACAGCTCATGCAGTATAGAGCTGAGTGTGTGCAGAATGTAAAGAGGGAGATACTTGTAGTCAGCCTGCAAGAGCTTGCCACGTTACTTCAGTGCACACAAAAAGTTACTTATTTTTGGCACCACTTTTACCCCCATGAGAGGCAACATTTCTACAGCTAATATTATTTGATGTCAGAAAGTTTTTCTGGAGACTTTAATCCCATATTCTTAAGTAGTAAACAAAAAGCTAGTGTTAAGTTATGAATTACATTCCAAAGCGTCAGTCAATATTGTATTAAATTTCAGCATGTGGGCTTGCTGTTATATTGTACAGTCTTAATCAGAAGCACCTGACTCACATTTGCTGAATATCTCTGTATACCTTTGAAAAGGCAAGTAGCAAGATTTAGTAAATTCTTGCAGAATTTCTGTAGTTAATGAATGTCTTACAGATAATATAATTAGATCTTGCAGTATCTTTAACATATTGTTTTCTGTCCACTTTTTATGTTCTGTCATCACTTTATTAACTCTCAGAATGAAAAATAAGAGGTTTATTTGTGGGTTCTTTTTTGAGCTGTTCACCAATATTTTCTCAGCAAGGGTCGAGTCTGTCCTTCAACTTTTAGAACTGTACCCTTAACCAGGAAATGCTAAGACTGCAGTATTATATCTGAAATAAAAATTTGGTCCCAGTGGTGAAATAACAGGACATTTTCTCAGCCAAAAGCTGCTTAGTCAGACAACCTGAGAATAAGGGACTGGCTATATTTGTATTGCTGCACTGACATTGCAAGGCTCAAACAAAGAGGGCACAGCTGGCTCAGGATACCTCAGTGAAGATGCTTGCAGCCATGAAGCACTGTCAACAGTAAGATGGTGGGAGACAGATGACAGTGGACAGGCTGCCGTGAGGGTTTCCTGACATTCAAATCCCCCATTATATCTGCAGGGGTCTTCTGGACTTAATGGGGGACTCATAGCTGTGTTTAATGGGCTCTGACTGATGACTAATAGTGGGGAAAAAAAATCCAAATCATAAAGAATTAGCTCCTTTGTGTTTTTCTTTCTTCCACCCATCCTTGACAGCGTGTAAATGGATTTTCTGTAGCTGCCACCTTTCAGTGGGAAAATCAGCACGGTGTGTTTTTAGATGATTAGTCATTATCTATAGCATTTGTGCTCAGCTCTTAAACTGTAACTGCGTGTGATCAAGAAGTAACAAGGAGACCTTTCAGTTACCAAGTGAGAATTCTTACTGGTGTGTCTGGTGGAAAAAAATTGCCCCAGTGCTGTTCATCCCCAAGGCAGTGACAAGACATAGCCACACCTAATGGCTCCTAGCCATGGTGACCTACCAGGCTCTGGACACTTATTTTCTGCAGCCTTCTCGACTATCTGGCTTCTCTTTATGCAGCTACACCTGTGTACCCTCAAGCATGCTCTGTAAACTTCATGGAGAGACTGCAAACCCTCATATTTTCTACCTTGTTTTAGCCCACCACGTGCATTTTTAGAAGGCTTCAGATTCATACTAATGATCTAGAATATGCACAACAATGTGTGCGCTTTTTTTTTTTTTTTTTTTTTTAATAAGGCTAAGGAATGTAAAAATGTAGTTTATTTTTCAGGCTTAGCATGTAATTTCAGCTTCAAGGAAAACTCTGTGGAGTATGTTCCCTGATGGCCTGTATCTGCACTCTATTTGCCGAGAGGTTGGCATATGCTATGTCACAGTGTTTGTAGGAAGTGTTGGGTCAATATTTTACTTTTCAGGTCTTAAAAAAAGAATGACTGAGATTCATGAACTGAGAGTACTACTGTCTGTATAAAGAAAAAAAAGAAACCCTTTAACTCAATTAGAAAAATATGCTGTCCGTATCAACAGTATGCCCTTACTTCAGTGAGACTGTAAGGCAGGAATGGAAAAACCCTTTTAATACAGCAAGCATTTTTTTCAGAGCTGAAGAATCTGAGAAGATTTGGACATATAAAGTATGTAGCCAGATGCAGCCATCAGCTTCTTCCAAAAGCCCAGTATGGCTGTGCATCTAAGCTGTGGCTATTGAGAAAATGCAGATATTAATTTTAATTGGTGATTTCTACCAGGGTGTCTATGGGAAGAAATCACCCCAATGCTGATTTTAAAAATGTGCTTTGGTGGGTGAAAATATGTGAAGGACAATAAGGGATGGAAAAGAGAAACCTACTTTCACAGGAGTCTGAATGTATGGACAATTTAAGCTCTGGTTTTTTGCTTAGTATATGTGAAATATTTGAGAGAACTTTAAATGGCATATTTCTTGCAACCCAATAAGCTGCTTGGGCTCTGACAGATGTGTGAAGTTTTAAAAAGGTGCTATTATAGAAAGCTTATCTGTTGTTTGCCAGTTGACTGGCTGAGAAAGAAACGTCATTTCAGCACTCTGCAGAGCATGACTTAAGATATTCAGAGCTGAAAAAAAAGGCTTCTTATGACTGTTTCTTCCCTGGTGTATGCTTGTATATCCCTTTTTGCAATGATTCAGATACTAGTGCTTCATTGGTATAAGGATATAAATGTTGGCAGCCTACATAGAATGAGTGACGTGTAATATATATATAAAATAACTTTGAGCTGTCATTCTTCCCTGCATTCCTTTCCTTTGTGACCAAGCTGTGTCTGTATGCAGAGAGCAGTATGACATCTTATTATCATCTCTCTTGGCACTGAATAAGAAATCCAGAATCTTGAAATAAACAATAAATTGATTTGGTTTAACTAGGCAACATATAGAAATAAAGTTGATGTTTTCGAAGGTAAGCAAGTAGTAGATAGAAAATTATTTCTGTTCTTTACTACTCTAGAAGTAAGCCAGAAAGAACAGTAAAGAATTTTGGAGTTTAGACTATTGCCTTATATGTGCCTGTTGACCTGAGTGGAAAGATTCTCTGAGGATTTGTGATGATCTGGAGTCTAAGACTGTTTTAAGGAAACAAAGTGTTTTAAGGAAACAAGCATCAAAAGATGGAAATAACTATAGTGGAAAAGGGGAAATCGATGTGGACAAAAGGGAATGAAGTAAAAGTGTTGAAGTGATGTCAGAAATTGATCTGAAAAAGTTTTTCTTTTGAGGATTTGGATGTATTATTTTAAAAAAGAATTTGACTCCTCCTGTGGAAAACAGAAGTATTTAGTAAGTTATGGCTAGGGGTTGGCTATTGTTCCTTCCCCAGAGGAACTTATTTGAACCTTTTGTTTTATTGTGGGAGGTTGCCAAGCATTCTTTGAGCTCAGCATTAATATAGCAAAGAAAGTTTGTGGGTGCAGAGAAGGCTTTTTCCTCAGAAAAATGTGATGACTCAGAAGTGGCATCAGCAGTGGTGACTCCCAGTCTGGGTCAGAGTTACTCAGCATTATTGTCTGAATGGACTAAATCTATTCCCTGACACCATTTTCTGAGATCTGATGGTGAAGGCTCAAACTGGAAAAGGTTCTGCTGAGGCTGTCTAAGGGAAGGGTCTTTTGTGAGCTAATAAATACCACAGCTGACTGAAAGATGACAACACATTCCAGTTTAGGATATTTCTTTTCAAAGCTGTTGTGTGATGGCTACCCAATAATAGTAGAGAAATGAAGAGGCTGCTCCAGCCTCACTCTGTTGGACTTGCCTCTATTTGCATTTACAGTTAGTAATTTGGCTTTGCCAGAAGAAGTATATTAACACGGGCAAGCATAAAAAGATAGAAAAATCCTGTCAGCAGTTCTGTTCAATCAGTCTAAATTACATGGATTAATTAATCTAATCGAGGATTGCTGGTTTATTGTGGCTGAGGGTCTGGCCAAAATAAGTGCAACATGTAGCGCAATTGCAATGTGCCTTCAATTAACAGAAAATTAGAAACACTTGTAATTGCTATTATATCTGGTAAATAATTGAAATAGACTGAATAGACTCATTCATTTCTGTTTGAACTCCATCTGTAAGGAGTGTCGGCAGATTTTCTGAATCAGATACGTAAAATGTCTGTGAAAGCTTTTGTGCAGCCATGAAATGAAGCATTTAAACATGGGAGATCACCCAGAATTTTGATAGCATGAAACAATGAAGTAGTAAAACACTCTTAGTACCCTACAAAGTGGTTATAATGGAAGTAATTACCCTGGTTGAAAATTGCTTCATGGACAATTTAAGATGGGTTTCTTTATTTGGGAAGTTATTGATGTTAATTGTACAGACAAAGGAGTTTTGATCAAAAATTTTGGAAAAATATGCTCATCAGAATCCTTATGAATGCAGCCTCGATGCTGTGTAATAACATAGTCCAGTTTGAACTTGAAAACTGCATTTGCATCACTGTTACATTTATGCAGCTTGGATGACTCTAAGAACTAAATGATTGTTGCCTCTAACCTGTCATATCTCAACATGGATATTCCGTGTAATGCCACAATGTTTGTAAAAAACAAACGGAAAACCAAACCAAACTCAAAAAAAACCCCAAACAAAAAAATTCACCATGACCAGCTTATATTAACTGAAGGACTAATTCCCCATTGTTAGCCTTCATGAGTGAAGTTTGTGTGTACAACCCATGCCAATGTAACTGCTGCTTAATAAGAGCTCTGTGCCTCTCTGTATCAGCTTACCTCCTAGGGACAGCTCAAAAGGAAGGAGATTACCTCCTGGGAGCTCTAGGAGAGCAGGGAGACTGTCTATGGACTTAACTGTCTAGGGACACAATTAATTTGTCTATGGGAAAGGTATTTCCAGTAGCTAGCAACAGCTTTTCCTGTCCATCGTATTTGAAAAGTCATGGCAGTCTGGTGAAGTACCTGCTGACTGGAAAAGTCATTAGCCCCGTTTTCAAAACTGGGAAAAAAAGAAGATCCAGGGAACTACAGACAAGTCAGTCTCACGTCTGTGCCTCCCAAGATCATGGAGCAGATCCTCCTGAAGGCTTTCCTCAGACATGTGGATAAGACAGGGGTGATTGGTGACAGCCAACATGGCTTCACTAAGGGCAAGTCCTGCCTGACCAATTTGGTGGCTTTTTATGATGGGGTCACAGCATCAGTGGACAAAGGCAGAGCAACAGATGTCATCTACCTGGACCTGTGCAAAGCATTTCCATGTGATATTCTGATCTCTAAACTGGAACAATATGGATCTGATGGATGGACCACTCATTGGATAAGGAACTGGGTGGATGGTTGCACCCGAAGTTGTGATCAGTGGCTCAGTGTCCAAATGGCGATGTGTGATGAGAGGTGTTGCTCAAAGGTCAGTATTTGGACCAGTGCTGTTTAACATCTTTGTTGGCAACATGGACAGTGGCATCCAATGCATACTCAGCAGGTTTGCTGATGACACCAAACTGTGTGGTGAAGTCAACACACTAGAGGCAAGGGATGCCATCCAGAGGGACCTTGAGATTTGAGAACTGGACTTGTGCAAATTGCGTGAAGTTCATCAAGGCCAAGTCCAAGGTTCTGCACCTGGGTTGAGTCAATCCCATGCATGAATACAGAGTGGGAGGAGAAAGGATTGTAGACAGCCCTGAGGACTTGGGGGTGGTGGTGGTTAAACCAGAAGTTTAACATGAGCCATTGCTGTGCACTTGCAGCTCATAAAGCCAACACTGTCCTGGGATACATCAAAAGAAGCACACACAGCCTGTGGAGGGAGGTGATTCTCCTCCTCTGCTCTGCTCTTGTGAGACCCCACCTGGAGCACTGTGTCCAGTTCTGGAGTCCCCAGGATAAGAAGGACACAGAGCTCCTTGAGAGCTCCTTGAAAGTGTCCAGAGGGAGAGCCACTAAAATGCTCAGAGGGCTGGAGCAGCTCCCCTATGAAGAGAGGCTCAAGAAGTTGGGGTTGTTCAGCCTGGAGAAAAGAAGGCTCTGAGGTGACCTTGTAGCAACCTTCCAATGTCTGAAGGGGCCCTAGAAGAAAGCTGGGGTAGGGCTTTTTACAGGGGTGTGTAGTGAGAGGACAAGGGGCAATTGTTTAAAATTTGAAGACGGGAGATTTACCCTGGATATTAGGAAGAAATTCTTTCCTGTGAGGGTGGTGAGACACTGGAACAAGTTGCCTAAGGAAGTTGTGGCTGCCCCCTCCCTGGAGGTGTTCAAGGCCAGGCTGGATGGGGCCTTGAGCAACCTGGTTTAGTGGAAGGTGTCCCTGCCCATGCAGGGGATTGGAACCAGATGATCTTTAAGGTCTCTTCCAACTCTAATCATTTTATAATTTCCTCTTTTTTAATTACTATAAACAATTTATAGTTTGAATATGGAGATCAAATATATTTTGCTTTCTATTTTTAGTCTGTTATTTTGTTTTGGGGCAGGTTCAGGTACATACACTGCATGTACATGCTAAGCAAAGGAGACACAGAACAGTGCAAAAAGAGCAAAATGAAAGTTACAAGAGGCTTAAATTTTATTTTGCAACAAAGAAAGGGCAAAAATTATCTATGTCCACTATTGGTGGGAGGAGAGAGGAAATAGAATAATTGATGCAGTGCAGAAATTAACATGAATAATTTAGTCATGTAAGTTAATTTTATTTTTGCTTGTTTTTAAAACAGAAAACATTCAGTTTTAACTCTCTCCATTTGCACTCTGGCTGCACCCTTTGGTACTTTCTGTAGAGGTGCTTTCACTGATCATTTCTATAGATGAGCATTCCACATTTCTTCTTTCTGTCTAGAGATAAATATAAAATATCTTACAGTTATTATATCTTTCAGTTGATTGCCATCCAGGTTAAAAGCATGAGTTACTGAATTTTTAGTTTTATTTAGAATCTAGTGAAATAATTCTCTGCTTAACTTGCTACTTGGTATTTTTTGTGCATGAAAAATATTTGGAAGTGAAGGATTATACCATACAGTGTGCATGACTGTTGTGAATCAAGTCCCTGTTAAAGGGTTTTACCCATCCGTCTTCTGTTCCTATTTAACATAACAAGTATTATATAAGATGACATTTGGAAAGGTCTGGATCTCTTTCAATCATACTTAAGTATTCCTGGATTTCTGGAATCGTGCTAGGGCTGATTCTACAGTCCCTTGGGGCTGTACAAAAATAGTGGGAGAAGACACTTCAGCAAGTTCTCAGGGTTAATTCCTGAAATTCAGGTCCTATCTTTGGGGCTAATTCCTTATGCACCAAAGTATTGCTGTGAAGCAACACAGGCTTACTTCCTTGAGTAAAATTCACTGATGAGAGTTGCTGGATGGTTTTGGCTTCTGTTTAGGCGTGAAGCAATATAAATTGCTTCAGTTTATAAAATATAAACTAGGCCCTAAGTATTTTCAACACTGTTGCAATCTTTTTGCTTCAGTACACAACCAGTAAAATACAACTTAGGAGAAATAGAAACTTAATAAAAAGATTTATTGAAATATTTACCAGTGGAAAGGCCCAGCCTTTGTAATGATGTGAATTACTGAAGCCTGGTGAAAGTTAGTGCTAGATGTAGGAGGCCTGGTAATAAATTGTTTTCCATTTATGAAATTAGAGGAAATATATTTGGCATAAACTGTTTCATAAAAATTTAATTCACATTACTGCCAGACAGCCTGGTTTATCCTGTATGTATTAAAGACAATTCAATTGGTTTTGTACTGAGTGCTGTCAACTTTTTGTCTGAAGTCTGCAACACTTATACACGTGAGTTATTTTGTTTATGTGAATACTTTTATTGAATGCAAACAAGTAAATATATTCAGCATGGAGTCATGGTCAGTGTAAATTCTTCCAATAAGTCATTATAATGCCTGTATTTTTTCTTTATTGTAACAGATGCGACAATTTAAACACATATCAGAAATATATTATAAAAAGTTAATTGGCAGGTATTTCTTCTCAAATGTGTTTTGAGAAAGGACATATCAATTACTAACCATGAAGAAGGCATTAACATACATGAGTGTAAAAACATCAGATTCATGTATGTTGGGAGAAAAAAATTTACAGGTAAACTTGGCTGTGTAATCATGCTACATGTATTTAGGAAGCATGAGGTTTTGTGGTTTTTTAATGACTAAATTTGAAAATATTTTTATTGTAAATGTTGTGGGCCAAATAGAATCTGGTATCACTGTTTATAATCCTGTTGATTGCAGTTGAACTGCATATGTTAAATCAGGTTTCTGCCACTTGACTATCAACAATTTGTTGATTTTTGTTTTACAAATGACCAAATATAAGTCTAGTTGTGACCTAGCACATTTCTCCTGAGTTTACAGTCATCCCAACTAATTTTAGACCATGCTCAGATAATTTGCTGCTTAATGAATTACTTAGAGGAGCAGATTTTGGTTTTCCTACGCATGGGATGCATGGGAACGCTCAAACATATTCTCCCATTGGCCAAAATTCTTGGGCCAGATCTTCCCTGTTAGCTAAATGTGCCTGGATGAAGTTATATAGTGCTTTACACTGCTTAATAAGTTTCACCATTATACTAACTAAAATGTGTTTTGTTGCCTAGGATTTCCTGCTACAACATTGTACTGGATTTTTTCCTAATACAGAGAAAAAAAATGATTCAGGTAAAACCACTGATTTTTATTTATTTATTTATTTTCTTTCGCAAGCCATTGAAGTGTAAGCATTTGGAGACAAACATCAAGTCTTGTAATTGATGTTTTCTAACTGTGCTAACACAGTGTAAAGGGCTTCAGAAGCATCTTTCTGCACCATCTTTCTGTTCCCATTTTATGCCTTACTTTTTGAAATGCAGGAAGCACACCAGCACTAGAAGTGCCTGGCTGATAAACTGATGCACTTTTTATCTGCCTGGAGCCCAACTGATATTTTTTTAACACTGTTGTATCTAAACAGCTTGAATATGTGACCTCATTCCTTAAATATCATCACTTGAACAGCTCTTGTTGCTAAAATAAAATCAGTGTTGATTCTTTGTTGTGAAAACTCCTACAGACCCCTTGACAAGTGCAAACTAAACCACACCTTCTTCTACTATGACAAAAATGATTGCTTATTTGTAGCAATTACAGTGGACGTGTAGCAGCAATGGCAGGGAAGGTATTGCTTCCCTGTTTTTGCAGGGAAAAGTTTGCAGCTTTTATCACGTTCACTTTATGTTAACCTGTGACTATCACCGAGAGGTCTGGCACGTGGAACAAGACAGGGAAATAGACCTGAAAATGAAAATGATCTCGGGAAAGTAAACTGAATGAATAATGTTATCATCTTATACAGATAAGTAGTTTTGAACTACCCTTTATCTGAGGGAAGACTGGAGTTGAGCCAAACTTTCCAGTAAGATAAAAAGAAGCCAGGATCAGCTTTCTCATTTTATGCTGTCTCTTCACGCTCAGAAATAAGCCTCCTGCAATGCAGGCCTGTGTCAGTACTCTGTTAAGTAGAACCAGGATTTTGAAAAAACAAGCTATTCCCTCAGTTCAAACACAACCATGTGTTTCTCTGGAAACAATGCTTTCAAGTTTTTTCCCAAGAGGTGGTATTTGGGAAAACTGAACTTCTGCTGGGAAGCTGCATGTGGACTGGTTAAAAAAAGGCTTAAAATGTTCATCCCTGGAAACCATCTTTGTGGGAGCACTGATGAGCAAATTTCCTGCAAAGTAAATAAAAAAGAAAAAAACGTTCTTATTATAGTGACTGACAATTGTTTAAACAGTCTTTTCAGTTGGTTTCAGTTAGTTCAAAATAGTATTTGAAATGCAAGTCTGACTACATATTTGTATAAATTGTTCTGCAGGTGCATTTATGACTATACATGCCAACTCTGTCACATGTTATGTTTTGTTATTGTTGGCAGGTTCCATAAAGGCCAGAGGAGTCAGAGAGCAGAAAGGATATTCAGGTAACTACCACATCTTTAGCATAATCTAGATCTGTTCCTCAAAAAGCTGACTGTAAATTCTTTTAAATTGTGTTTAATTTTCAGAATATAACCTAATTTACTTTAAATAAGCCTTTTAAAATATAAAGCTTGCATTTAGGTCCGGTCCAGCAAATACTCTTCTACAAAGTCTTCCACTAGATAGGCCACTTTGTGATTATGAAGAGGAATCTATGTACACAAGCACTGCAAAATGAAGAGCTGTTCATTGCTATACAAGCAAATTAGAGTGCTTATGGTTTTATTTGTAGGTGTGAGGGTCAAAAGAAATAGAAATTGGTGTTGTCCTTCAATTACATATTGCATACAACCATGATTTACTTATTGAAAATTTTACTGGATTGAAAGAGATTAAAGAAAGCTCACTATTTTTAATCTTTTCATCCAGTAAAATGAATTGCCATCAGGATCAGTGTATACTTGTCACCTGTTTCTTGAAGCTTAGTATTATTTTCTTAAAGCAAAAGTGCGACCAAGAGCGACAACTTTAATTTTAATTTTTGACAACCAGGTAAAGCATTTACATAAAAATAAAGGACTTCAGTGTAACTTCAGATGCCAAAACTGCATTTTGGGTGGAAAAAAAGGGAAAAAAACCTTGGCTACCATCTCTGGTGATCACAGTAAGTTGTGCAGTTCTGCGGGAGAAAGATAGTAGATGACTCAAGTTGTGAGTTAGCCGGGCACATTTGTGTACCTGCTGGTGAGGTAGGGAGGACTTTGGCACTTGGGAAGGTGAGGGAATTGCTACCTTGGAGAAAGCACTGGGGCTGGGATTCTACAAGGCTTTAAAGGTCAAGAGGAAGCACCTTGAGGCCAATACTGAATCAGGCTGGCAACCAGGGTAACTAAGCCACTATGGGAGTTATGTGCTTATTCTATCTTCTGCCAACAAAACTCCTGCCAACATCTTTTTGTAGTAGATGAAGTCTATTAATTCTGCATGCATACACATCAGCAGAAAGGGTCTGACATTACGCTGATCTAAATGGAACAAAACACAGACGTGAAGAGGGACAGACATCCCAGAGAGGCAAAGAAGTGTGTTGGCAATGTTCCCAAAAGGAAAGGAGAAACATTTCACTCCCATGAAGGCACACTGGGTGTATGTTGGACCAGAGATTCTGAGGGCTGAGAAAGAGAGGTGTGAGATCTTGCGACGAAAAAAAAAATGAAGCATTAAAATTATATCTAGATAATATGGCCATTTTTTTGTTCATATTGCATTAATTTGCAGACTTCTTAACACTCTGCAACACAGAGTAGTCAGGTGCACTGACGCACAGAAGTGGCAGATGGAATAGTGGTAGTGATTTTTAATTACATCTTTGTGATAGTTGGCATAAGAATGAAATTTAAGCTTTCTGATGATTTTATTAGATCTACAAGTGAAAAATTTACAGATTGGAGGAAAGAACTAAAATAGTACTGTGAGGAGCTCCTTAATGAGTGATTTAATGAAGCAGTTAAATCCACTGTAGAACACAAACTGCTTTTAATTGGAAACATTGGACACTTTAATTTTTCTATCAGATGTTCAGAGGAAATCAAATACCCTGTTGTATAAAAAGCAGCTGGGACATGGGGAGAATGGCACTTATATGAGTGCTCTGGAAGAGGTCAATGACAATTTTAATTGATGCTATTTCAGTTCTTGTGGTATGGTGGTAACTAGAATAGACATATCTGAACTGCTTGTTCTTAGAAATATGTGGACTTTATTCAGGACAATCTTCAGCTTAGAATCAAGTACAAAGATTAGATTAATCTGCAGATACAATAAAATGGATGCAATTAAAGATCATTTTATGCGTACGTGCCATTCCATTAATTTCTGAAAAATACAGAAAGTAGCAACATTCACTTGTTTTCAAAGACACAGTTAATAGTTGATATATCTGAGCTAGATAACATTAAAATGCATGTTGCCCTAATATACAGTTAACTAATAAACTATTATACAGTTCTAAAAAATATATTATTAACAACAATTGTTTTTAAAGATTTCTTTCCTTTATTTTTTGTCCTTGCAGAGTGTTTTTATGGCTTATTCATTGCCAGCCTGAGATGAGAGCATGGTCCTGCTAAATCCATCTCTTGATTTCTTTGGTGTCAGTGTTGCATACCATCCCAAACCGAAACTGTATTACTAAAGTAGTGGGAATATGGGCTCAAGTCTGAACCAACTGGTTGTTGGTTTTTTTTTTTTTCCCCAAGATACAGATGAAGATTGCCATAGGGCATTAGAAATTATTATAGGAAATGGAATGTAGTTAATTTTGAAGGAAAAGTATTTCTAAAGTCTATCTATGAAGAGACATCCTGTCATTCATTTTAAAAAAAAAAAAAAAAAAAAAAAAAAAAAAAGGAAAAAGATCTAGCTTTTTTTCTTTGCTGTGGGTTGAGAGTTCATTAGTTTTAGTATCAGACTTTAGCTTGGAGCACTATTCTGCATACTATGCTGATACTATTCTGATACTATGCTTTTCATGTGGCCTATGTTTCAATTAGTTAATTTTGAACATCTTAAGCCTAACTGTTGCAAGCAAGGTTCTTAGTTAATGCTAATTCCCAACACCACGTTGATTTCAATGAAGCATCCTGAATATACTGAAGCTGAGGATTTAATCCAATACCTTTTGCATAAGAAGGTTGGATCTCACTTGAGTGACAACTCTCTTAAATACGTAATATGAACTCTCTTGAGCTTATCTTTACGCAGGTTGAGAAAAATTAAGGATTCCTTCACTTTTCCCAGAAGCAAATATAGATTTCCGTGATCTCACACATTTCTGTGGTTATCTTTTGAAAAGAGTCTAGTCTTACAATATAAAGCTGTGACAAAGTACTGTGGTATTCTTAGACTGAGGTTGTGCTCCTTACACTGCAGAGCTCAGTAGAAGAAAAGCTCCCTCTGGAGAAAAAAGGGGAAGACAATTTCTGTAGGGCTGCTGCATTCCCAGAAAGTGGTCCACGATCCACAGTTCTCAGACTGATGCAGGAGGTTTTCAGATTTATTCTTGTGGTACTTCAGACACTCATGAGCTCTGAGGATTATATTAATAATGGTAACTTTACCTCAGGACAACACCAGTTTCTTTTTAAATGTCCTCTTTCTCCCCTGCTAGTTCATGTTGTTTTCCCAAACTCCTGTCAGTTCAGCTTGTGTTTCTCACCTCATCACAACAGTCCCTGGGCGTGCAGTGGCTGTATTGGGTTCAAACTTCAGCTGAAGAAATGATGGGTTGAAAAACTTTCATTTGTGGGTGGGTTTTTTTGATTAATAGTCATTTGAGGATGAATTCTTAGTCTGCAAGAAGTTTGATCCATGAGGTATTCATAAATGCGGAGACCCAAATTAGTTATTATTCCTTAAATGAATGCCTGGTTGTTTCAGAATACTGTGTAACTTTGGGTAACAGTTTCCTATTTTGATACCTTTATACTATTAGAACAAGCAGAATGAAAAATCAGGCTGCAATGTCAGTCCTCATCATCCTAAAACCACTGAAAACTAGCCCTCAATTTATCTTGCACCAGATTTCAGTCCTTTTGCCTTCAGATTCCCATAAATAACTGCATGTTACTGTAGTAACACTTATGTGCACATGCCTGAGTGAAAAACTGGCCCATAGAAGTAAATTTTGAGTAAGAAGGGAGGGCAGTGCTTAAATGTATATCTAAAATAACAGAACTGAGTCAACCTATAAACACATTCAGTGCAGCAAGGTAACTTGAAATTAGATTTTTCATTGGTTTTCTGCTTGTAAGGGGGATTTTATGGCCTGCTCTTTCTTCTGTCTTCATTTCAAATAGCAGAACTGAACCAAACTGTTAATACATTCAGTGCTGCAAGGTAACCTGAAACTGCATGTTTCACTGTTTCTCTTCCTCATATATTTTTGTGCCAGAGAAAGGGATTTCTTGCCCTTTCCTTTTTGTCTCCATCTTTTAAAATTTCTTTATATTGTGTTTATGTTTAATTTCATTCTTATTCTCCTAACCCTCTCATGTCTGGCCACAGCCCACTCGTACGGACACTTAGGGATGCAGATTCCATTTTGTTCTGCCTGTTTTTTTTTCATCTCCAGCTGCTACTTGGCTTGTCCTCCCTCCCAGGCCTCAAAACACTTCGAGTTTGCTCAGATATCACTCTTGGTTTCTGTGCACAAATTCCCACCTTTCTCATTCGCTGTTTCAAGCTCTTCCCCACAATAACCATCACTGACCAGCCCCAAAACTCACAGCATTACATTGCTTTTCCTGAGAAAATTACTTCATTCAGAAACTTAGACAGGAACAGCCAGCCATTCCTCATACTTGCTGTATTAGATGGCCATTATTTTTGGAAGACTACCACACAGTTTATGGCAGTGTCAGAGTTTCTGTGTAGCAGCACCGAGAACAGTAATAACCGAATGTTATCTCTGGCAGGAATCTTGTGGGTTTCTTATCCAAGTATTGCCAAACCCCAAACCCACCTATCTTGTAAAATCCCATGGGATGTTGCCCCAGGTGATATGGCTACAAACACTGCATAAACATATCCCCCACGCTTCTGTGCACTGCCAGTACTCAGAAAGGATTTTACAACAAATCTATCATGTGCTGACATGCAGCGGAATAAATGGAAATTAAATTGTTCTCTATATTGTGTTATTAACTTCATGGGCAGAATATTTCTTCTGAACTTTTGCAGTGTGGGTTACCAGCACCCAGTTCATCCCTGCTTCCAGCTGACATTTTTGGCTTGTTTGTGGAGTTGGATGAAATCTGATTGAAAAAGGAAACAAAAGCTCATCCTGGCAGGAGGTATTTATAATACCTATGTGTATCCTACAGGGTCTGTGATCAGGTTTGGGGGTTTGCTGTGCTATGCTTGGTTAACAGGAGATGGTGTAATCTTAGAAGCCTACAATTGAGAACTCTCAGATGCATGTGCATTTAGCTATAATGTACTATATAGTGCCTGTACATGCTGTTACATTCTGGTCTCCTGATGTATCTAAATCTAGTATTATGGGATGCTGTTAGCTCACTGGAGATCTTTTTACCCATTTTTGCCCTCAACATATGTATCTATTTACTTGCTTGTAGATCTGCCTTTCAAATAATCTAAAACATCTGTGAGAGAAATCAACTAACTGATAATGGTAGGTAGCAAAAACTGACTGTTCTTTTTCCACTGACCTCTTTCATTTGTTGTTACCTCATTTTCCAAAACACCCCCACACAGCATGTCTTTCATCCACCTGTTGTATTGTCTCTTGTGAACTGTGTGGGAATCAACTTCTTAACATGCCAGTACATTGCATAACACAGGGAGTCTTGGTACTTGACTAGGAAGCCTAAGCACTCCATAGGCTAAACATAAACCTAATTAAAGCAAAACAGCCAGTCAGGCCAGAAACAATATATTTTGCTTTTCTGGTTCACATTTTGCATATCCATTTATCCATCCATCTATCCATATATATATGCCACACACAACTACAAATGCATAAATTCTTAGGCTGGGGGTATATCCATAATTCGAACTAACATTTCCAAGCAGAGAGGAAAACAAAATCTCTAACAGTGTGTTTAAAAATCGCAGTGGTAGGAATGTAATAAAATGTAAAATTCATTTGGTTGCCATAAAAATGATCTAAAATGGGACCAATGTATCATATTCTATGTGTTTATATAGGGGCACCTGATTTTATTGTTAAAGCAGTTCAACTAGCACTTCAGATATATGAAAAATTTGGGAGATGATATCCTGTACTATTTTTAGGAATATGTTCATCTTTACTTGGTTGCAGTTAGACTGATGCTATATGAAGAAGAAAGAATTAACTTGTCTTGGGCTGTTTAAGTCTGAGGGAAGTAAAATTAATAGTTTTAGATTGTGCGAGTTGCCAGTGCTGATCTTTCTGTTCTGTGGGTTAGCAGCTGGAGGTCTAGCCCATTTTAGCATCCCTTTTTGTCTGCTCCCTGCTGTCTTTCCTCTTATCCCACAGTGGGATACATAAATCACTTCTACAAGTTCAGCATTCTGGGGCAGCAATATAAATGGTTTTGGAAAAAAAAAAAATGGTTTTCATTCAAAAATGAAAAAAGTGTCTATGACCAGGGCAGCGAGGCTGAGTATACGGAGGCAGTAACCATCACACACTTTGCTGAAAAGCCAGGTTAGAAGTTTTGATGAAGTATTACATTTATGTAATATAAAAGTTTATATATCTTGGTGTCTTACAGCCTATCTTTTTGTTATATTTGTGAAGAAAAATAAATAATAATCTGCATCAAAGAAAGAGTTGAGCACAACTGTTGAACACCTGTATGAACTTGAAGCTATATATAAACTTCATGTATATAAGAATAAGCTTATATATATGTATAAGAATCAGATGTGCAGCAATATGATGCCAGTGATGATCTGGTGAGAGGATTTGTCTAAAAGAGGCCTGAATTTGTGGATTCCTCTGAGACAGGAGTACAAGGTAAGCATGGCACTTGCCTAAGCGATGGAAAGAGACCACATGAGTGATCCAAGGTACATCTTTTATCAGTTACATGAGCATGAAACTGACTCTATGTGGTCTGTAACCACTCAGCTACTGAGCAAAATATAGGAATTCTTAGATTTAATAGGAACAAGGAGGCTGTCTTCTCAGCATCCAAATAATTTATTTAAAATGGCAATCAATAGGCCTGTTATTTTAAATTAATTCTTTTTTACTAGGATACTTACAAAACAGTATTACACCGTAAGAAATACAACGTGGTGGAAGAATAAATTAAATTGACATTAATTTGGTGGCAGCCTATAAAAATTTATATGCCTTATTGACTTTTTCTTCCTCCAGATTATAGTCTAGGTAAAAGAAAATCCCACTGGCATGGTGTCAAAAAGTTGCTTGCCATCAAACAGGAAGGTTGACTTTCCAGCAGACTACACAGTTGAAGCATTATTTGCTTTTAGTCCTCTAGCAGCAGTCTTTTGAAGCTGCTTTACCAGGTGACATTTTTGAAAAAAAAAAGAAAGAAATAAAAGGAAAAAAAAAAAGAAGGAACTTAAGTTATTTAGATAAAGAAGTTATTATTCACATGAAAAGTCTCAGTGAACAGGGTTTAGGTAAAAATAAAAATTGCAAGTAAAGGGAAATGGAGAGAGAAATAAGTTTCTAAGGGACTACACCTCCTGCCATCTTAGTTCATCTGCATTAGCTTCAGGAAGGTTGTAATGTGCTCCATCCATCAGAGAGATCTCTTCAACATTACAATGGCACAGTGCAAAATTTACAAGAACTCCACTGAACAAATTTAACTGGATTTATCTTGTTTCTGCTCCTTTTCACAGGATATGTCAGAGATAATTCAGCCTACAGATTTTGTCTCCTCTTTTTCCCTGTCCTTGCTCTGTCTACAACACTTAGAAACTAGTTTCAAAACCAGTAAAACTCGCAAATTCAGGTGTCCTATAGCTTCAGGCCTTATATTGTTTGCATCTCTATCCTGGAATATTTTCATTTGTTCCCACATCTTTCTTTTCGTCCTTTTTAGTTTTGTCATCTGTGTAAAAAACAGACAGACTTGTAAAAACTACATACTAGCTGGTGGCTCCCAAATGGAATGGAAACATTCTCCCAGCTCCCTTTACACAGGAGAGCTCAGCAGCTCTCTGTAATTTAGCTTTTTTTACAAAACTACCAGGAATTTAATATCCTTGAATATTCTGCCACTGCCACAGTTAGCCAAAAGTGTCCTAAGTGTTTAAAAGGTGGAGTGTTTTATGAGGGGAAAGCTGAGGGAGATAAAGGGCTTCAGTGAATACTGAGAAAGCAGAGTAGTCATGTTGAAAATTTTTTTAGCTGTCCTATCTTTGTCTGACCCAGATAAAGGAAGGGCTCCCTAAATGCTCATAACAAAGAAGCAGCAGTCACAGTCTTGGTAGTGTCTTCCAAAGCTGCCATATCTTCTGTCAAAAATGCACCCTGGCCCTAGAACACCACCATGACTCAAAGGAAGACTCCAACTGCTGTTAGTCATGTAAAAGCAATTACAAGACAGAAGTTATTTAGAAAAGTGCTAGAAGATGGTGGGGTGGTACCTGTCAAATGTGAGTCATTTAAAATCAGTACCCTTGCTTACAGTGTGAACTTTGCCTGTATATTTAAGTCCCAGTAGCAATGCCACGAACTTTCTCTACAGTAATGGTGAAAATGCTGCTACTATCCATCTGTTTATTCACTGGGCGTATTTGGCAGCCAAGTGAATAACCAACCTGACTGTTGGTTACCAGGCTTTTTCTTTCCTAAGTGGGTAAATACCAATGCTGAAAAAGAGCAAAAATTGATTTATAATTTAAATTATATGCACTTTTCCTTTTTAAAAGCAAACCAATTAAAATTCCAAATTATTATATCTTTTAAGAATTCCTAAATTAAAAAAAAAACAAACAACCTATTAAAATAATGTAGATAAAACCCTGTGATTTCAGACAGTTCATTCTTCCTATAATTCTAGTCACTGAGCTAGTAGCAATGCTAGCTCAACATCTGGAATCATAATGGTGGAGCTGCCATATCAGCTCTTGCCACCTGAGTACATTTCTCTCAATTAGTTTGTTCAGCTAATTCAGGTCTGTCTCTTGTACATTCCAAGTTAAGAAATCAGAGGCTGAGCACCCCTAATTTAGAGAGAGACTTGATGCTCTGAGACTCACACGTGCCATCCAAGTTCTGTTTCTGCTCTAAAACAACACTTGTAAAACTATTCTGTCTGTGCTCTTATTTGCATTGTAATGAATAGATCCTCCTTTCTTCACTCCCTGGGAACTGAACATTGCCAATATGACAGTACTACGCATCCATGGGCCTTCTTCCTTCCACTAATGGCCATACACACAGGGAAAAAGCACTACTGGTTCATGACTTCAATTACTGCTCTCAGGATGTTCACATAAAACAGAGAACTTTAATAAAACATTTTAAAAATTAAAAAAAGGAAAAGCATTAAGGCTGAAAAGTTTGAATTTGTACATACCCATGGGTATAGATTTAAGGATGCTGGGATCTAAACTTGATACTGATTTTAAGCATTCCTGGTTAAAAGAAAAGTAGGAGGGGAGAACATTAATTAGAAAAACTAGTTAGGATCCTACCTTGATCTGTTTACAAGAGGTATTAATAGACAATTTCTTCTGTGTCTAGGTCAAACAAAGCTGGCAGTCCTTTTGTTCCTCAGGACTGTGAAGTATTATAGCCAAACTGGTAAGTGAATAATTTAATTGTATTTCTTGACAGGGTTGAAGAGTAGCAATATTAAGCCTGAAGTGGGCTGTGTTCTGGGTAATTTGAAAAATGTTTATCATTACTTCTGATTCCTTAGAAAATTTTAGGAATGCTCACAGAGAGTCTTCACATTCTTGTATGTGAAGTGACCTGATGAATTTAGAAAGTGGTATTAAGAACAGTTTAAAGTAGCTCATTCTGTCACATTCCCATGACTTTGTTTTCCTAATACATTATTACTAATATGTAACTTGATTCAATTTGGTTATTAATATATTATGTCATTGTAATACTGAAAGGTAATTATTTTTTCTTTGTTCTCAATTAAGAACTTTTCTAACTGCCTGCATGCTCCCTCAGAGTGTCTAAACTTTTCTCTTGCCTACCCCCCACTGGACTGGAGGAAAGGACTTCAAGGAAAATATTTTCCTTCAAGGAAAAGCTGGCAGCCCACAGCTTAGCCAGGGGTGTTCTGGCCTGGGTTAGGAACTGGCTGGAGGCCCCCAGAGAGTGGTGCTGAATGGTGCTGATCCAATTGGCAGCCGCTCACCAGTGGTGTCCCCCAGGGATCAGTGTTGGGCCCGGTTCTGTTTAATATCTTAATTAATGATTTAGATGAGGGGATTGAGTCCACCATTAGCAAATTCACAGATGACACTAAGCTGGGGGGAAGTGTGGATCAGCTGGAAGGCAGGAGGGCTCTGCAGAGGGACCTGGACAGGTTGGAGAGTTGGGCTGATTCCAACGGGATGAGGTTCAACACGGCCAAGTGCCGGGTCCTGCACTTTGGCCACAACCACCCCATGGGGAGCTCCAGGCTGGGCACAGAGTGGCTGAGAGCAGCCAGGCAGAAAGGGACCTGGGAGTCTGGATTGACAGGAAGCTGAACATGAGCCAGCAGTGTGCCCAGGTAGCCAAGAAGGCCAATGGCATCCTGGCCTGTATCAGGAACAGCGTGGCCAGCAGGTCCAAGGAAGGGATTCTGCCCCTGTACTCAGCCCTGGTGAGGCCACACCTCGAGTCCTGTGTCCAGTTCTGGGCCCCTCAGTTCAGGAAGGAGATTGAGGTGCTGGAGCAGGTCCAGAGAAGAGCAAGGAGGCTGTGAAGGGATCCAGCACAAGTCCTGTGAGGAAGGGCTGAGGGAGCTGGGGGTGTTCAGTCTGGAGAAGAGGAGGCTCAGGGGAGACCTCATCACTCTCTACAACTCCCTGAAAGGAGGGTGTAGCCAGGGGGGGGTCGGTCTCGTCTCCCAGGCAGCTATCAGTAAGACAAGAGGGCATGGACTTAAGCTCTGCCAAGGGAGGTTTAGGTTGGATATTGGGAAAAAATTCTTCACAGAGAGGGTGACAATCAGACATTGGAATGGGCTGCCCTGGGAGGTGGTAGATTCTCCATCCCTGGATGTTTTTAAGAAGAGACTGATGTGACACTCAGTGCCGTGGTCTGGTAACCAGAGTGGTAGTGGATTAAGGGTTGGACTTGATGATCTCAGAGGTCCTTTCCAACCTGGGTGAGTCTCTGATTCTGTGTGACATGGTTTAGTAGTTAGATTATGGTGTTGGTCAAAGGTTGGACTGGATGATCCTGGAGGTCTCTTCCAACCTAAACCATTCTGTGATTCTGTGATTTCATTTATATCCACGCTATCTGCTTGTTGGGAACTTGTTAGACCTACAAGTTATGAAGCCTTTGGTGGGCTCAGTATTTAGATAGCTGTTCATCCAGAAACATAGAAATGCTACAGGAAATGTTTGATGATTTTGCACAGAAGTTTTATCTCTCTTCAGTATAAACCATATCTTCTTTGAGTGTGGAAGGACCCTGCTCTTTAGGGTCCTAAATGTCTGTAAGATATAAAATTGATATCTTAACTGTACATTTTCTTTTAAGACCTAGAGGTTCTTTGCAAGACGGATCAGTCACACCAAAGTCCAACAAAGAGTGGATTCCAGCGCAGTGTTAATGATGGGAATTCCTCAGCACATAGTCTCATTTGCTGGAAGGCACTGTGTATATTGTCAGTCCTTACTTCAATTAATTTCAAATGCTGGAATATTTTAATGGTGAGCAAATATGTTCTTTATGACTATTGTAACATCATTTTAATATTATGCATCAGCTTTGGTTCCTTTTAAATAAGCTTAAACAAATCAAGATGTGGCCTAGGAAGAAATGACCTGGATGTAGGAATTTAAAGATACACCTAATGGCAGTTGGTCTAATATTTAGAGCTGTCCTTAAACCACTCTCATTGATGCAGTTGTACTGGCTCAGCACCTGGCTCATTGGCTGAAGGAAGTTTTAAATAATGGTTTGTGACAGATCTGAATCAGCACACTCTATGCTAACATGGTTATTAGGACATTTACTGTGGAAATGGACTGTTTTGATTTATAAAGATAATGCTGTGGGGAACTGAAAAGAAAAAAAAGGGAAAAAATTGGCTCCATATACATTGGCCTAAGGGATGTTAGAAACAATACCAGAATAGGAAGTGCCTGAAATGCTAATAAACATAAAAGGTTTAAAAACCTACTGTCAAGAAAATGTTAATTATTGCAGAGACCAAGCTGAGTGGCAGACCCCACAGAAGATTCTGATAAAACTATACTTGATTCAGTTACCATCCAGAGGCAGTAATCCCTCTGTGATAGTGCTTTAACACTTTTCCCTCCAAATGCTGCCTTTATATTAATAAACTGAGCAGTGATTTTGTCACAATATCCCCCCTACTAATCCTGAAAAGAGTACAGCAGGTGTTCAGACAAAGACAAACCTGCTAAATGAAGATGCTTGATGCCCAAGGCACAGCCATAACCCAAAACAGCAGAATTGCAGAGTTTTATTCTTCCAGAGATAAAGACATGGTGCCTGAAACCTTGAGGACTGTACTTTGAGCTTAAAAGGAGAGACAGAAATCAAATCTTCCTTGCTACTACAACTCCACTTTTTAAAACTGCTATTTGAGACCAAATGTTTTTCTTGTTTGATCCCATTGTGAAGTGATAATATTGCATTTGTCCCATAGCAATTATTTTCCTAGTCTATGTATGCTGTGATATCGTATTAGTTCTGTGTAAGATCAAGCAGAAAGTCACAGTGGACAGAAAAAATCCAACCAGTCCATAGCCATTCTCAGCTCTGCCATGGAAATTCAGAAACATGCCAGCTGGTGTTTCTCTGTCATGTGCTGAATGTGTTTCTCCTTAAGGTTGCTACATGAAACACCTTGTGGAAAATAATTTTGTAAATTAACTCATTGCATATCTATACAATCCTCCTATGTGTTGACAATTTTCAAGTAAGAATTGTAAAATGTATTTCTGAAGAGCTAAAAGAAAGGGTGTTTTGCAGTATAGTGCAGTATAGTACTGGAGAGCAGGATTTTCCTCTCGCTTGTTAATTTGACTTGCTCAGGCAATCTGGAACTCCCTTCCTGTTTCCCTCCAAGACCTTTAGTCACTTCCTTTCTCTAAATAAAAACCCCTTTCATTTGTCTTTAACTGACGATGGATTCTTTTACAAGCACTCTGATAAAATTAGCCAAATTATTTATAGATTTTTCCTATTTGTAGGTGACCAGAAATCACTGCAGTTAGATGTGTCAAAATTAGTTTCAGTGCTGTGACTACACACAGAATTTTATGAATTTTTAAAAGTACCTTGTTGCCTCATAGTGTATTATAATGGGATGCTAAAATTGCGGTTTCTCATTTAACCAAGAGATGCAAAAAGTAGACTAATTGGTGAAATGATAAAGACTTTATTAAACAAAATTATTTTTATTTGCTATACAAAAAAGTGCATATTTACAATAAAAATATAAAAGTATAGTCACATTCCTGTTATGTAGCAAATAAGTACATAGAAACCCTGGATTTTCATTTAAGTAAAGTATTTCAGGCCCAGTCATCTACTGTGTACAGGGTAAGATGCCACTGAAGATTACAGACCTCTATTCATGGACAAGGTGATTAAATCTGGCCTGGATTTTTTCTCAGATAAAAGCCATTACCAGGTTGTTACTCACTTCTTAATGCAATTTAGTTTATTAAACTCCTTTGAAGAGTGACAATGTTCTGAGAATTTACCTTACCCAGAACTGAGTGCTCTCCCCATATACATTCTCCAAACTGACTAACTCAAATTTGACTCTCCAGATTGGTATGGAAACAGGAAGGATTGTTAAGATTTTCATTGTTGGGGCTTACACTGTGGCAGCCGCTGTGAGGGACTGGGTAGACAAGGCAATCCGTAAGTGAAAAGAAGACTGAAGGTATCAGTTTATGTCTTAAATCCTGAACAAAAATGATTACTGGTTTGGTGAAGTGCTGGTACTGGAGTTAGAGCAGAGATCCAGGGATGTTGGTCCTCCATGTCAGGACCCACCATGACCAGAGCAAAAATCTGATAGAAATTCAGGGATAACTGACATGGAGGTGAAGTTGAAAGTTGGTACCAAGGCTGAGGCAAATGTCAGGTTGCACTCTGTCCTAAGTAGTATAATACAGATTTCAGTAAGGATGATGGGAGCCACTGAGCTTGTCCTGCCTTTATTAGTGTACATATATACTGTGGATATGTATATATTGTGTATATATCTGTACACTGGCTGTATACAGATGTAAAGATAAAATTAGGAACAGAATTTCTCCAAAACTTCCATGTTGTATATATTTAACAATACCTGGAATTTATTCCATCCATCCTACTGCCACTGTTATACCCCTTATATGAATGTGTATATATATATATACACATACATATATATATATATATGAAAATAATGAAAATAATTTGTCAACAGAAGATACAAAATCTCCAGAGAAAAGACTGAAGCGTAAAGACCTCACAGGTTGTTTTCATCTCCAATAGGGTAACAGTGCTGCCCTCACAGGACTTATAAAAATACTTTTCACATTCCTTCTACTAATTTCCGGTAGAGATACAGATATCTTGAAAAAAAAAAAAATCTGATCTGGAACTTCTTGTGCCCAAACTTTGACCAGACTGGGTGCAGGGAAAGGCTGCTCAGAGGAACATGGGAATGGGACTGCTCACCAGAACATTGATCCCTGCACTGACTGTGACCTGTGTAGCAGAAGGGAAGTCATGGGAGAATTGTTCCTGAAGTTCTTGTGTCTGTACTTGCAGTTTGCTTGCTCTAAATGTTTTCATGAACTGGTCTCTTTATACCAGCACACGTGGGAGAATAATTCAGCCCTGGGTTAAATATCCATTGTAATGCTGGAGAAATATTAAATACAAGATCATAATCCCTTTTGGCCTTACTGTGGTAGCTGTGAGTGGAAATTGCATCCAAAGATAGACCATTTTAGTTACGTTCAGTGCTACCCTAAGGGCTTTGGCCAATGTTCCACCCCTGAGCAGGAAGCAGGAGACTGCACCAGTCTAGCACAGAGACACACGCCAGTTTTTGCTTTGGAAACAAGCTGCCATTTTTTTCCTGCACAAGATGCTTGAATTCCAAGTTTTAGAGAGATGGTTAAATCTGTTCAGATGGCTGCTTTAAACTCTTACCAGTAGTTAAACAAGTTTGTCTCGTCAGAAAACGTCTCCTCTCTGGTTTTTTTTCCAGACATAGTAAAGGTTTTTTTCAATCATGTTTTGATTACGACAGCCATGCTCCTCGGAGGAAACCGCTGACTGGCCCCGCTTCCCACCCAGGGAGAGTTATGTTCCTGCTTGCGCCGATCTCCGGGATGCCTGAGGAGAAGGAGCAGAATGGGGAAGGAGCCTTCCCGCGGTGCGGAGACCCTTCACTCACATCAAGAGTGAGAAATCGCCCCGTTAACGGGTGGGGCTGGGGGAAGGGAAGGGCGGCGAGCTACGCCTTCACAGACCCGTCTCGCAGGCACCCCTGGCAGAGCGAAGCTAAGGCCCAGCTCCGATCCCCACTCCGATCCCGTCCCTGGCAGCCGCCCCCGCCCCTCCGCACATCCTCCACGCTGAACTTTACCCGACTTCTCCATCCCCGCTTCGCCATCCCTCTCGCCCCGCCCCTTCGCTGCATATTCATGAAGCGACCGCACCCAGCGCCACGCCTCATTGGCCGTTCCGCGGCCCTCTCCCGCTCCTATTGGCTGCTCACGCCGTCGCTCAGGAGCGGGGCGGGGCGGTGCAGGCAGCCGCGCCCTGCCGCCTCCCCCAGCGGTGACTCAACAGGGCGTGGAGCCTGGGTCCCGCAGCGGCAGCGCAGCCCTCTCCCTCCCCCCCGGCCGGCACAGGCACAGCCCCAGCGCCGCGCAACTCATTGTTCCGCCAGCTCCAGGCACCATGGACGAGCTGGACCAGTTGCCCCTGGTCTCCTCCTCCACCTCCGGGCCAGTGCGGCCCCAGCAGCCCCAGTTCAACTACCAGTTCGTGCTTGACGACGAGAAGGAGGAGGAGGAAGAGGAAGAAGAGGACGAGGACGAAGACTTCGACGAGCAGCTGGAAGTGATGGAGAGGAAGCCCGCCGCGGCTCCCGCCACCGCAGCTCCGCAGGAGCGCCCGCCGCAGCTGCTGGACCTCGGCCCCGCCGAGCCGCCCCGCCCCGCCGCTCCGGAGCCACCGCAGCCCGGCTGGAGCCCCCCGGGAGCCGTCTCCTCTTCCTCCTCCTCCGCCACCACGCCGTCTCCCGCGCAGGAGCAGCCCTCGGCCCCCCCTCGGCCCGCTCAGCCCCAGCCGTCCAAGCCCGAGCCCCCTTCCGCCCCGCAGAGAAGAGGGTCCTCCTCCGGTTCGGCTGGTGAGTGCGTCCGCCCCGGGGCCGGGAAGGGCGGCGGGGGTCAGCGGGTCCTTGGAGTCGGACACCTCCGCCCCAGTCGCTCCGGCTCTGGCTCCCTGCCGGCAGACTCCCTTTGTCTGCCGGCCGTCGGCCGTCTCCTGCGGCATCGCTCCCTCCCCTCAGCCGCGCCGGGGCGCGGCCCCGCTCCCGTTCATGCGGGAAAAAGGGCTCCTCCTTCCCCCTTTCTCTTTTTTTTTTTTTCTTTTTTTTTCTTTTTTTGCTTTTTTGTTTGAATTCTTCTTTTCTTCTCCTCCCCTCTGTGTTATGCTAATGGCGGGGGGATGGGGGGAAGCACCGCCTCGCACATGGGCCGCCGCCGCCGCCTGGCAACCGCCGCGTCGCGGGGCGCAGAGCCTGAGGTAACGGCCGAGGCTGCGCCGCCCCCCGCGGGCCGGGCCCGGCCGGTTTCTCCCCTGCCCAAAAAGGGGGGAAAGCTGCAGCTTCGCCGCAGCATCCCGGGCAGGGTTCACCCTTAAGGCCGCCTGCAGGGCTGGGTGTGGGGAGTGGCAGCCAGCCCTGCAGCGGGCGGCCGTGGGGGGAGGAGGGAAGCACAGATGCTTCTAATCTTACTCATTTTATACAAATCACCTGGCTGGGAGAGGCGAGGGAGAGGAATTAAGGAGCAGCGCTGCCTCCTATCCTAAACCTGCCTGTTGGGGGAAAGGTAAGGCGTGGGCGGGTCTGGCAGGGCCTGCGGCCAGCCAGCCAGCCCGCCCGCCCTCTGAGGGGAAGGCCGCTCCCCGGCTTTAGACAATGATTCCGAAACCCCAAGAGGGAATGTAAACCAGTGGAGTATGTGTGTGGAAACACAAAAGGCTGCCGGGTGCCTTAGGTGTGGCACTGCTGGGAGAAAAATGCTGCCCTCCCGTCCTGCGGGTGCCTCCTGCATGTCCACAGCTGTCACCCGGGGCTTGGTGTCTGAGATCGCCCCTTAATGTTGGGGTACCTCGAGTTCAAAACTCCTGTAGTGGGGAGGGTGCCCCCTGAATGATTGCCAGTGCTTCTGGAGTGCCAGAACTCTTGCAAGGTCTAATCCAGGAGCTGACCTGGCATGACTAATGTGTTGCATGCAGATTGTGGTCGTGCCTTGGCTCTGCTTTTCCTTAGTTCAGAAAACAAGGACTAGCTCCAGGTCGTTAAAATGGTGAAAATTAACAAATCAAGGTGCCTTATTGTCATGACAGTGCGTTCATTGGTGTTGTCATATTGGTATGTTGTATGTTTTAGAGATGCAGGATTTCAGTAGTAGCTGATGTCATGATGTGATTGAACACGATACTCAAAGATTTAATTAACAGAAAAAAAGCATCTGAAACAATGACAAAAAAGGCCCGTTGTTCAACCTGAATTTAATTCTGTTGGAGGGAGGGGCTCACAACACACTTTATTTGCATCATGGTTAGTTATCCTACTTTTTGTGGTTTTCTGGTACCTCTCTGTAGCAATATGTTGAGATTTTTTTAATTATTATTATAATTTAATTTATTTTTTATTTCCACCATTTGGAGGACAGATGATGACAAAAGATTGCAACAGATTGAAGAGGAGGGATCCTATATGATGGATGAACACATTTTTTTTAGGCGTGTTCTTTCAGAGGAGCAGTAGAAGGTTTGAGCAGAACAGAATGGAAGGAATAGGAGCAAGTAAATCTTGATGTCCCTTTGAAAAGTAGGGATGAAAGTGATTTTTGCAGCTAATTTGTTTTGCTGACCACTGAAAGATAAGGCAAAGAACACAGTAATTACTGAAATGTATCTTCTCTATTAGAAGAGACCTAACAGGGTGGCAATTATTGGGTAATGTAGCTGAGGAGTTGTGTCAGTTCTTTTATAAGACCTAATTGGAGGGGACAGAATTTATCAATTATGATTAATTTAGAGCTCTGAAGTGAGGACCAGCATCTTTGGGAGGCTTGGTTTCCAAAGCCAAGTAGTTGTAAAACATAATGCTCATCTAATGATGGGTTTGGAATATTATAGGCTATGTTTTAAGTACTTGAACATAGTAGATGAAAAAATCGTTTTGAGAAACCAGTTATGTCATGGTTACTTTGGTCCTCTCAGATGCAGGAGTACTTAAGGTCACCTAGGTTAAGTATCCATTTAAACATGGAATATTTTTAGCTTTGCATCTAGCAGTTGGTGTTCAGACTATCTCAGTCAAAATACTTAACTTGGATTCAAATTAGTTTGCTTTCAGTCCTGTTGTGAAATTGGCAAAACCCATTTGATGGCCACAGCTTCTGACAGGGTGACTATGGCACAGAGAGCTCTCTGTCTGGGATAGTTCCCTCTCTTCTGGAGGGCTAAGGTTTTATTTACAAGTTTAGGGTATAATTAAGGACTTGCAGTTCACTGTCTAGAAATTTTGAAAATACTCTATTCTCTCCATATGTAAAGCCTAAGGCTTTGTTTTAGTGTGAATTTGAGGCAAAGAACTTCGAAATGCTGTTTCCAAGAGGAGAAAACAGCATTGCTTGTCACAAGTATGTGAAGAATAGCAGGGATTTTCATTTGCAGGAATTGCCTATGGTGCTTCTTTTTGTCACTACAACAGTAGAGAAAATGTATAGGCTACTTGATGGCCCATTGAAATGTATCACATATGTATCTCTTCGTGTTTTAAAAAGTAAATACTTGTAATTACTATTAGCCCCATACTTAGTATTCATTATCACTGTTACAAGAAAGTGACATAATTATGGGTAATACAGGTTTCTGGCTGTGTATCAGCAGCCTACCTTCTTAACAGCTAGTATAAATATTTGGTGGAGAAGACAAGCAAGAGGACTGCAGTAAGTAAAACTTAAGCCGCTTTTTTTTTTTTTTCCCTACTCACTGTTATGACAGTACCAAAAATCAAATTTCTTCTAGAGATCAGTACTAAAATATTTTTATTACTGAAATTTATGTACAGTGCAAAGAATAGTAAATATGATGTATTTGTGCCTGGTAAAAGTCATTCACCTTTTTCTGGTTTTGTAAGGTGTCCAAAGTAGACTAAACAGTTCTGGAATAAATTCTTGTGATTTTTTTTTTTTTTTTTTTTTTTTTTTTAGTTAAACCATGCACTTAAAAGAAATCCATATAGTAAAACCTACAGACTGGCCACAAACCAGCATGCAAAGTGCATGAAGATGTCTCCTTGCGTGTCAGCTGCTTGCAGCTCAGCCACGGTTCAATACATATGGAAATGTTCTGAGGGGGCAATTTATTAATTAGTCTTCTTTTTCCATTTAGTTTTATAGGACTTGGCTTTAATTTGCCCCTGTTGAGGAGAGGTTTCATAAGTAGTTTGCTTGTGTGCCAGACAGTGTCAAGCAGAGGTCAGCAGGGATGCCCCCAGCTGTACCAGGAGCACACAAACTGTTCTGTAGTGAGTTCACCCTCACCAAGCTGACTCCAGCAGCAGTAGGTGGTGGTTAAACAGTGATCTGTATCTGCCTCTGCTCACTCTCATCTTGCGGTGGGGTATGCAGATCCTGAAATTTGCATTTTACAAAAGTTCTATGGCAGTATAAATGCCCCTCCGTATTTTTTCTGTGTTGATGAGTTTTCTGGTGTGCTGCTATGTATGCGTAGACTCTTACAGAGCGGTGGTGTGGATTTTAAGGACAGAATGTAGCATGATTTGGAAAAAAATGTAGCTGTCCTTGAATACTGCCACTGACTTCCATTTTCACTCTTCAATTATTCAAATATGTTGCCACTGATTTTCAGTGTTTCTTTGAGACCCTTTTTGAGCAAGACCCTTTTTCCTCCCACCCTTCCAAATGCAGTCAGTAAAGCTGGAAGGCAAGTGGTCATAATCTAGGTATATCAAAGGTAGAATATGATGAGTATATTTTTCCTATCACGCAGTTTCCATTATAGTGACACGTGTGGAGGAGAATAACTGACAATGTGACTGGTCTTGTAAAGCTAATGTCTTAATTTTTGTATTTTGTGTTTCTATCTAGGCAAGTTCAACAGGGGATGGCTTTATTTATTTGGCTTTATTTATTGTTGTGTGCACAGTACTGCCTGGTTCTGTAGTTTAGCTGGTATGAGAGTTTCTACAGCCAGGGAGCTATTTCTTCTGTTAACCAGAAATATGTGCAAAGATAGTCCTGCCAAATTTGATAGTATATTTGCTTTGTTTGTGTGTTCTTTCACTTGCTTTCCAGGATAAAACCGCACAGCTTCCACACCTACCCGTGTAATGATGTAGCCCTCAGGGAAGTTTTGATTACATTGGGAGTTTTCCCCTTGGAGATGAAATCCTACAAACCACAAGTTAGGAGACAGTGAAGAACTGCTGTTTGTTTTCCCTCCTTTCCTTTCCTCCCTATTCGTAGGAAATGTGCAAGTGACTCCTGTCTTGTCCACCCTCTTGCACCATCGATGGTAAACATGGAACCTCTTTCTTATCTCATAGATAATCACTAATGCAGTACACGTGTAAAGTTGAGGCCTCCTGGTCAGTGGTTTTATCTGCTGATGACTGGTACAGTGTTGCCAGGAATGTGTGAAATTCTGCAACAGCTGATCTAGAAATGGGTTAGAAATGAGTGGTGGTTGGAATATAAAGGCCTGCGGTCAGGAGACTCAAACTTTGGTGCTTACAAGGAGAGAAAGAAGCTGTGGTTGTTGGCAGCTGGCATGGTCAAAGGGCAGTCTTAAAGCATATCTGTGGTTGGAAAAATATGATTTGTAAGTGGATTGCAGATGAGTCTTATGTTATTCCAGTAATTTGTGATGCATTTTTCCAGTATAACTTTGTTTGGTGTATAAGGTGTATAAGGATGTTTTCACTGTTCCTTCCAGAATGGGGGGAGGGTGTGAATTTCAGAGAGCACTCAGTTTGAGAGACTCCCTACTTAGCTGAAGGCACAGAGGCATTGATCTTCTAACCCTGGGGACCAGTTTTGCCACGGTGTGAGAATCGGAGGGGGGAGTGTGGAGGGGAGGAGGAGATTTGTGTCTTTGCCTGTTCCAGCGTCCATTTTGCCACACCCAACTGCTTGGTGGCTGTTACTAAATTAGTCTGGCCTTTTCGTGCTGGAAAGATATTAGAATAACAACAGACAGTTAAGCAGCAACTTGAAGAAGGTCTTGGTGTGCTTGTTATGTTTCTTTGTTTTCTGCTAATATTTTGAATGAAATAAGTATTTTCGAGCTGGTGTGTTACTATAGTAACTGAAACTTGGATAAAAAATAATCAATGCATAGTTCAATCTGAAAATGTCATTTGTGTTCTAGATATTTTGTAAGCAAGGAAATAGTTCTTGGTCATTTGCTGGCTGGAAACTGTGAAGTAATGTGTAACATTGAGATGAACTGCCCTGAGAGAGTAAGAAATGCTTATGCATGAAGTAGGAATAAAATTGTTCTTAAGCTTTCATTGAAGTGAAAAAAGAAAAGCTATTATCACCAAGTAAAAAATAGTGAGCTTTGAGACCCATACAAAGCAGAACAGTTGAGTATGTTTTCAGATATTTTATTTCTGGTGTGTCAGAATCATGCTACACTTTGAAAACACTGCATAATGTTTTCTGTTTTTTAAGACTGGTTTTGGGGAAGCACAGTACAGCTAGCACTTAGATCACTGGCGTGCCAGTTGTATGACATGTGCTTGGCAGATAGCTTTTTAATTGGTATTTCCATCAATAAGAACTATTACAATAGCAAAAAAAAAAAAAAAAAGGGCTTATTAATATTCACAAAGTCTGACAAAATTAAGTTATCGCAGTAGAATGTTTTTATCTTTTGAGTGGAAATAATCAATCTGCTGCTTGCTGTAGCTGTCAAAATACGAAGATTTTAAGTTGGAGATGTTTTTATATTACTGCTCTTACCCATGGTTTTTAATGGGTTTTTCTCCATTTGCTGCTTTCTGATGTATAAAGAAAATATTTTTATTTCCCCCCACCCCCACGTAGAAGTGTTAGGAATACCAGTTTGACCCGCCCTGATTTACTGGAAGGCCTGCTTTGTGTCTTAGGAGTGTAATGTGAGCTTTATCTTGCAGCTTTTTGATGAACAGAGCAAACATGTCATCAACTTAATTGGCCAGGAAGAATATGTTAATTAGGATGTCTTTAAATAAGACACAAGACTTGAGATAAATATAAACTTTTCTGTTGCCAGTTAAAAATGTTCTCAAGTCTATTAGTGCTGTTGGTATAATGTCAGAGTACTACTGCTTATCCAGATATTACTGGTTTCTGGTTGTTGTTGTTGAACACTGCTAGTCCCTTTGTTCTGACAGAAGAATAAAACTCCTTAAAACTCCTTAACGCCTGTCCATCTCTGTCCTTTGTGGGGGGTAAGGAAGTTAAAGTCAAGTAAAACAGGTGAAAGGGCATGTGCAAGGCCTTCCAAAGCAGGTTGTAGCTGCAGAACTGAAAGGAACAAGCAAGATGTGAAGGAAGTAAAAAAATGTATGTGGTGGTGGTGCAAGAAAGGTTGCTTCTTTTTTGATCTTCAGCCAGGTCTTCAAGTATTCATGTCTTGCCAACTTGAGAAATGCTGTTCAAAAGCATGAATTTTCAGTGCTTTAAACCCAGATTTTCTTTAAAATCAGAGAAGATATTAGATAAGAAAATCAGTTTTCCCACGTATGTGATTTGTGTTAAAAAACAGAGAGCGCTAAAACCTGTATTGGCCAAAATCTGTTGCAGCCCTGAAGCAGCCTTGATACCTGCTCCTTGATACCTGCTCCTCTTTGATGAAGAGGATATGGGGACAGTGTATGTAAATTTCACACGGCTGTATTAGTTTCATTAAAATATGTAAAATAAATTTCAATATAGTAATACATAAAATATTCTTACACAAGTGCTAATGGCTATAATGAATCCTCTAATGAATGTCCATATTCTTTTTCCACTCTTCAGACAAAAATATCTTATGCCTCAATCTGTTCTTACTTTACAGACTCTTTACAGCTCTTATGTCAGAAGCTTGTCACACAAGGTAATGTGTTGTGAACAGATGCTAAATCAGTAGCATCTCTGTTCTTTAAAGATTAAATTAGCTAATAAATACATTCTTCTGCAATGATAAAGTTGCTAATCTAAATACTGCTCAATCTGTTTAATTGTGGGGAAAGCAGGGAAAATTTCCATCTGTACAAATTGGTAAAAGGGAATCTTGTTATAATATCCAAAATTAAATTGGAAAATGTCTGCATAATGACATGATTTGCATGGCTATTTAGACCTCTTGCATCTGAATATGTTATGGTGTAATTATGATATTTTTCTGCTTTGTGGCACTGCCAGAACCCAAATTTTTGTTTGTTACTTCAACATATGGTTGAAGAGTCTGGGTCTTAAAGAAGAGTTACTTAGTTTTCTGTAGTGATTCTGTAGTGATTTACAAATATTGCCCAAGACCGAATATTTGTCTTTGAAGCCAGGTAGAGCTTGGACATATGTGTTTGCAGGTTGTTTCTTTCTGCTTCTTTTTAATTAAATACATTAACAGAATTTAAATTGGTGGCTACAAGTACAGGATCTTTGAATGTTCATATCTGAAATAATTCTAGATCAATTCTAAGTTCTGCTACATTGTCATTTCTATATTAAATAAAGCTGTGATTGCAATGTGGGTATTTCAAGTCAGAAATGGGCTGTGAAGAGTGAAGTTGATTATTGTGGCCACCTGACATTGATAAAGGAAGATATTTACCTACAACCTAAAGCTGACTCTGGAAGGAGGCAGAATTTGTGATGAAGTGATAAATACGTATGGGGGAGAAAGCTCAGGCACTTTTAGATGTGTGTCAGTTATTGGTTCCTGAGCTTTGTTTATGCTCAGAAGCCAAGTAGTTTATCTTTGTTCTTCAGAGGGTGTAACTTTCCTCGCTGAGAGCCTCTGTGCACTATGATAGGTATGTGCTTCCTGCTTCTGAGAATTTCTTGTTCTCCTCTTAGACTTAGTAAGAGAATAAAGAGAAGGTTGTTTGGGACTCAACCTGTATAACTTTTCTTGTTTTGTTTGTTTACTTTAACAACAAAACCATGCCAGATAAAATTATCTTGCTGCTCCAAGGAGATAGTGACATTCATATAGATGAGGGACATTTAATAGTAAGTGGCATTATAGAACCGCCTCTGAAATACGACTTGGATCCAGTCTGGAGTGTTACTGGTAAATGTTTGATAGAAAGAGTGAGGTGAGGCTGGCAGTTGCATGTCTGAAGTATTTAATGGACTTCTTAAAAACACCCTTGTTGTGGGTACTTACTTTGGCAATCCGGGAATTGTAATGGAAAGAATTGGAATAAAGCCAGAACTGATGCATCTTCCTTGTACATCTCTTGTTACTTTGATTTGCAGTTGGGTATTGCAGGCAAGTGGTATTTTCTCTCTTGCTTTTCACCTTATAGCTAATCAAAGAAGTTGAAATGGCATATACCTTACCTCTGTCATTGAATATTTTATCTGCATTGCTGAGCAACTTGCATCAAATGTAATGTTTTCCAAACAAGAAAAAGTTGCTGTAAGTTGGACCATGTAAATAAAATACTGGGGAAAAAAACTTGCTTAAACCAGTTTGGTTATCAATTTCTGCTTAGATGATAAGAAAACACTTGGTTCTTTCTGGAGACTTGTGTTCCTATAAGCAGAATGTGTAAAGCAGCAAGAATTGTTGAAAATGCTTGTTTTAAACTTCTCTTTGTCTATTTCAAATTATGTGAAATGGGAAATCTGCTGTGCAGGATAATGCAGCTTCCTCTGCAGCTGATGCATACTACCTGCAGTAATTTCCATGAAGACCTGAGTCAATCTACACCTGACCTTGTTAATAATAAAAACTCTTTTGTGACCCTATCTGTGATATCCTCAAGATGTTAAAAAAAGAGCTCCCATTTTCACTTAATTCTTCAGCACCCTCCATCTACTCTAGCAGCTTGTATACTTTCCTCAGAGGTTTCAAAGTAGTTTATAGTCTGAGTCTCCTAAACTGGAAATTTCTCTTTATAAACTTGCACTTTTGTAACTAAAAAGCCAACTGGGAAAACCTAATTACTTGCTGTGGCTTTGCATCCTGACCTAGTAATGTGAAAAAAATGCTATTAATAGTTATTGTTCTTTTATCTTAAATATTTGGTGAAATACCAAATTTAGAAAATTGCATCATAACAGGAGATGATTTAGATGGAGTTCGTGTAGGCAGCTGCTTTTTGCAGGAAATTCTTGGGAAGTTGTATGCCCTTGTTTACTCTGCAGGAGGAAATTAGGCATCTGAGAACTTAACTCTGCTTGAAAGAATTTGACTTTTAAATGGCCAGGTATAAATGTCTTTAATACTTTATGCCAAGAGGTGACAATTTACTCAGTAACTTGACATCAACACATGCAGGGGAAAAAACAAACCAAAACATGGCAGTTCCTCCCTATGATGGTCAAGTGTGAGGGTACTGCAGCCTTCACTGTGAACAAATTGGTAGCTCAGTGCACTTTACAAGCAGTCAGTTTCTCTTTCATATCTGCCCCAGAGAGATTACTGCAAACTAATTTTTTAACTACATGTGAGTTGTGTCTTGGATGCCATTCCTTTGACTATTAATTTGACTGTGTTTTCTTTTATTGTTAAATATTTGCATTAACAAAAGAGGCCCTTCAAAATCCATGTCTCTTTATGGTAGGTCTGTAATATAAAAGCAGTCCCTGTCTAGGGACTGTTAGGTATTTTGCTCATTTTCTAAATATGCAAAGGTAAGTTGAATCTTAAAAAACTTTATTCTTAAAACAAAGGAAAGAATAAAGCACAGCAAACTAATCCATGAAATGTTTTTATTTTCTGAAGACTTAAACTGCCATCTAGCAGCCTAATACAGTCTCCTATCAAAGATAAACTGTGCATCAGGATGAAGTTCACTCAGTGTTTATGTGTAACAAATAAAATACTTAGATATTTTTTTCCAGTGTTAATCTCGGTATCAGAACAATAAACCTCCTTTACCACAGACTTGCTGCTGGTGTTTTGAGGGAGTCACATGTGAGAGCAGCTGGAAGGGTACTACATCAGTTACCAAAAATCCAGTGATGAGGGAGCAATGAGTTCTTATTTCCTGTGACTAGACTTAAGTCTCAACTTTCTGTTGGCAAGTATGTTCTAGAGGGGGGAAAGAAAAGCAGTTTTTTTAATAAATTGTTCTTAAAATTGTCAGTTTTCTACTTTTTCGTTTTAAATATTTTTCTGATTTTTCTCTTTGTAGCTAACTTTATTTTCTTAGATGTCTGGGAAAGCAATCTCTGTTTATTTCTGGTTTTTTTTTTACCAAAAACTGATACTAGATTTAAAATTTTATGCTGTTAACATCAGTATCTCATTACGACCAGTTAGTCAATCAAGAAAAATTAATGACAGTTTTAAATGATACTTCTTTGTCATGCTGGTGTCAGGTTTTTAGTTTTAGGCAAAAACTGAGATCTTTATATTACTAGAGCTTATGTTTTAGCTGAAACCATAATACAAAGTTTTAAAGTGTGAGAGGTCATGCTAATGAAAGCAGAATTGGGATGTAATCAGAATGAATCACATTGGTAAATGCTTTTTCTTTCACAGGAGGGTGATGTTCACATATGTGGATAGCTAAATAAAAAACGAAACTAAAACAAACCCCAAAATTGAGCAGCATGTGCTAGTAAGGAAAATTTAACTTTTCTCTTAAATGGCAAACAGCAGTCATGTAGTCATTGGCTTGGTAATGTGGGTGTGTAAGTTTGAATAAGATATTAGTATTTTTCTGAATGCTATTAGAACCTGGGCAAGATTGGGTCTTTGTATAAAGTTGTCTTTAAAAAACATTGATTGGACTACTTCAGTGATTATCACCTAGTAATACCACTCACAAATAGGAGGTCTGCCTTTCTCTTGACTGTAATGCAGAAGGTTGGCTACTGACCTGACCTGCACGGTTACAGATTTTTAGCAGATAAAATTTTGAGTAAAGATTTGTTTTCTCCTGGAGATTCAGTGTTCGTTTTGAGGTCTTGTTCTTTTCTGTTTCATGAAACAGAATGTGTCTTCTGATGGAAACAGTAATTAAGCAGCTGTTCTTACTGAATTAATTATTTTTTTTAGATTTGTGAAAACTGAAGACTTCGTAGATGTTTTGTTGTATCTTTGGGTGAAGTTTTGATGTAGTGAATGCCCACTTCATAGGTCAATAAATGCATCTTGACCTACATCTTAAATGTGCACCTTCACTTGAAAATAATCTTGGCTTGGAGCTTGATAAATGTTCTGCATATTTTCACTTGATTCTAGTACTGGTGTACTAGTGCTTTTTTCAATCACATAATTTCTTCCATTGATATGGAAATGGGAGTAGCCACCCTCAGTAATCTATTCTGCTTGCAGTTCTTTTACAAATGAAGTTCCTCTGCTAAACACAATATTTTATTACAAAACTTACCACATTTACTGTCAGGTGTTACAAGGTGCTACTACTTAAGCAATGGATGGGAAGAGGCAGACAGTTGTCTGGACTGCTCTCCAAGTGCTGGCTAAAGTGGCTTGTGGGCTCCTTGTCCTTGAGCCTGGGCAATCTTGCTGTATGCCACCCTACAATCTGAGAGGCACTGCATTTTTTTTGTCTAGCGAAGCACCCAGACAGTTCTGTTTTCTGAAAGGTTTCTACCTCCGGCTTTGGAGACCAGGATTCCTCAGTGCAGATGTCATTGCTGGAAAAAAACGCCATTGCTTTCACCGTGTCATTTGAATTGCAGTCTGAAGGGAATGGTTGGTTGATGTAGATGTGTGAGTGGTAGAGATCCTGCTCTGTTTTCCCTGCTTGCCTGGAGGTGCTATACAGGACCAGCTGCAGGAAAAAGTCTTTCTATCTTCTTCCTTTCAGCAGGAAAAATGCCATTCTGATGTGGGTGGAGGGCAAGTGGGTGGTTCTTGGTTGGTTAGCAAACAACTGCTTTTATGTAATCACTTTTCACAGTCCAGTTATGTGTGGAAAAAAAAGTTTGGGTGTGGGCATAATATCCTTCCATTAAGAGAACCTGGTTGCTCAGTGACTGGCACAGCTATGGCGCATTTCTGTGCTGAATAAATGGAAGCCAAACCTGAGATAGAGTTTTCTGCATTGTGCTGTCTTTATGAAGCTCTGAAAAAATCAGTGCTCACACTTCTAAAACTAATGTTCCTCATCAGAAACCAAATCATATTTCAGGAACTGGGAAATACTAAAAAGATTTTAAGTCTAGAATTTCTGGTTAAGATTGCAATTGGTCTTTGGACACCAGGTGTGCTGAATCTTCAGAATCTCAGGCGTTTCCTTTTTGCCTCCTTCTCCCAGTGGACTCTTGCTTCTTTCTCTGGCCTTATATTTCATCCCTAGTCCACCAACTTGTTCTTGGTTTTTTTTTGTCTGATGAGATCCTTTTGGGCTGTTAGGGGTCTCTGTCTTCATGCTACATCTTTACTACTACTAAAGTTAACCAACAAGAGATTTGCAGGCTTTTCAGCAGCATCAGCATCCTGTATACACAGAGGGACACAGTTCTACTGTTGTGCTCAGGTGATGTTGCTTGCTTTGTCTGTCTAGGCATAATGGTGAGAGAAAAGAGTGTGCTCCTTTGTGGTTTAATAACCCTGAAGCTTGCTAATGTGAAATCTAGAGCTCAGCAGTACCTTGATGTACCAGGCACACTAGAAAATGAAGGAAAACCTCTGATGTTACCGTTAAAAGCTTCATTTTGAGAAAGGCAGAGCAGCTCTTGGACTGATGAATCCCAAGCTGAGGTCTCACTGCAGCAACTTGTTTCACTATCCAAAGGAAGTGACTTGCTCACTTGTCTCTTGGGATGGTGGGCCCCTTGTGAGCAGTCTGCTTGTGGAAGAGATCCCCAGTGAGTCAGGGCATGTGGAGTCGAGCATCTCTCAAAATAAAGGGCATCTGGTGATGCCTGGTGTCCTCCAGTGTGGTTCTTTTCCCTAAAAAGCTTTTGCTACCACTGAACTGTAACACTGCTTTAATGTGTTCTAAATTTGAAATTGAGGTTTCTGATGGTCCTTAATAGGAAAATGTAATTTCTAGAAAACTTAACATAAATCCCTTTGGCTCAGCAGCAACTGAGGAAGCTTCTAAATACTGAGTCCTACACTTCAATGTTATTACTCTTGTTTTCTTATGTCTTGGCTTATTCTGTGGATTATGAACATCACATGAGGATAACATTGTTCTGTAAAACAAAACCAACCAGCTGTATTCTGGTGACAGGAAATACAGGCTGTGAGGAGACTCGATTTTTTGATAACTGCTGATGGGATTATGTTGAATTAATCCAGAGTAATCCAGACAGGCAGGAGTATCTTGAAGTGGTGGTGTTTTTGCAGAATGTCATGGTTCAATGCCAAAACAAAATATACATTAATGCCCCTCTTTGCTGGATTATTATGTGTACACTTGAGTCTGCCATGTTTCTTACTTTTTGCCTTTCATCTTTTAGAAGTAATTACTTCTATTTTTCTTTGCTTTTAATTATAATAACAAAAAAATCTTAACTTCTTCAGGACTTGATTTTGTCCAGGCAAGTAGCAAAACTGAAGATTGTTGATGTCAGTACTAGGAATTCAAAATGTAACTGAAATGCCCTAAAAAGAATTTTGCAATCAGTTATACAATTGATGTGAATTGCAAACATTCTTTCACATCCTTATTTTGAAAACTTTGTGCACTCTTCGGAATGACACACATTTACCTAAAAGTTACTCGTTTTGCATTAATATAATGCCAACAGGCTATGATGGACCTGGGAAAAATACTACTTTTGAAACAGGAATCCAGAGGAGGGCTACTTTTGATGTGCCTAGTATTGCTTCTTCTGAACTGTTTTTTCATTAAATGCTTCATGTAACTTAGTAAAACATCATAGTTGTATGCTTTTACTTCAGATAATGTGCAGTATGAAACTCTGGAATTGTGCAGCTTCTCACCATTGTGCATTAGTGAAGGAGAGGACTTGGTCAGTTTAGGAGAAGGCTGTCTTTCCTTGTAGTTGCTTAGTTCTTGGAATGGAAATTGGAGAACTGGGATTGCCTTTTGAAATATGTGGGTTAGAACAAATTCAGCAAAGCAAAATATGCTCATTGGATCACTCCAAAGAAGGCTTTAAAAATTACACCTTAATTTGGAAGCTTGTCTACGTTTTAACACAACAAAAATAGTAAAGGCAGAAGCAGAAGGAAATAGAACAGTCATTTAGAGTTGACTAGAATTGACTGTTACCAGTTTCATCTGTCTCGGCATGCCTGATCAGTGCTGTTTATGGGGATTTTCACAGATAGCTTTAGTAATTTTAATTTTTCACAGTTTTTGGTTGAGTATCCCTATCACTGCTGTTCTCACACAAATTGGTCTGTTTTAGGAGACCCTCTGACAAAGTGAGCTGGTTAAGGACAGTGTGTCAGTACTAGGTGTTCTTTGTAGTGATAGAGACCCTATATCCTCTCAGCAGTGTGAAAGTTTGGAGAATGACAATAGAGAGTAGCTACTGAGGTTTATCTTGCCTCAGGAACATTCCCTGTCTTGGAGGGTGGGGATTCCTCAGTTGCCTCAGTAAAGATCCTGCTGTAAATGGAGAATTCTGCGTGTTGCCTCTCCCAAATTACCTGGCTTTTGTCTAGTTCTGTGGGTGTAGATGTTGGCTCTGCATCTGTTTGATTTACTGGGAACCAACTACTTGCGTGCTTTCTCCCCTTTTCAACCTAGCCTTTATTTCTGCTGAGGTTATTTGTTTGTTTTTCAGATGAGACCCTTTTTGCTCTTCCTGCTACATCTGCGCCTCTGATGCACTCCTCTGCAGGCAAGTTCTTTTCTGCTCACCTTTGTCTGAATACATCCTGCATTTCTGATCTCATTAACTCTTTCCGATTATTCTGCCTTTCCTAAAAGTCAGCATGGGTCCAAGAATAGCCTCTCACATTTTTTCAGTTTTGACTTTCCAGTTGATCTGTTTGAGATTTTAATAAGTGAATTTTTTTAATGTGGCAAACTGTTTTATAAGCAAGTTACAGCCATCTGTGAATTCTTGGACCCTTGATGTAGGAGAGAAGCTGATACTATTAACAGGTTAACACATCAAAGCATAGTTGCTTTACTGATTCAGCAGAAAGATTTAATCCATAGTAACTTTCTGCAGTATTCTATATATGTAAAATTTTATCTTTAGTATTTATTTAGTGGTTTTTGTTAGCTACACTGTCCACCAAATTCCCATTTTAAAAGTGTCAAAAGACCTTTACTGGCATACACCTTTGTGCATATGTTTATGCACAAGCACACACACATACCCTCTCTCTGTCTCCCCTTGTCTCCCCACCCTCCCTCTGTCATTTTAATATTGCCTGCTGCACTCATCTGGCAGCTTTACTGTGATCTTTGCGCTGCACAAAGTCGCTGCTTTTCTAGCCTCTTACATGACTTCTCTGCTAGAAGAGGTGAGGTAGAATAGCATACTTTAACTGAGCCTTTGTTTTGTATTTATGATAGAATTTGGAAGAACCTCTTAATAACTAACATCACATGAACCTGTCATGAAAGTTTGCATTGACTTTAAGAGCACTTGCATTCTCTAACTTTCCTTTCTGTCCATGGTCACAGAAAAAGTTATGGACTTGAAGGAGCAGCCAGGTAGCACTAAGTCGCTTGGTCAAGAGGATTTTACTGCAGTTGCACTTGATACTGCTCCTTCTCTTCCCTCCTTCTCTCCTATCTCAGCTGATCCCTTTAAAGAGCACTCAACCTTTGATACACTCTCAGATGAATTACCTGCAAGAGGCATTTACAAAGAAAATGCAAGGGAGATTTATAAAGAAACTATGGAAAATGCAAGAAATCCATTTCTTGCAGAGGGAAACAAAAAAGACATTTCAGAAATGAAGTACTCGGAACCCTCATTTGCTAAAGCAGAAGCAGCCATTTTATCTAAAGCTAAAGAAGAAACACAGCTAGAGGGCCCTGAAGAATTACCTAATGTGGAGAAAATGATTGCACAGCAGCGGAAAATGTCTCCAGAAACCCCTCAAGATTCGTTTGAGAAAAACGAGGAAGATCTCTTTTATAACAAAGACAAATACAGAGATGGTGATCATGGTGAAAAAGGGGCATTGAAAGAAGACCCTCTTAGGAGGGAAGAATATGCAGACTTCAAACCATTTGAGCCAATATGGGAAGTCAAAGATGCTAGTCACGGACTGAGCATTGTGAAGGAGGATGCTGGAAGTAAGACAGGTTCCAAACTAGAAAGCAGTTTAGATGAGAAATATGGTGTAGGTAAACTGAATGTGCAGGACTATGAAAAAGAGAGTGAAGGCAGTGCTGAAGATCACTCTTTCCCAAGTACTCCAGAAGCTGTAAAAGAACCTTCACAGACTTACATCACTTGTACTAAATTTGAATCCCCTATAAGTCCTGATGGTAACAAAGTCAAATCTCTTTCTCTGCTAGAGGAAGGCACTTCAGAAAATAGAACCGATGACGAGAAAAAAATTGCAGAAATGAAAGCTCAGACAAGCACTGAACAAGGTGATTTTAGCACTCAAGCAGTTGGCAAGCAGGAAGGCCAGGAAGCTGACTCTGCTAAAACAGGGAGTGTATCAACAGTGCCATCTGACACTGCAGCAAATATGCCTGAAGGTCTGACTCCTGATCTAGTACAAGAAGCATATGAAAGTGAAATGCATGATGCAGCATGTACAAAACTTGCTTATGAAACAAAGATTGATTTAGTTCAAACCTCCGAGTCAGTACAAGAGACTCTGAAACCCATGACACAACTCTGTCCCTCATTTGAAGAGTCAGAAGCGGCTCCATCACCAATATTGCCAGATATTGTTATGGAAGCCCCACTGAGCACTGGGACTGCTACTGCAGAAGCACCTGCTGTGCAGCTCGAAGCTTCACCATTAGGAACATTTATTCCTACTGCTAATTATGAGAATGTAAAAGAGGAGACTGAAAAAACTGCCTTATACGAAGAGGCAGGGAAGGTTCCACTGACACAGGCCCAAGAAGCGAAAGAGACATTAGCATTTAAAAAACCTTACCATGAAAGTAGCTCCAGTTCTGAAGATACAGACACTCCCTATATATCTATTGCATGTGACCTAATTAAGGAAACAAAGGTCTCTGGTGAATCTACTTCTCCATCCTTTACAGATTATTCAAAGACACTGATAACAGAGAGCATTTCTCAGGCTGTGCCCGAACACAAGGAACCTGTTGAAAAACTGTCTCCACAGTTTGGGAAATCTGACTTGTTTAATAGACAGGTGATACCTGACTTTACTGAGAAAGTGAATGAAGAACCATCTCTCATCTTAAAAAGTAAATCAACTCAGAATATTTTAACTGATGATGAAGATGAGGAGCAACTGCTGGATTCGGTAGCTGCCACAGGCAAGCCTTATCTGGAGTCTTTTCAGCCCGAACTGGACTCTTCCAAAATTGTTGCTGCTCTGCTGCCTGAACCAACACCTACAGAAACAGCCAAGGCAGAGAAGATGCCTCTTCAGATGGAAGAGCTCAATGCTATGGCTAATTCAGCTGGTGTAGCTGTTGCTATGGAACCAAAAATGGGAGATGACAAAGCACTCTCATCCACGGAGTCTTCCCCCGTTGAAGAAGATTTTGTGATGTTAGCTCATCCTAAAACTACTCATGAGTTTGTGGAAGAAGCTTCTGCTGGAGAAGTAATGCACAGAGATGAAAATGAGGAGGTCAGTAAGGCAATCAAGAGTGAGAAGGGGCAGTTGTCTTGCCCAGAGCTTCCCTGTGATCTGTCAATAAAGAATGTAGAGGTAAAAGCTGAGGAAGATACTAATGCCTTGAAAAAGTCTTTGGAGGCTGCAGACAGAGAAGTGCCTGAAGTATCCATGATGTCCTTACCGACCACAGATACCTCACCTTTATCTGCTGAAAAAGAGATAGTCAGTGTAGTAAAACCAGAAGCTTTTGAGAAGAAAGCTGAGCGAGAAGTTGCTTCTGTTAAAGAAAAGGAAAAACCTACTGCTGTATTTTCAGCAAAGCTGAATAAATCTTCAGGTAATCTGTTCATGCTCTTGCAGTTCACTAATATGCATAATTCTTTAGTTAAACTTATGCATGTCATTACTTACTCTTTTAAAGTCACTTTCTGTGAACTTCTCTATGTAGGCCAAGGGCAACAGAAAATGTTAGTGCCTGCACTTTTATCTTCATATTCTGATTGCTTTAGTCCTTTTTTTTTTTCTGTTTATCAGGGATGAACTCGCTGTCTCCAGTTTTCTCTTTCAGTTCTCCTGCTGATGATCTATTGATACAGAAATAAGTCACTACCCACTGCAGACCCTTTTGTACTTGTCTACAGGCTGGGGCATTAGGTGGCCTTCCAAACTTGCTCTTAATATGTGCCAAGGAAAATGTTTCTGTACTGCTGTCCATGATTTGAAGAGGCATTTTCTTCCTTTTCATACGCAGTTCAGACATAAATCTTTGAAACAAGTATCTACAACTTGTGTCTGGAATCTGGAAAAGACCCTCCTCATCTCTGCTCATGACTTGCAGCTTGCATAAGATCAAGGCCAGTGGTTTAAATGGTGCTCATGAGGGAGCTGTAGTGTTCAGGTTACTAGGAAAGTGGCCATTAAAAAGTTGAGTGTTCTGCAAAGATTAAAATCGGTTTATATGAAGCATGGATACAAACTTCCATTTTTCATTTCAGGTGGGACTTGTGCTTCAGCATAGTGAATTTTTCTTTGGGTGATGTGTAGCTAAAGTAGCAGAAAGGTAAAGGGAATTGTTATGTTGAGTTCTGTTCTGTAAACTGAATGCCTCAGTTTTAGCTCTTTTAGACTTGCCTTTTGATATCACAGCACCCTTAAATCTTGCTCCCACAAAAAGGAGCTACTGCAGAAGGCACAATGATCCTGTTTTAAATAAAAAGGCAAATGTTGGGTTTTCTCAGCAGTAACATATTTAAGTAGCAGGTACAGTCTACAGTTCATAAAATATTACATTCCTAACATGTCTTATGCATCAGTTGTATTTTGGAAGGGAATACCTGTTGAGGGGAATGTCAGGGTGTTGGGATGAAACTGAAATAGGGTTCAGAAAATAAGGCAGAAGATGCAGTTTTATGTTGATCTTTGTATGATAGCTGTCATTCTTCCTGTCCCACCTCTTCTACTCTTACAGCTAGGCAGAAAGGTGAGTTTCCTATTTCCCGTGGAATGAAATTTCAGCCATACCTGCACTATTAAAACACTGTTTGCTTAAGCCTTGGCTCCTTGTGCTCAGGCTCCCAGTGGATAGCACTGTTCAGAGAACAGCTGCTATGAATCTTATACTTCATGCCAAGGGGTTAATTGTTTAGATATCAGGCTACTTAGAGGAATGTTATGCTTGGTATACTAGTGTATTTGTTAGTTCTTTTAACAGGAAGCTTCTGCAGACCTGTCTTTAATCATTGTATGGATGTAGCAGCTTGGGGGTGGCAAGCCGCTGTCCTGGAAAGGAAGACTCTTACTTAGGGTCTGACAGGGGCACAGCTGCTGCTCTTCCATGTGAAACTGACAGAGAAGCTGCTCATAGAACCATTTGATGTAGCAAAAGGGAGTTGAACGGTGTCTTTGCTCTTCCATCTAGTGGCACAGTGCTGGGACAGGCCACACATCTGTTCAGCACTGATGTTTTTGGGGGGCTAGGCATAGCCTGGGTTGGGTGTGTGGAGAACTGTCTACAGTCTTTGTGTCAGAGAAAACTCAAAAACATGGTCTTTGGGGTTTTGCTGTTAGTTGTTGGTAGTTTGTTCTGTTGTTTTGTTTTTGTGTGGTGTTTTTTTGTTTGTTTTTGCCCAATCTGCAGTTAATTTTTTTCCCACTCACTTCTGCTGTATTATACAGCAGAACTGGACTTCTGAGACCTGCCCAAGGAGTCAAATGACAAGCTATGAACAAAATTAGTTGTCTGTTTCTAATACCACACTACTTGAGCACAGTTTCAAAGTATCTTCAAAGAATTAAGACGTACACTTGCCTATCATACTCTCAGAAAGGAGAGGTAATTGATCACAAGGCCAAGAAGTGGATCAGTGTGTGTGTCTGGTCCTCTGAGTCTACTTTTATTGTGTGGGGTCTTTTCTGTCTTCCTGTGAGTGGAACTGAAATAGATTTTTATTGTGCCTCAGGATGTCTGAAAATCAGTTGATGTGATTGACTGACTGATGCTTATTGAAACATTTGTCTTCACTGTCTTACTGGTACACTTAAGGTTCTCGAACACTTACTTAATGGTGCTATTTTTTGAAAGCTAACCTAATTGTACACAGCATTATGTGTACCTAAAAGTGGTTTGTTGGGATTTTTTGGTTTGGTTTGGTTTTTTTTTTTGGTTTTTTTTTTAAGCTCCATCACTTGAATAAAGCAAATGTAAAGTTTTGAACAACCTCATGGATAGATCATGGATTGTTTAATGCTGCCTGGCAGACCCCAGGGTAACTGGTGTATGTTGTCATGCTATTGGAACACTGGGACCTTGTATTCCATAGCTGCAGAAGTTCAAAAGCCAAAACAACCCAAGCTAAAGCTAAAGCCAATTTACAACTGAAGTTAAATGTTAAGAAACAGTCCCTGCTTCTATAGCAATTATTTCAATAGTAAATACCCCCTGCAACCCCAGCAGTTCCTGCTGTCAAAGACACAGTGAGCTGCTTTTTTGCTTCCATTCTGTGTCCTAGTACATGCCATAATTAGCTTCCTAGCAGGTAAATCCTGCTGCCTCACTCATGCTCACTGGACTTCAAAATACAGTTTTCTGATATCCATAAAAATACTGTATATTAATGTTTTGTGATGGTTCAGATTGTGCTGACCTGTGTGTGTTCCCAGAATGCTTCCCAGAAGAGGGCTTGGATGCCATCTAGTGTCTGTAAGTGAGCTGTCACCCAAGCCTGTCAGGATTGCACCCTGGGGTTTGAGACACTCTTGAGCTCTTGAAATGAGCTTAGTAATCTTAGAGTCAAAAACTAAATATACACATTACGCATCTTAGCCCTTCTGTTGTACAGACTTTCTTTGTTCTTAATCCTTTATTTACTCTTTGGTGGAGATTACTAATTTCTCAAGTAGGCTAGAAAACCCTGCTTTCCATAAACTTTTTTTTTTTTTTCTTGTGGAATGTGGATGACTTTATATTACTGGATTACAATATCAAAGTATATTGTAGAATCCCCTCAAAATCTAAACCTGTGATCATGACAGAAAGTTGAGTACCAAAGTATAACCACATTGGTAGTTTATATCTCTCCCTGTATTCTTGTTGAATGCTACAATAACATTTGCAAATGGCTTTGACATCTTATTGTGAAGACAGGCTGTCTCACAAGATACTGTTGTTTCAGGGTGTTTTTGAAAAGCAGGCTTTTCTTCCCTTTTGAAGAGGCAAATTTAAAGGTGAAGTCCAAGTGGGAATGTGCTTTGAAAGGGTGGCCTACTGGTGGTAATGACAAAGCTTTTCTTTATACTCCCAAATCATGGGCAGAAATAAAGCACTTCCTGTGAATCTAGCAGCAAACCAGGCCACTACATTCTAGTGAAGCTTAAAAGAAGTTAGAAATGCTGCTGTACACCAGCACTGTACTAATTTGATTCATGGATGATAGTTGCCATATTTGTAGTTATTTTAATAGAACCATTCAGCAGATAGGAAGGGTTTGGTTTGATTTGTTGTTTTTCACCAGGGGAAAAATACCTTGGAATGCCTCTGGAGCTTCAGGAGCAGATTACTTGTTGTATAGAATTCAACAGAAAATCTGATCTTTATCTGCTGTGTTTTTAGATTCCTTGACTGTTAGCATCTTCCTTTATGCTACCAAGTAAATAATAAGAGAGGCTTCTGTTCCAGAATAGGGAATTTGGGGAGGAGTAGGAGGAATGAGGGAGAAAAAAACCATGCAAAACCTTGAGTTAATTTTTTTTCTGAAGGAAAGACCTAGACTTGTGTTTCATTAGAGCTCTCACATCATCACTGAGGGGCAAAGGTCAGTAGGGCCAAGGCTGCTAACAGAGAGGGGCCTTTGGGCAGTTACTTGCAAAGTGGCAAAATGCTGGAGAAAGCGGAGCAATTGTGGTAAATGATCAGCTTTCCCAGAAGCACGGATAGGTGGCCAGCATGGAATCAACAGAATTGGGTAGTCATCCAGAACACTCTCCTGTGGGAAGTCAGGAACATTCTTCAGAGCAAAAATGCTGTTGTCAGTCTATCTCCTCAGGGTTATTTAATGCCTTTCCTATGTGTAAAGTACTCACCCTGCAGGGGTGCAGCCCCTAGGAAGTTAGGTGCATTCAGCAGAAGAACACGTTTAGAATTGATTGCATCTTTTTTTAGTTTTCTGGGTGACTTGATAATACCATTTTGTAAGTAGCTGTTTGGTTGGATAGTTTTTGTAAAAACAGGTATGCAGTTTTCCCTAATGAAACAATAAAGCTTACACAGAAGTTTGACAGTGCTGGTACTCAGCTTATGTCTAAAATAAGATTAGATAGAGGTCTCTTGTCTGAAATTAGAGATGTGAACGCAGATAGAGATTTCATTTTAAGTATTTTTTGCACAGAATGGCAAGAGTGAACATGGAGTATGCAAAGAGGAGGATCTTGAGGATGGAGGAGGTCCTGTGTAGGGAGTTAGTGGCTCATTTGAGATGGGAGTGCAGGGACTGCTAATGGTTTCTCGCTGCTGCTGGTTTGCTGTGGTTGCACATGCGGCTACTGCAAAATCTTCTGTTTAGGAGTGTATAGTACATAAATGAACTACATTGAGTATTAAATGTAAAGAATACAAAGATTAAGAGGCTTTAATTGTGTATGTTTAGAAATTGGACAGTGAAAGAACCTTCTGAAAAGCATGGTGTTCTTGACTGATTTATTGACAGTGCAGTCATCTAAGTAAATGTGGAGAATCATGGATTTTGGTGACTTCCAGTTGATCTTACGAATTTCTGCAGAAGGACTGAAGCAGATTGTCAGACATTTTGTCCTATTTTTATGTAGTGCAACTTTTCAAATATTATTGCACTATGATGTTTGAGTATTTGCTTCCCATTTCCCTCCTTTGGTACGTGTTTCGATTTACCTGTTGAAATTATGAATGACATGCACATCTTTGTATAAGTAGAAACATACATATAGCAGGTCTTGCTGTCAAAGGGAGGCCTTAAATTTATGTAGCAAATGAAGCAACAAAAGAGGGATTTCAGGTAACTTTATGGTAAACTTTCTCCATGCAGGATTGTCTGTTTTAATGAAAAATAATACAGACTAACAGACTGGATCAGAATCCCATCGCATCCACTACACAGTATTTTTGTGAAAATGTCCTTGTGGAAATGTGTAAATGTCCTTTGCTAGTTCCTTGGAAAATTAGGTATCTCATTTTTAAGAGGCTTTGGAGTAATGCTGGGATGTTTTTGTTTTATTATATGCCCTGGATACTGAGAAGACTCCTAACTAGAAGGGTAGTCTTTTTTCTTTTTTTTCCCCTCCACAAGGATGGAACATGAAATGCCAGCATTGTTCTCACAGCTTTTTCAAATTTTTAGTTTCTAATTCGTGCTCATGTTTTAAAATACTGCCTGGGTTACTGCTATGTTACCTTCTGCAGTGTAAATATTGAAATGCTTGTTTGTGTCAGGTCAGCAGCTCACAGTGTAGGATGCTAATGTAAAATAAAAAGGGGCGTTGGGTTGTAGGAATTGGGTAGAGGGTAGGAGAACTGTTCCTCTCAAACCTCTGCCGAGATGTATAAACATGGCTGAGCAGTCCGTGATGATTACCAGCAAAAAAAAGACTTCTTGTGTTCTTTTAGGAGCCTTTTGCTATCGGCACAGAAAGGGTCCTCTCGTGTTTTCCTTCAGGCTATTTTTTTAAAGAGAGCTTGAGTACAAAGATGTCTCTGTTCTTCTTCTAGACAGTCAGACATTTGTTTAAAATAAATAAATAAACGAGGGGAAGGCATATATCTAGGAGGTTTATAAACGCGTTTTAACCATTGTTTGAAAAGCGGTCTGTCCGGGGACTACTTTCAGCAGTGCAAAGAGGCTTAGGGCGCCGGGGCTTTGTGGGCCGAGGCGGCACCGGCGCTGCCTGCGGGCAGGAACCGGCTTCGGGCCGCTGCCCCTGCCTGGCATCTGCTCCCTCCCCCTGGCAAGGAGCAAATGGCTGCAGCAGGCGTGACGGCATCTTCTTCTCCGTGGCGGAGGAGCATTGGGGAGCGTTGCGTCAGCGGTGAGCACACCCCGCGCCGTCATCTGACCGCTCCTGCAGCACCAGTGCAGCAGCGGCGGCTGCAGAGGCGCCGGGGGAGCCCATGGTCCCCACCCCGGGCTGAGGAGCTCTTCCCTTGCAGCTGGCCTCCTGCTATGCAGAACTGATAATCGCAGCTGGAGGGGCGTGGAGAGATGGACTCTCTCCGTGGAGAGATGGACAGTCAGCCGAGCAGCTGGAAGGATAAGGGTATTTGTTCTTTCACCTTCTTCATTTTATATTTTAAAGCTAAAGATGCTGCGGGTTGGTTTGAGCAAATGGTGTTTGTAGCACGTATTTAGTGGTGATGCGTTTGATGACACAAGATATAATTGTGCTGGATGCAAAACTGTAAAAGCTGTAGGTTAAAATGGGTAAATACGAGCAACGCAGAACGATAAATTATTTATGTAGGTGAACTAGCTGGTGTGACGCTGCAGATATTTTTCCGTCCTACGGAGCATTTTAAAAAACAGCTTGTTTTGGTATGCACTGCACAAATACCAGCATTGGCTGAATTTAGTTGATGTTCCTTTGAAATTCCTAAATCGTAATTTAATAATGCTAACCGTTAACTCAAAAGCATGTAGTGTTTGCAGTTCATGTAGATTAAAAATTTTAGGAGAAGAAATTGTGTGCAGACTACGGCAGGGTGGTGGTGGTGGTGGTTTTTTCTGTTTGGCGTAGCATATTTCGAGTCTATCCTTAAACACATTTGCTTGGTATTTTTCAGTTTTGTTGGATTCTAGGTAAAACTGTGTAAGATTTTTCAGAATTGCAGCCATAATATCAAACTGTTCTCGGAAAATAAGTAGCTAACCTTAAATTAGTGTGGTTCTGACCTTTGTTCTGTAACCACCAGTGGGAGATTGCCAGAGTAAATCTCTGTGGATCATTATGTTAGTGCTCAGTGTGTAAGAGTTTAAGCCTTATTTGAATATGTAATCTTCAAACTTTATAAACCGTACAAGCCTCAAAAAATTTTAATCATCTCTGGATACTTAAATATCTTCTTAAAGGGCCCTGTCATGCTTGGCATTGGTGAAATTTTCTTCTTTTTACAACTATTGCTCAGAATCTATTTTTTTTCCACTTAGACAAAATTGCCAGTTATCTAGAACCCATAGAATGCTCTAACAGAACCTAAATATGTAGCAAAAAACCTCCAAACAAACAAAAAAAAACAAACTGGCAGGGGAAAACTGCCCTGGCAAAACAAGTTTCTCAAACTTCTAATCTTAAAGGGCTGAAAAATATTAGGGAAAAAATATTCTGCAGTTTATAGTAATATGGTCTTGATATGTAACTAGTTTATATTCATCACTCTGTATGTCAGGCCTAAAATTCCTGGGGGGGAGGAGGGGCGAGGTCTGAAGGTTTTTGAAAAAATTGAAAGACAGGTTACGTATGTGTATTCAGGCCTATTTTAAAGCTTTGTTTTACAAGCAGACAAGCAGGGTTCTTACTGTTCTGTACCTCTGAACACCGACATTTCCGAGCCTAGAATTTCAGGCCTGAGAATAATGGAGTCTTTCCCAATTTAAAATAAATTAATTGCCAATCATGAGCGTTCTTGTATGGCGCAGGAAGATACCAGGTGGGGAGGATGCACTAACCAGTGCTGTTCCAGCTGCCTGGAGGCCAGTGATGGGGGGTCTGTGCACTTGGCTTCTTTGCAAAATGTAGACCAGCCTGGTGTGTACTGGAGCTGCCTCAGATGAAGAAGCAAACCCAAACCCGTCCCACCTGCACATAGTGTGCTGGTAGAACCGCTTCAAGCAGTGTTTTAAATTCCTCCTCCCTCCTCTTCGTTTTTACAGAGTGGCATCCCCTTAGGTGGAGGAAGCTGGTTTAGCACCAGTTTCCCCTTCCAAGAAAGTCCCTCCTGCCTTGAGGTTTAATTATAATTTAACTGGTAGAGATAAAATCTAAAAGAAAATGGAAGCAAAGCAGGAAGGTGGCTTTCTGGGGAAGCAGAAGAGGCCGGTTCCTTTCCTGATGCAGTTGTTCTCGAAACCTGGTTTAGTGGGTTTTCTGATAGCATTTGTTTATCACAGGTTGAAGACTCCTTGTTACGTGTGTTCTTCCTTCGTTAGGTCAGGCTCCAGTGGCATGGAAAACGATGGGTAAAGTTCAAGGATTGATTACATTATTCATCTTGCCCCAAAATAAATATAGAAGCAAATATTGCAACATGCTTCTTTCCATGCTAAAAAATAACCTTAAAAATGTAGCAAAATCTAGAGCCTTTCATTAAAGGACTGAAAAATATTAGGAAAAAATATTCTGCAGTGTTTAGCAGTATGTTCTTGATATATAGTTTAAATGTTCAACACTCTAAGGCCTGAAATTCTTGGAGCTAGAGGGGGGAAAAGTAAAAAGGGGGAGGGGGGCGGGGGTGGCAAGGTCAGAAGAGCCAAAAGTACAGTTCATAGTTAGAGGTTCCAACTAAAACTACTTTCTAATTAATATAGCCCTAAGCTTAGTTGTCTGCATGTTTCTTGTACTACAGCCAGAGTAGTTGAGGAACCAGCATAGTGAAAGTGGTATACCCTGTGGTATTTATCAATATTGATCCTCTAGATAAGCAGAATGAAATAGGCTTACCCTGCAGATACCTTTTATTTTTAGTAGACTTAAAGACAGGCCTCCATGGAGTGATTGGTACTAAAGTATCTAAAACTTAGTTCTTCTTTCAATTAATTCTCAGGTTTTAATGGCTGAATAATACTAATGGTAGGATAAACACCACAACTAGACTCTCAGGCTGTCCCAGTATTATTTCCTTAATGTATCTGGAAAAGTATCTGGATTCTGGTTCGGATTAATTAAATTGTGGAAAAGGTTGCATAGGCTTGTGCAGCCCTTGAGCTTTTAAAATTGTTATCATGAGCAGTCAGGGCCTTGGGATGCATTCCCCAGTTCCTACACTGTGCACACATGCAAGGCTACATGACAAAGAAGAAATGGAAGAAAAATACCCTGCTTTAGCAGCTCATTAATAGTTGCCAGATAGCATTTGCATTCTGGGGGGACAATCTGGTAGTGCCTGACTTCATTTTCATTCTACCATGTATTCTGTGAAGTCTGTATTGCTTTTTCATGATAATGGGGCAGATCTACCAGAACCATGTTCGATGCTCACTGGTTTTCTAACCTCTGGGATGCAGTTAGACAAGCCTGTCGGTCCCACTGGAACACCTGTCCCTAAAACAGGGAGAGCTCTGTTTAGTTGAAGGCAGCTCCACGTGCTTGGCACCACATGCAGCTGTGCAATAACCACCCAGCCAGGGATTTTTGTGTTGTTAATGACTTGCAACAAGGCAGCCAAGGACCAAACTGCCTTCCAACATGTCTGAGCCAGGGTAGAAGGAGGCTTGAATTTTGTGGATTCTGCTGAGGTTCTCAATGGTGATTTTTTTTGTAAATGGTCATTCTGATGTAGGAAATCTTGATGCATCGAGCCTCAGTCTGCTGATGGAGTTTGTGCTTGGCAGAGTGACCACTGGATAGGTTGGTGGCTGCTCCTCAGGGTCTGCCGGTCTCCAGCAGGGGTTAAGCAAACTTCCAAGAGTGAAACTGCAGAGCCAGGTCTATGTGAGAGATAGGTGGAAATCCTGAAGATCGCTGTCATCTGTAAATGTTAAGTCTTTTTAGGATAACTAGAAAATGTCTCTCTAAACAGAAGTGAAGAGCAGTTTGTGGTTGGGTTTTGCTGGTCTAGAGCTAATATTTCCTCAGAGCAGCCTGCATGGTGCTATGGTGATGGTCGTCACCGTGCACTTCAGTCGGATCTGCGGGCTGTCCCTCTGACATGGTGCTGTGACATTTCTCTCTCAGCACAACACCGGCTGTACTTAGATGGATCCCGAAAAGGCTCTCTACTCGTGCCTCTACACTGCTTTTACGATTATTTGAAGAACATAAAGAATTTCATCTTACCTCTCAGATTACAGAAGGGTCCCAGTGTCACGGCTTGTTGTTCATACACAAATCGCGCTCTGTTTGCCCTTTATTTATCTATCTATTTATTTATTTCTAAAATCTCCCCGCTCCGTTGACACAAACGGCCTTTCTTTGGCCATGAAACCCCCCCGTTTTCGTGTTTGTGTCCCAAACACAGGAGGAGAGAAGAGAGGAGCGCAGTTGTCCTTTGTGAGCCCCGGGCAGCTGCTCCCTTCCTTCCCTCCCTCTCTCCTCCCCTCCCTCCCTCCTTCCCGGGGTGCAGCGCCGGGGCCGCCATTGGCGGGGGTTTCAGGTCGCGCGGGGCGGTTGCGTATCGGTACCGCCCGCCCCGCGCCGCGCCAGGAAGTGGATCGGCTCCGGGACCGGCGGCCGGGGGAGAGCGGGCTGCGTGCGGGCACACGCAAGATGGATGCCAAAATGGGTCAGTCCCTCTTTTTATTCTGGGTTTGCTTTGGTCGGTGGGAATTCCGCTCGGTGTTCGACCTCCAGGCTCCTTATTTCTCTTTTTAAAATGCAAACAAGCAGAAGGTGACTTGGTCCGGTGGTTTTGTTTTTTTCTTTTTTTTTCTTTTTTCTCCCCTTTAAAGAGGATTATTGGGTCAGTTATAATAAACCACTTGTTTTTATCATTAAAAAATAATGCGAGGAGTTCAGTTTGAAGTTAAAATCCACAAAAGAAAGAGAAGACTCCTATCACAGCCCTTGCTTTAAAAGCAAATGTAATTGGATGAGTTCTGCATGTAAGGCACGGATGCTAGCAGTACTATTTTTAGACGTGCCAAGTGACAGTTCATGCTTACCAAATGTAGGCAGCTGTTCTTGCTTTGGAATAGGCCTGGAATATTTGCATTAAATGCATGAGGTGTAGTTTGTATTATATAAAATAAAGCTTAAAACAGTTCCCACAAGGAAGGATACTGCTTGGCAGGGCTGTTCCTGAGAATTGGCTGGGGTTTTTGTTTTCCTCTTATTAACAGTAAAAAAAACTCAACAAAACTTGTGTGAGTTAAAGCCCGAAAGCTGCTTCGAATATGGTAATGCTTTTAACATTTTCTTTTACTTTAGAAAGAATTGCAAACACTTGCTTTTGGTCAGTTGGAAAATATAAATCAATTTTATCACACACTTTCTTGGACTGAAAACAGCAAATAATTTTTTCAGTGACTTACAACACTGAATTTTCCTTTGAGGAATTTATAGTGAAACCAGATACGTATGTCGTTAAGCTGCTGCTGATTTGGTAGTTCTCCAAATGGAATGGAAACACTGAAGAAAAGTGCTTCATGTGCAGATTAACTTGGGAGGTCCTAGCTGGGTGTTTTTTTTATTGATTACTGAGAACAAAAGACTTGAAGATGGGTCCCTGGAGTCCATTTGGTGTTTGTGGTATGCTTTGGTTCCAGCAACTTACTCTTGTTTCTGATTTTCTGGAGACTGCCATGCAGGTGAACATAACATTCCTTATAACTGGGTTTGGGTATAATGCCTTACTGCTTGTAATGAGTGATTTCTTATGAAAACTCACCATCAGTGGAGATGCTTTATAACTGTGTCACAGGGTGGAGAGTATCTGATTTACAGAATGCTGTCTGCAAACGGAGAGGAGCAGGGCACATACTTAGTGTGTCACTTGATAGGGGAACCAGCACCCAAATTTGAATGATGGATGCTCAGATTGCAGCATTTAAAAAATAAATACAGTTTCCGTACTTGAAGCAAAGAACTGGAAAGAAATTAGGTTTTTTTTCAGGGTTTCTTGCATGATTTAGGAGCACAAAATTCACCAACCCTTTTCTGGTGAGACTGGTTTTGAAAATATCCCCCAACTGTCATGGATACTTATGCAGCTCAGTTTAGGTTTACAGTTTATAATGATTTTTTAGGTTAAGCTCACTATTGCATTCATAAGTTCCTTTATACATGGTGAGATTGCTAATGTAAGTTGTACTAATAGAGACAGTAATAGACACTTTTGTGATTGAAAGCAAAGCAACTAGAGAAATGTTGCTGAATTTAGGGATTTTGGGCCTTAGAAAAGGAAATGTAAGACGCCTTGATTTTTTTGTTTGTTTGTTTAACTTTTACAAATATGAAAGAAAAATCTTGGCTTCATTTCTTTGACAGGGAAAATAGAAGTGCAGCTTTGTAACATGAAGAGACCCAGCAGCATACAGGTCACCTGGGTGCATGGGTGATAGGTTGGGCTGCAATTTGACAAGGACTTTAGATGGGTGCTGTTCTGGGAGCTGGAGCGTCACCTCCTTCAGCTGGGCTGCTCTATCTCTCGTTCCACATGTTTGCAGAGTCACATGGTACACCACATCCAGAATCTGATCTGGCTTAGTTTTTAATTTATTTTTTTGTGTCGTAGTTGTCAGCAGCATGCAGAAAACCAAGCCTTGTGGCCATGCAGAGCAAGGGAAGTTGGGTGGTGGTAGAGAAATGTTCTTTTTCAAAGCAGTTTTTGTTTGTGCCAAATTTAAGATGTTGATGCAACTGTAACCTAGTTCAGTCTGTAGAGCTTTGGGTAATTTTTACTGAAATGTTAATTAAGTATTTGGATAAAATATTTTGCATTGTGAAAACGTCAGCTTTAGGTTTATGACGAGGGTTCTCATCTTTCCAGCACCTACTGTCTCTGTATGTTTTTTTATTTTCCCACCTCAATCATTAGGAAAGGACTTCAGCTTCTGAACCACTGTGAAATGGCACTGTGAACTGTCCCAGTGGCATTTTCATTTTGTATCTACAAAGGGATTTTGAAGACATTGCCCTACAGAGGCTGCTAAGTATTTAATTGGTGTATCACCACATTTTCATCCTGTAAGAAATAATAGTCAAGTTTTGTTTTGTTTAGTTTTCTTTTACAGTCATCCAGAGTAAGAATCTGTTCTGAACTGTGGTATGCTACTTTACAATTAATTTCAGTGATGCTTAGGATGAAATAGGATTACTAAAATTGTGTTGTAATATTTTTTCTATGATTTGACTTCTGTATATAGTAATGTAAATTATTACAATTAACAAGCAGCTTTGATGCAGAAGAGGAATTTGTTCTTCTGAAAATCTGATTACCTGTGAAAGTAGAAATTGTGAAGAATGAGTTTTATTGTGTCTCACCATTAACTATAAAACCAGACTAGATGCCCCTGCCCAGTTCTGTACTCCACAGTGGAGAATGACATTTGCAGATCTCATAAGTCCAGTAAAGTAATCAACAGCACCTCAAACCAGACAGTCTGCAAGGGGTGCAATAATCTTTGCCTATGCCTTGTGTAAGGTGTAGTTTACTATACACAGTACTGCTAAAAATGGCACAACGTTGTCTCATCTCATGGGGGTTGCTTGAAGAAAAAATAACTTGTTTTACAAATGAAGTATTTTGCATTGTAGCACAGGAACTTCAGCCTGGATAGAAATTCCAGTGAGATTATTCCCTCTTGATGGCTCAGTCTGTCACCCATAATCAACATTATAAACTCCCATGAGAATGTTTACATTCAAAAAGAAACAAAATGAACTCTTAATGACTTTTGAGGTGGTGCCTTTGCCTCTACCAGACTTGCAAAGATTTAGAGATTTTTTTTGTCTTTTGTCATTATCCTCACAGGGAATCAGAACTAGTCTCTTCAGTGAGTGACCTCCACAGAATCCACAAAAATAAAATTAGGCACAAACCGCTGCAGTTATGGTGCAGAACACAGCACAGTAGTTGAAGAGATTAGTTCTGGCATTGCTAAAAGGCAAAATTGTTCTTAAACTTTAACAATTACATTTGAGGTAATCCTAATAATGATAATCACAGTAATCTGAAGTCCACTGCAAAATGGCTTCTAAAATAACCTATTTCTAGTCATAATTTAAGCTCTGGTTTGACCGTGAGATTGCAAGTTCCATTCTTGATAACCCTCAGCAGTCAAGTGAATCACATTTTACTTTTTTCTATGGATGCAAAAGATACCTTGTTCTAATTTTTTACCTCTTTTAAATTTTAGTTGTTGACCTCCTTTACTGGCGAGACATTAAGAAGACAGGAGTGGTGTTTGGTGCCAGCTTGTTCCTGCTGCTTTCATTAACAGTGTTCAGCATCGTGAGCGTGACAGCTTACATTGCCTTGGCCCTGCTTTCTGTGACCATCAGCTTTAGGATATACAAGGGAGTTATCCAGGCAATCCAGAAGTCTGATGAAGGCCACCCATTTAGGTGAGATGTTTTTTCTTTTAATTAAAAACTGTATTGTTTTTGAGGAGAGTGGTATTTGTGATGTGTGTCATAATATGTTGCACATGAATGTGAACAGTCTATGTACTGAGAAATCTGTCTGCACAGTGATAAAGAAGATGAATTGAGTACTTGGTAGGGGGAGATTTCCTGGGAGTGCTAGAGTATCCTTATTTACATTTAAAAAATAATCATGTACTTCAGTCTAATGGAGTAACATGTGCAATTTAGAATAGTATAGTCTCCAGAATGTGAACCAGTGGCAGATGATGTACAAAATGTAAAGAATACCCAGGAGATGCAGCACTTTTGATGCAATACGTTTAGCAAAAGTAAAAATAAGTGTAGCAGGGGACTTTTTCATATTTTTGGAATTTCTATTAAAGGATGCTTTTAATTGATGTTTTTAATATGTAGCAGCAATGCTGTGTTCTCCACATGCAAGACTGCCTTGTCATCAGCAGAATCCAACTTCATTGCAGCCTGCCCAGGTCAGGAATTTAGAAATTTGGGCTCTGAATTCTGGGCCTTGAGGCCTTGAAGGTAAAATTTTGAGGTCTCAAAGAGGCCCTCTGAGCCATTTGTTTTAAGTGATGATCTGAGTCCCTGGGGCATAGCTGTATGAATCAGTACCTGTGGTATGCATCCTTTACTGTGTCATGTACAGTAGTGCCCACTACTGAAAAGCTGCATCTTAAGACAAATAAAAACTTAATGCTGTGTTAGAGTAATTACTGAAAGTGCTTACTTCCTGTGCCCACACCAGCTATTCCACACTACTCAGACTTGCTTTTCTCCCTTACTAACCAATGAAGTGGTTCAATCTCAATTTCTCTTGCACCTTTTAGAAACATCTGCTTGCCTTCCTACAGCTCTCTTGCTAGTTTTATGGTGTTTCCAGTTCTCTTCCTCTCATTTTCAGTAAGGCAAAATAAAATGTTCCCTTGGGCTTTCCTGCATTTCTCCCTGTCTATGAGTAGTAGCTCTTTTATGCGGTTGAAGGCAGTCTGTGCCTAACTGAGCTGGTAGACAAAACAGGGGGGAAAAAAGAGTATTTGCTTTCAAGTTTAGATCTGATACCAAAAAAACCCCCATACCCAAATTGACAAGCATTCCGTATAGCAGGATGAAGTGCATCTCTTATGTCAGCTTAGGTTTTTTGTTTGGATTTTGCCTTGTATGGCCCTCCTTGTTCAGGATCCTAACCCTTGTTAGGATGAATAATTTGTTGAAATCCTGTTTGTTCTGTCTACCCAGTAGTGCTCTTCAGTATCCAAACAGCATTTCCAAGTTTACCTGTTCTTTCTTAGCAAGAACAAGCAAAACTTGTTCAACCCATGCTCTTTTCTGCAGTTTATTTGTAAAAATACTGATACTCAAAAGAAGCTTCCAGACATTCTTGTCCAACATACCTGGTTCCTTACTTTTTTTTTATCTGTATAACTTCAACTACAAGAAGGATATTTTTACTTGAATTTAGTTTGACAATGAAGAGCACATCTGTGAGATCAATTTAATTTTTGATCTAGGCAGTGAATATCTTGTTGATGAGTTAAGAAGGCTGTTCAAATCAAGTGTGGAAAGCAGAATGTAACCTTGAAATGGCCACACTCTGCAGCCACCGTTTAAAACAATTTGTATTGGACTTGCCATAAGGCCGTGCTTAACTTTGTCTTAAATGACATACATAGGAGCCTCAACTGTGTGGTATTTTTGTTTGGTTTTGGTTTTTAATCAAACAAAAACATTCTAAAGCAGAATTCCCCCAAACAGATGTAAAAGTTTAATGACTACAGTAAGATCAGTGCCCTCTTACAGATGTACTGCACTGCTCTTTCTTCCTAGATAATTAAATTATTCTCTATTTAAAGACTGTAAATTGCCATAGCCACTGCAGCTACAGATAAAAGTCAGAGTATAGTGGAAAGCACACTTAACCAGGTAGGAGCTTCTATCTTTCTGTTAAAAAGAACTGCTGTCACTAACTGTAGAGAATTTTTTTAAAAGAAATTGTTGGAAAACTTGTTCATTTTAGCGTGCCTTACCATGTTAATTACATCTTAATGGTACCTTTCCAAGTACTTTGTACCATGTATTGGGTACGTTGCTTTTGTGTAGGGTTTTTTCTGTTTGAGAAATGTGGGAATCTTGTAGACTGTTAGACTGCCTAATACAAAAGCAAAACCACAGAATCATAGAATGGTTTGTGTTGGAAGGGACCTTAAAGATCATCTACTTCCAATCCCCCCAACACCTTCCACTAGACCAGGTTTCTCAAGGCCCCATCCAACCTGTCCTTGAACACCTCCAGGGAGGGGGCAGCCACAACTTCCTTGGGCAACCTGTGCCAGTGTCTCATCACTCTCAAATTAAATAATTTCTTCCTAATGTCTAACATAAATCTCCTCTCTTGAGTTTTAAGCCATTTCCCCTTGTCCTCTCACTACACACCCATGTAAAAAGCCCTACCCCAGCTTTCTTGTAGGGCCCCTTCAGATTGGAAGGTTGCTACAAGGTCGCCTCAGAGCCTCCTGTTCTCCAGGCTTCTTCTTGAGCCTCTCTTCATAGGGGAGCTGCTCCAGCCCTCTGAGCATTTTAGTGGCTCTCCCTCTGGACACTTTCAAGGAGCTCTCAAGGAGCTCTGTGTCCTTTTTATCCTGGGGACTCCAGAACTGGACACAGTGCTCCAGATGGGGTCTCACACGAGCAGAGCAGAGGAGGAGAATCACCTCCCTCCACAGGCTGTCTGTGCTTCTTTTGATGTATCCCAGGACAGTGTTGGCTTTAGGAGCTGCAAGTGCATGCTGATGGCTTATGTTGAGCTTCTTTCCACCACCCCACCCCCAAGTCCTTCTCCTCAGGGCCACTCAGTTTTTTCTCCTCCCAACCTGTAGTTGTGAATGACTCACTTCACACAACTCTCCAGGCTGCCTTGCGTCTCATATTTTAAAGTACATATTGGCCTTATTAATGTAATAAATGACAGCATATGCTGAAGAGTAGGAGGAGACTTCATAGGCCAAGGAGCATCTGTCAGAGGTACTGGGCACTTTCTGGGACACCTGCTGTCCCTGTGTGCTCACACATGTTGGTGCACATTTTTTTTGCTTCATCCAGTTACACCTGTGTGTGACTTGGTAAATGCACTAGCACAGCAAAGCAGAGAGGAGAAAAAAAAGCATTTTCTTTGCTTCTAAGAGCTTGTGTAGTGTGTTTTTTAAGGTTCACTTTTATCTTCCAAGAATAACTTAGGATTATTTCTGTTTTATTTTTTTTAACGTTCCTCATACAGTGAGGTTTTTCTTTTTATAACATAAACAGAATGTTGATACAGAATGTATAGCCTGTTTGTAATGTTTAGCAGTAGCCTTACAGTAAATTTTCATAAGCTTTTGTTTCTTGCAGGGCTTACTTGGAGTCTGATGTAGCCGTGTCTGAAGAGCTTATTCAGAAATACAGTAATGTTGTGCTTGGTCATGTGAATGGCACAGTCAAAGAGCTGAGACGCCTTTTCCTGGTGGATGACTTAGTTGATTCTCTGAAGGTAAGTTTATTTCAGCTGTAGGTACTGCAGCCTCACCTAAAGAGCTTCCTTGCTGACCTGGCTTAGCAAAGTCCCCACTAGTCCTTGAATGAACAGTGGCATCTTTGGCTCAGTGAAAGTAAATAATGAGTTTTAGTTTGCTTGTTGGAAGTAACAAGCATTTTTTTTCCCCAAGAAGTGTAGCTTTCTACTAGCAATGCTAAGTTGAATACAGAATGATAGAGTGTGTTGCTTTATTTGTGCTTTATTTTTAAAGTATAATAAAAATGAATGTAAATCTGCAGTAAGCTCTGGCTGCATGCAGGTCAGCTGGCACTTAACAGAAGAAATCTTTTAAGAAAACAGGACACTGGGCATTCAGAATTTGTTGCTAACACATAGAAAAATCTGTGGTTTGGGCTAGACTGGCACAGTCTGGCTTTGTTTTGGTTTTCTGTTAGTTTCTGTGCTGAGACTGTTGAGTGGGTCGTGTCCAATTACAGGCCTTAAACAGCAGGAGTTCTTGTTTCCACCTTTTTGCTGCAAAAGTGAGGACCAAGTGATGCCTGCTTGGAAGGTGGGAAGGTGGATACCAGTTTCAGGCCCTGGATTTGGGTGTGGATAGCTGCTTCTTTTTGTGATGCACATGACTGAAATGGATTGTACAAGTTACCTAAAGTGTGCAATGCTATCTAGTGTGAATATGTTGAATATGCCCGAGTACTATTTAATGCAGTTTACTGAAGGTGGCAGAACAAAACTGACAGTGAAGAATAATAAGAAAAAAATTTAAAAAAGAAATACTTGGCTGAAAACCCTCCAGTTTTGGTCTGTGAGAATTACATTCCTTCCCACCAAGCTAATCGCCTTTATTCTTTTTTCAAATGGTTGTTTCCTTTACTGAATACAACACGTTGTCCATTTCTTTTTCAGTTTGCTTAATCTTCTTGAAATAAAGTTGCATTTATCCTCCAGTAAATCCCTTCCTTAGTGCTTTGTAAAGCCCTTTGAGTTGTGGTGGTGGTGGGGGAAGGGGTTTCTAGTGAAACACAGAGAACAATAGGAAGGCTGTAAAAGCCTTTGTTACATTTGTGGAATAGAAATGGGAAGCAGATCTAAGGATCTTACCCAGAGTTTCTGGGTCGAGTTTCTCATTGTACTCCAACTTAAACATAGAGTTTGTTCCAAAAAAGTTGCACCTGATGCCGTGCAAGTCTCCTGTAGCAAGAGTCCTTTCTCTCTGGAGAAAGGTTGTTACCTGGAGTCTGCTGCCTGTGGTAGAGATTTGTTTTCTCAGAAGGGAAAGAGGAGAAGGGGATATTTGCCCAGGGTCTTGTGTAAAAATCTTCCTGGTCCTGAAGGGTTGTGAAGTAAAAGTACTTTTATGAGGTGGCTGTACATTGTTGCCTTCTGGTGATTTTTCTGGACATGATTGATACAGCTGCAGTCATATTATGGCAAAATGGCTTAAATGAGGCTGTTACTGGCTGTGCCTTGCCAGTGTTTCCATCGCAGGGATTACATTGTGATGCCTAAATGCTTCCCAGCACCATCCGTGGTCTGTAAGAAGCTGTGTCTCACCCTCATGCTTAAGTGACGGGGTACTTAGGATACATCTCAGCAGCATCTCAAGGCCACAACCTTGACCGAAAAAATAGCTTTTAGATAACTGGAATAACATTTTTGATAACTTGGCATGCGAGGGAGGAAAGGGACATTTTCTTTGCTTATTGTGTTTTTTTAAGGGCATTGAGTTTCAGTGTTCAAAGAAAAGTTATTTTGCTTCAGTCATGTTTAAACAAGATCACAGAAAACTTTGCAGTCACAAGGTCACTTGTGTTTCTTTAATAATTAAGCCCTTTGTGGCATGTTCCTTCATCTAAGTTGTAAGAATTTTCCACACCATTTGTTAAGAGATCGTGATCCACTGCAGAAAAGGAAGGAGTGAACAGCCAATTGCTATTTCAGTTAACACTGTTTTAAAAGTAAGGCCTTTCAGAGGAATTGTGTTAAAAGTAGAATTAATTCTAGTCAGAATGTCTTCAAGGCACTCTAATCACTTTTAAAATACTATGGTATAGAGGAAAGACATGTTTATTCAGCTGAACTAATTCGTTTCCCCTCTCTTCTTCTGACATTTAAAATGTTTTATGTAGGTTAATTAGTCTAATTTATGGTAGTTGGGAGCAACCCTCATGTGAAACCAGGGAATGTCAGGACAGTTCACAAGCACAAATTACTGATTTTGAAGAGTTTGTGCTTAAGGAGAACATTAAGGTCCTGGGGTCTTATGTAATGTAACAACTCTGGTTTGAAAAAAAAAAATAATTAAAAAATCTTGGCTCATATAGTTTAAACATCTTCAGTGTAGGAAACAGCATATTTGTATATAATTAAAGTTACAGGGCTTTGGTGTGGAAAATGTCTCCAGGTCAGTTAATTGTGTATAATGGTTCTGGCTGTAAAACCTGTTTTGTTAAGAATTTTTTTTTCTCTTTTTATTAAACAATGCTTCAGTCATGGAAGTCTTAAGTAGGACTAAATATTTATGCAGCACAAGGCAAAGTTGCTCACAGCTCTTGAGGAGCAAGCCCTGAGGAGCCCTTGCCAGAGAGTTCTAGGAGAAACCACACATTGTCCTGACACCCCAGCTGTGCCCTGGTGGCTGCTCTGTTGTGACACTGGGACATGGTTGCTTTCAGTTCGTCCTTTCTCAGCTCATGTTTTGAGAAGCAGAGCTCTCTGCTCTATTTGAACTCTTTTATAGTCAAGAAGCTGATATATGGCCATTTTCAGATTTGCCATTAAGTTGGAAGATGCTTTGGGTACAGGGGAGTGCAGTGTGGCATTGATCCCTGTAATCCTAGGAATTTTGTTTGAACTGTCAGAAGTGTGAAGAGAAAAGGAGTCATGGATTGAGGGGTTCTGAGGTTTTTTGCTGAACTTAATTGCTTTGGCAGCCCCAGCTTTTGAAATAACTGTCCCTTGAAGTGGATTAAAAACTGCACATGCAGCACAGTTTGTTCTTAGACCCTGATACTGCTCTGGACAGACATTCGGAGAAGCAAAGCCTGTGTCAGTCAAATGTTAACTCCTGGATTTTGATCTTTCTTGGGCAATAAATTTCAGTGCTCACTGAATAGGGTTGGATGTCTCTGATAATTGCTGGACTTTGAGATTGATGTGTATCTGTTTCCCCTCTGCTTACATAAACTCAGATTTTCTGACTTGGTCATGGCAACGTTACTTGATGTTCACCTGACTGGGGTGGTGCTTAACTTTGGGAACGGTGTTCGTGCAGAGGAGATCTTGGGTAGCTGTCAAGGTGATGTGTGTGCTTGAAGACGGAATATTTAGTGTACTGAACGTGCAGCCAGCAACTGAATCTTCAGTCCCTGAGTGCTTGCAAACCTTGGGGCTTTCTGTAGGAAAAGTTGTTGGTGTTCCTCCCTTTGTCGGGGAGGGGGATGTACTGCTCACACACAGGCTTGCTCTGAAAGGAAAGTATTCGCTCCATTAAAATGTCTTGTGCAAAGAGGCTGGCAGCCAGCTCTCACCCTGGCATGGGGGAGAGCAGAACTGGGGCAAGGTTTGAATGAATCATGAGGGAGTTTAGAGAAATCTGCTTTATTTTTCTTGATAAATCTGCCAAAACCCTTCAGTGGAAATGCAGTTGATGGTAACGTCACAGCCTTGTCTGTGGGTTAACTCTGTGCCTCTGGTCCTGCTTGCATCACATCTAAAAAGGACTGACAGATAAAGAACAGCATCACTGGCTGTTCCTACTGCGTTTTGAGTGGGATCAGCTTTGAATGAAGCTCTTGAAGTAAACTTTATTTCATTAACAGGGCCATGCAATTAAACTTGGATTGTCATCACCTTATCTTAATCTGGCTGTTGATTTTGTTTGGTTCAGATATTTTGCATCTTAGGACAAGCTAAAAATGGATGTTGGGATACAGAACTGAGTGTAACCCAGCTGCAAACCAGGTGCTAGGGCACACCCACAGTCCTTTCATACGCTGCCTTTTTCTTTCCAGTGCTTTGTACTCATCTTTTCCCTGCGTTTCTCTCTTAATCTGAGAGGGTTGTTGACCTTGGGTTGTTGACTGTGCCCAGATTTTCTCTCCTTGATGCCAGCAAGAGCCTCCCCGCCGTGTTTGGCCCTTCAGTGTTTCACAGTGTCTTGCACAGAGAATACCCAGTTGATTAAAGGGCTGGGGGGGGTCTTACCTGTGTGCTCTGTATAATACAAAGCAAAATTTAGTGCTTAGCAAGAAACAAGCACTAGTAAATCCACTGTGTCTTGACATCCAGATCCTGGTTTCTGCTCAGTCCCCTTATGGGCTGTGCAACACAAGAAGAAATGGGCTGATTTTCCTAGGGGAGGAATCCTACACAGAAATAGAGCTGGCAGCCTTCAGCCCCTCCTGCCCTGGTATAGGTCAGAGGTGTGCCTGGGACACTCTCCACCTGGCAGAAAGCCGAGGGGCTTGGACTCGTGCAGAAGTTTATGTAGAGCTACTGAAGCAGAGCCAAACCTGTACAAGAGCAGTCGCTGGGGTGGTGGTGGGGTAGGAACAGTGCCTGGGTACCAGTAAGGGCTGGGATACAGAGCCAAAAATTACGGCAGTGGGAAGGTTTAGGTGTCTGTCAATAGAAGGATGTCTTCGCTTCTGAACTTTGTCTCTGATTGAGAGACAGCCTCCATTTTATGGAACTGTTGACTCCTCTCTTGCCTGAATTTTTTTATTAGCCAAAGCTGCTTTTTGGTTTTGTTTTAAGGAAAAGAAACCTACCTCACTCCTGCAATGCTTAGTGTAGTCCACAGGTCACTGAGACCTTTGCTTAGTTTGGTGCCACCATTTGTGCTCTGGTCCTGGAGTGGGTGTGCTCCTATGTTGGCTGCTGGGCTGCTGTGCAGACAAGTGTCCAGCCTGCTTGTTGTCTCGCTGTGCCACCGAGTGCCATGTCATGTGCCAGCCCTTGGACCTCTCACTTGCCTATCTTGCTCCGTCTCTGAAGGGTGGGAGGTAGGAACTGCTGTTGCCCATCATTATGAAACCCAGGACTGGAAGTGCTGTATAAATCAGGAGCAGCCATCGAGTACTGACAGCCTTGGTCACTGCTGACTTGGGCTGAATTCAGCCCCATGACCTACAGGCAAGAGGCCACATATCCTGTTACTAAATCCTTCAGCCATCTTGTAACTCATCTATAATTACATGAGACCTACAAAGGTGAAGTGGAGTTTGGGGCATTTTAGTTACATATATATGTTTAGAGAAGTTCTCTCACTGCTCTGACTACTGTGTTGTGGTAAGACAGACTCTGTGCTGACATGGTTGTTTTTTTCCTTTTCAGTTTGCAGTGTTGATGTGGGTATTCACTTATGTTGGTGCCTTGTTTAATGGTCTGACATTACTGATTCTGGGTAAGTGTTCTAAATTGTGTGAAATACCTGACATACAAAATAACCCTGGAAAAGTGCTGAACTCTGCTTGATACTGTGAGGCTGTTCCTGTGGTCTTGATGGTGTAGTGAGATGTTACAGTTGTGTGTCCTTTTTCTAGGGCAGGGATAATGCTGCAGATAATTTTCAGTTGTGCTGCTGAATTCCCTGAGATTGCTGGCTTTATGGACATTGTATCATTTAAACAGCATGTTGTGTTGTGCTTGTCTCTGCTGGGTTAGCTTTACGTTAATGTCATCACTGTACAAAACTGGCTCTGCAAGTAGTTTTGTTTCAGCTGTCAGAAACCAACTGAGGCTGCCTGAAACCTGAGCATCCTTTTTTAAGAATTTGCGTAACCCACAGTGAAAAAATGAATTGTGCCAGGCTTGCTGTTAATGAGGCCTGAAGAACAGCCCAGCTTCTCCTTAATAAAGGTTATCTAAATTACTGGCCAATGATCATTGCATGTGGCTTAGTTACTACTTTTTCTTGCTTTTAAAAAGAAATGTAAAGGTGTAGAAACTAGTCTTTGTTTTACCAGAGCACAATCCCTTTTTGTCAATATTTATACCTTTGATGTGCTCTTTTCCAGCTTTGATTTCACTCTTCAGTGTTCCTGTTATTTATGAGAGACATCAGGTGAGTGTTTCATATGATCCATTAAGTGCTTCATAAAATTAGCTCTATTTGAGAATAACCACAAGCAAATAAAGCCAGAATTCATTTCAATCTTCTGAAATATTTCTAGCATTTAAAAGATAGGCCTTTAACCAGGAGTCAGTCCCAGGGCCAAGAGAAGCAAATTAACTTTGAAGGCCAGATTGCGTGTGCTTTCCCCTTCTCTGCTTTGCTGGAAGTCTGGGAAGGTTTGCCCAGCAAAGAGTTCTCAGAACAGCCTGGTTAGCCTGGGGGCCTTCTGTCCTGGTCCAGATTTGGTGGAGACTAAAGCAGCAGTAAGCACAGTGTGTTAATCCTGATCTAAGTACTTATAAAACAATTTTTGAAGAAACCTCTTTGGAGCTGGCATTGAGGATTTGTGTCCTGAAGCCTTGTGGAATTTGTAGCTGTGGCAAAAACAGGAGATGGGAGATACTCAGCACACTCTGGTAATGTAAAAGGAGTTAAGAGGGGGGCAAAATAAAACTGATATGGTGAAGTTATAGCAGAGCTTGAGCAGGGTCTGTCTTTAGCAGGTCATAGCACAGGAGGAGGGAAGCCAGCTCTGGCTTAGCAGTTCCTTCTCCTCTTTCAAAAACAACATTGCACATGGTGGCCAGCAAGGGACTCGGGAAAGGAGAAAGAAAGACACTGAGCAGATGATGGAGCCTTATGGCCTCCTCTCCGAGCTTCTAGGGCAGAGCAAAGTGCTCGGCAGTGGAAAGAAGTCGTGTAGCCCCGAGAAAAGATGACAGACAATTTGTGTGGTTTAACCCAGGCTCCTCAATCCTCTTGAGGAGCTGCAGGCTGCTCCCTGAAGGCGTAAGCTGTTTAACAGCCCAGCCCACCTAAGCCGCTTTGCTGCTTCGCGATGCCCGGAGGAGACAGAGGCGCTGAGGGCCTGTGGGGTGCACCCTCCTGTTGGGGTGGCCTTGAGAAGAGGCGTGGGGAAACGCAGGGGAGCATGGAGAAGCCTTGGATGAAGTGATCTGGTTACTTACCTGCTATTCCTGGAAGCAAATGCTCGCTCAGGCCACGACTGAAGCCGTGGGAGCTCTGGCATCGACCCAGGAAATAAGAGCTGAGCCCCTTTTCTCCCATCAGCAGCTTTGGGCGTAACATCTGGGTGCGCTGTGACTGCCTGCCAGGCGGCAGTGCCCTCGGTGTCAGGGCTGCTCTGTAAAGGCTGTCATCTTCTCTTGCAGGCCCAAATTGACCATTACCTGGGACTCGTGAACAAGAACGTCACAGATGCGATGGCCAAGTGAGTGAGATTCTTGTTGTTTCACTTTCTAAATAATGTTTACAGTTATTGCTGTGTGCTGTATGTGCTGCTCCTGTGTGTAACAGCTGCTGCAGATGCACTGCTCTGGGTGGGGTGGGGGCAGGGGTAGGGAGGCCAGGTCCTTTGAATTTGGAATGGCTGTGAAATTGGCTTCTTTCTTGCTGATGCTGTTGCTGTGTAATATTACAGGAATATATTTTAGGGACAGGGTCTAGTGGTGAACTTGGCAGTGTTCTGGGTTAACAGTTGGTATTTTCCAACCAAAAGTATTATGTGATCCTAGATTATTATATTAAAAGTATATTAATATATAATATTTCTAATGGTAATCAGCATATCTGAAGCCTGAGGAGGCTCTCAGCCACTGCTGAGAGGGGTGAATGAAGAAGCATTTAGCAGTTTTATTGGTTTCTGAGTGCAATAGTTTTGCATTGCCCTGATAATTAAGACTATATTTACACCTACTGGCTTTTGTTCCTCACTCAAATTTGTTCCTCACTCTTTTTCCTCTCCCCTTCCTCTTGTAGGATCCAAGCAAAGATCCCTGGGTTGAAGCGCAAAACTGAGTAAAAAGCCCGAAGCAACTTACTGATAGGAAGTTCATCTTTTAAGGGGAAAAAAAAATAAAATACTCATTTGGATTTACATGGGGAGGGTCAGGGAATAGCAAACCCCTTGACATTGCAGTGCAATTTCACAGATCTTTATTTTTTAGCAACGCAGTGTTTGAGGAAAAAAATAACTGTTTTGACTGCCATGTGTTTCATCATCTTAAGTATTGTAAGCTGCTATGTATGGATCTAAAACTAATCATCTTTCTTTATCCTGTGTGCAGCACTGGCTAATAAAAAGATTTGAGCAAGCTGTACATTTTGCTTCATCAGAGGTAGTCCCTGCTGTGTTCCAGAAGAGGTAGTGCAGGTGGAGCAGAGGATAACACTTCCCAGTTTGTGCACTGTGTATGGTCTGTGTAGATTGATGCAGATTTTCTAAAATGAGATGTTTTAGAAGAATATACCATTTTAGCAAGTTTTGAAAAATCTTGCCTTTTTGGTATGAGTATAGCTGTATTGTGATTTTATTGTTTTATCAATTGCCAATATATATATATATATATATATGTGTTTCACAAAGCTTAGATCTTTCAGCTGCTCCACAGTGCTTCATACTTCAGAGAATTGACTGAGTTCTTGGACTTAGCTCCATAGCACACAAGCTTGAAAAACTAAATCGTCTCCAAACACTAGTATCTGTTTCAAAAAAAAAAAATACAAAAGAGAAATGAACAAAGGAACTTCTGTGTATATTAAAAGAAAATGACAGCATACACTTTGTTGCACAAACATACAGTAGCTGATTTTGAGCAAATACTTCTACAGTCTCTCAAACTCTGATAATCTGTGGACTGAATATCTAATGCTGCAAATGTTGTTTGGAAACTTAAACATTGTTATGCAAGAAATGATAAATGAAAATTTATACACTTGCAGTTAAAGCTGTACTGAACTAAGTCTGTGGAATGCATTGTGAAATGTAAAAAACAAAATCCCAAACCAACAAAAAAGCAAAAAAAGAACAAAACAACCCCCCCCAAGTATCAATAAAGCTTATAGACATAAAATAATACTGCTATTTTCTTTTCTTGAGGCAAGTTTAATATATTTATGTTTATTTTGTTTAAGTTCATTGTGATTAAGTAGCCATTGTTGTACATGGTGGTGGAAATAGTCTGTCAGACGTATAGCAATGTGAGTAGGTGGATTTTTCATTATAACTTTTCTTTCCATATGTGCAGTGTGAAGCAGTTTGTTCAGTTCCAGTTCCAGAGTTGCTGTCCCAGTGGCCGCGTTGCCTGGTGGTGCTCAGTTTGGTGCATGGGTCTCTTAGCAGAGTTTTGCCTGCACTGAGGAGGCCTCAAAGCTTAAACTCCGATGGTCCCTGTTGTTCCCCTGCCCGCTGCACCAGAGGGGGCTGCTTCAGTGTTCTGTGTATTGAAAATTGTGACAGGTGAGAGTTTAGATTCTGCTACACCAAGTGAAGATCCTTGGTTTCTTTTAGTTTTGAAACAGTGATGTATGATGCCAAATCCTAGTTTGAAAGAAATCGTAGACTGAGTTCTAATAATCTTTTCAGATCAACTGGTTGAATCTGATTTAAGAGCTGGACACTGAAAACTTGTATCTAAATTTATTTGAGACACAGAGGTTAAATTAATGGCATCTTGACCGTTGAAAAATAAATTCATGCACTAATATTTTACTTTACAGTATAGTACATCATTACTTCTGAACATTTTATACACAAAGCCAAACCATATAAACATACAAATTTTAAGTGTTCTGACAGACACTATTGCTTTAGGATATTTTTTCACATCACCATTTATTAATTCATTCTGCCACACAACTGGTTTTATTTGGGATACAATCAATGTGAAAGGAAGGCAAACAATTAGTACAACATAGGCAAAGAAGGTGCTTGCTGACATTACTACCTAACATGATTACGTTATTTGATCAAGAAAGTTTCTTTAAAAAAAAGAAGACTGCATAGGGACTCTTATTGTGTATCTGACAAACTGATCTTCTGTATAGTAATATAAGGCATTAATAAATTCAGTTTTAAAAAAGGTGATTCTTTGAGGTTGCTGAAGCACTTTTGTGTCTGTTAAGTGTACATTGATCCACTCCTTTAACTGGATATTCCTTGCATCCAACAGCTACCTTTTAATGCAGTGGGCATAAGAAGTGCAGGCAGTTTCCACAGTTCAAAATTGTATTATTTTGCTGAACTGGGATTAAAGCACTAGTTAATGTTTCTTTTCAAAGACTAAATGTAGGTTTAAATGGTTTATTTTGGCCTTCTTCTCTTTTGATTAACAAACAAACAGTCTTTTAAAAGAAAGGTAATTCCAAAATACAGATGTTGTTCCATGCCAGATAGCTCAAAAATAATTTGCTTTTACACTGCCCACAGTTTTATTGGAAACACTTGAACTTACTTTTCTTTTTCCAATTCCACTGTCCCTGTAGTTCTTGGGTTTGAGAGAATCTTTGTTAACAAAAGTTGTAACAGCTTTACTTGTCTTTTGTGAGCATCTGCTTGTGGTCTCCATGTCTGCCTGGAGGCAGCTCTCATCTCCTGCCCCATGATCACACAACCTGGTCACAGCCGAGGGGCTGCATGGGGTGCAAGAGAGAAGCAGTGATGGGGAGAGGAGTCCAGCATGAGCAAAGATTACACTTTTCTCCAGGATAGGTACATTTTATGATACTGTAGTTCATTTATTTTCTGTTCCTAAGCAGCTTGGGACTAGCTGCCCTCTGGAGGGTACATGCAGTCCTTGCTGGTGTTGTACCAGGTTTTCCTAGAGATTGCTTTGGATGTCTTCAGGAAGCGCCTCCAGAATGGGAAGAATGGGAAATTGTGATTTTTAGAGGATTCCAAACCACTTCTCAACTAACTCCAGTTACATGGCCGCTGCCTGTGGCAATAGTTACGTATAAGCACACTTTCCCACAAAGAGGGAGGGTGCAGGAATACTTGGGGAATAACATCCTCAATGTTTTATGTTAAAACATCTTTAATCAAGTCTCTCCATACTCTTCCTCTACTCACTGTTTGAGTACAGCTTCAGATTCTGGCTGCAGTCAAGTTACCAGTTGTGAACAGCTTACCAAGAGGTGTAATGCCATCAGCACTTTGTCCTTGTAACAGCACGTAGCTTCTTGCTCTTGGAAACATTTTGGAATTCACTTGTGAAGATATTAAAAAAAACCAAAGCAGAAAACAGGGATTAATATAAGTATACAGCTGGAAAAGGTGTTGATGGTTAGCCCTCCTCTCTGCGAAAGTTGTAGCACCGTATGTTGAAAGCAATTGGTGGGAGGCAAGACTGTAGCCCATACTACTGGGAAATTATTCAAAGGCACTTCATGAATAGAAAAATTTGCCAAATACATATATTTAAGAAATAGGATGGACTTAAAAAAATGATAGCTCCTTCGATTAGTGAAAGCTGAAGTGTGAACCCCAGCACGCTCATTCAATCTTGCAGTTTTGTGCAGTGCACCAAATGTGACTTTTTAGTAGGTGTAGTTAAACCCCACCAATTTTCTTGAACAAATGTTCAAGCCATTGATTTTGAAATAATGCAGATTAAAGGGCCCAGCATTTTCTCAGTGTGCTCCCATTTCAGACAGGGTTTGAATAACACAGTATTAGGCAAAAGCAGCTTTGTGAGGGAACTGTTCCTCACCTACCCAGGTTACCAAACTTCCCTTTCAAACTTCAGCTTCCTTCTCAAGGATATTGGTCTTTGCAACACAAGATTACATTCATGTTCAGTAAATTCATAAGTGTAAGCTGAAAATGTGTAATCCATGCAGCACTGTATGGAAATTACATCGTAGAGGCATTCATGGCTGTCCAGTCCAGGGCAGTCACTTGGTGGTGGCAGTTAACAGCAGCAGGAACAGTCTCCTCTCAAAGGCATCGCCACACAAACACGCTGTAAAGGATTGACAGAGGGCACAGTTAGCTTCCTGAGTGACTCAGGGGACAGCCCTCAGCATGCTGTACTGACAGAGACTGCGTCAGGTACGTGTATGGCTATAAAAGCAGGATTGCCAGCAAGATATTGGGCAAAGCAATGTTAAGCCCTGGAGTTACTCAACAAGTACTGCTCAAATGCATTTTCTTTTCTCAGGAGTTACAGCAGGCTAACTACACAGTAGGCCTCAAGGTTGGAAATGCTGTTATTCTACTCTGTATACTTACACTATGAATCCAGAAATCCTCATAACTGTATTGTCAAAATTAAGGCAACTGCTAAGCTTTTCTGAGCTGATGTAACTCCTAGCCTGCAGGGTGAGCATAGCTGAATGCTGTCTTTGTTCCTATGCAGCCGCTGTTCACCAGTTTATCTGCAAATGCAGTGCAGGGTGTTGAACAAATGGCAGGTTCCAGCAGCATGGATGCTGCAGGCTTGCTGAGGGGAGCCTGGTGTCATGAAACATTGATTAATGCTGTTCTACCTTTGGAGAGGACCCGCAGTCTCATTCACTGACAAAAATGAGTCAATCTTGCAGTCTCTGACTTGCATTTTTCCTGCCGAGAAGGCAGTTATAAATTTCTGGTTCTTATATGCAGTTATATGCAGCTTTTCCTGAGTTGCTCCTGTGAGAATCTCTACCCTTTTGTTTCCTATCTTGTTGCTTTTCAGTGAGCTCATTTTGCATTTTGCTGTTCAAAAAGTCTCTTGTATTTAACCAGGGTTTTTTTCTCACCTTTTCTGCTACCTGTTTAAGATCATTTGTGTGCGTGTGCGCCACACACATACACGCTGGTTTGTTTTTGTCTTTTTTTAGGGGGGAGGGGAAAAAAAGTCTCAAAAACTACCCAACATAAACAACACCTTTCAAGAAGGCTCCTGTTATTAGAAATGTCTTTCTAAATCTGTCTATCCTTCTACCCAGCTGGAATTCCTGTCCTACCCTTTGCTGGGCAGGAGCTATTCAGTTATTTTTGTGTGATTGACACCTCCACCAGCTGTCTGTGCCTGAGTTAAAGTGTTCTTCAGCTACACAAGTGGTTCCTGTGCCAGCAGCTGGGGCTCCTTCAGCTGCTTCTTGGCACCCAAAGTCTGAGGCTGTCACTGGCCTATGCAGCAACAGGGATGGTGTGCCTTCTCCCAGGAAGGAATTTGGGTTTGGCATATGTACACGCACAATTTTTGGTAATGGTAAAAAAATAATTAAAATCAAACAAGTTACCTGCAGTCATCTCCTCCTGTACTTATAACATACTTGTCATCATGAGAAAAGCGTATGTTGGTGACATGTGCAGAGTGCCCAAAATACCTCTTGTGTTTGGCCTAATGAATAAGAACAGAAGTTCAGGAGTTAGGACAGTGGTGTGGCATTGCAGAATGAAAAGCTGTCTTGAGAGTGTGGACAAAAACACATCACCTGTGCCTGTAGTGTCCTCAAGACCACAGTAATCCCAGCTCAGCACCCAATTCTGTGTCTTGTGTCCTCCCTGGCTGCTGGATGGCAGCTGCCCTGTCACCTGCTCCCCTGGGGACAACTTGCCCCCAAACTTCTGTAGCCAGTGCTGGCTGGGAGCAGCCTGGAGATGACCTATTGGGCCACCCCATGGGGATGCCTGAAAATTGTATGCTAGGGGAGAGGCAAGCTGTTGAAACTAAAATAAAATACTTACAAATTTTTCTGTGCATGGGAAATCAAACAGTTTCACCAGACCAAAGTCATCTCCTGTGACTATATTTAGGCCAGCATGGGTCACACACGCACAGTTGACATCTGCTTTATCTGCATTTCGTGGCCAAATTCCAATGACTTCGTCTCCAAGAATGCTGTTCCAAAACCAAGTTAGAAAGAAGAGCATTAGACCATAGAACGTGCCCACTGCTGCTCTGTTCCACAGCATGAGGAGGCAACACAGCCCAGTAATAAAAAATTGCCACCTTTAAAATAATCTTTCCCTCTAAATCTTTGCAGTGAATGCAGTCCAGTCACAGAGAACATCACAAGCATACATCTTTTTGTGTGACACAAACCATCTCTATCCACAAATCCTCAGGTTAATCTCCTGTAAAACCACACACACCATTCTGTACAAGCAGCTTGTGCAGCAGTAGTCTCCTCCTCTCCTTATGGGTATGTGTGTCCCCTCTCTTAGCCATAAGCTCTTGAATGAGGGAATGCTTGTTTGAGAGAATATGCTTGAAGAGTAGTTCTTAAAATAGCTGTTCTTCCCTTAGTTTAAGTTCCTTTATAATCATTATTATTTTTCTGCAGATTAACTGTCAGCTGTGTCTGCCCCACTCCCACAATCTGTCAAGAGTCCTTGGAAATGGGTAATTTGGGGCAGATTTTGATGCTTGCTTGACAGTGGAGTGAGAAGAGTAGGAGGATTCCCACTTACCTTCTCCTGAAAACCTGCCTGTGTTACCACCCGCTCTTGCTGCCAGATTTGCCTGTGGTCTGGTCCACTTGATACAGTTAAGAGCACAGCCAGAGTTTTGTAATTGTGTTGCGAGGGTCCTATATAAACCCACATCAGTAAGTATGTTTTAATGAGACCCTAACTCCTTCCTTAATCCAATCAGCCCATGTTTCCATGCCTGTTGTGCTGCTTGTGTTTGCTGATGTGGCATAAGGTAGGGCTTACATCATGGCAATAGAAGTGAAGCTTTAAGTGGTAGAAAGCCCTGTGGGGAGCCATGGGCCTTGCTGTTGGGAAACCTGAATAAATCTCAACAAACCACTGAGGTGTTGCTAGGAAAGCCCTTGGTATTACTACAGTAATAATTACTACAGACACCAACCAGCTACAAATGTGTGTAAAAACTGTGTAAGGTAAGAGTTTTGGGGGAGAGGAGTATGTGGGCTTTCTCTCATAGCTTTGCCAAACCCTAGGGACATTCCAAGTGTTTGGTTTATGCAATTTGGTCTTATGATCTGATCCTTGTTCTGTATCACACCTGTCCCAGGTAGAACTTTGTTCTTTAGTTTTTTACCTTGTCCATGTGGCCCACGTGATCTTCTCTATTAATGCAGGATCTGTTATTTGCTTTCCTAGTGGTACCTCATGAACTTGACGCTTATAAGCACCTGTTGATACCTTGAAGTAGGACAGGAAAAAGCTAGTAACTTAGAAAACAATAAAATTATGTATTTATGGCTAAGATATCCAGCAGTAATATTCTCAACAGGTTTTATTGGGAAATAAACATTTAGAATAAAATTCTTTTTTTCCTAATTAGCTAGAATTCATTATATGCAACATGAAATAATAACAATGTTACAGGATGAGAACTGAATAGGTGTTCATATACATAATGCATAGCTGATCGATTGCCTTTTACTTACATACTCTGGCTTACCCAACCCAATTTTACTAAATCAGAAGGAAACCTCACATATTAATTCAGCTATAATGTGCATCCTACCCTAGGAAAAGGGAGGAGGAGGAGAATTGTTTCTATATAGCTTTAATCCACCATTTCTTTCTCAGCATTGTACCCATTCCCTTGATGTGAGAGACCACTTTGCCTTTAGCACCCCAATAACCTTGGTAAGGAACTGAGCCACGTTCCTGTGGTCAGAGATGCAGAACCCAGTGGGAAGATCCCAGTACTCAGAAAGAGAGGACTTTAAATAGAGCTCTCTGAACATCCCAGAGGCAGTCTGAGTTATCCAGCTCAACTCAGAGGACTTAGGGTCCTCTTGAAGTTCACTGAGGTTCAGAACAACTTTGGAAAGCCTCCCTCAACCTCTCCTACCTCCATCTTGTTCCTATGTCTGATAACAGACAAATCACAATAAATACAAACATGGGTTTACCCGACACATACCTGAATGTACCTGCTGTCTGCAGAAAAATCCATCTGTATGACAAAACTGGGAATGTCTTTGCAGTAGCCTATTCGGTTTAGGGTTGTACCTTGAGTGAGGTCGTAAAAATCTACAGTATGTTCTTGTGAACCCACTGCCAAAAACCTGTTATCTGGGCTGATCCTAGATATTAAAACATGGCATAGGGATATAAGTTACTGGGTTTGTGCCACTTTTTTTTTTTTCTGCTCATGTTAACACAAAAAACCCCTGATTTTCTTTTACTGAAAAACAAGAAAAACCTTTGATTGAGTGGAAGACTGAATCCCAACCAAACCTTGAGGCACAAGAGATGAGGAAGATGGAGGATATTGTATGTTGTTAATTGGTGTTAATATTGCGCCTGTGTAAAGCACACAGCACATGTGCCAATTAATCCCTGGTGAAAAAGCAACAGGAACTGCAATTTTAGAATGTGCTATATTAATTCCCATAATCACAACCCCACAGTGTAGAAGTTACAAGCTGTATTTAAGTGGATAAAACTGAATTAATCACGGGAAAAAAGCATGTGGTATATGAGATATGTAAGCTTTAGGTATATGTAAAGCCACCAGTCAACCAGTAAATGTAACTCATTATTTCATGCAGAGTTCAACAAATACGGAGTTACAAAAATTTTGGAAATCAACTTGGAACTCGAGGGACTTTTTCTTAAGTAAAAGCTGAATTTCTGACCTACCTGATATCCTGAATTGCGGACTTCCTGTCGCGCTTTTTGCCCCAAACCTTAAGGCTGTTTACAAGCAGAATAACAAACTCTCCGTTCTTCATGCCGATTGCAACCATTTCCCCATCAGGGCTGTATGCAGCACATCTTGCTGGGTGACCCAGATTCACTTTGTTCAGCAGTTTCTGTAAGAACAAAAGCAAGAGGCTCATAACCTCCCCTGGAGAAAATTACCAAGCTAGTGGAAAGCTTTCAAATGCAAAGTACACAAGTCACTTATTAAAAACAAATCGTCGGTACCTGCCTCCAATTATAAGTTTGAAATTTCACATTTAAAATCACATCCCACCAGGCATATGTTGCAAAACAGACTTCAAAATATAGATGCAATTCAGATTGAAGCTTTATGTTTGCTCTATCCTGTTGCAGGGTGACCAAGTTTTACATCACAACAGAATACTATTTAGCAGAAAAAGCTGAAAAATCAATTTCTTGTTATGTTTGAAAGGGAATTTTGCCAACTTCTACAATGTCTGATCAGGGTAGGATTTTTTCCCCATTTCATTTGCTATGGGAAAACATACTAGAACGCTCTTGCATTTTCACTTACCTGATTGAATTTAAAATAGACTTATTTCCCATTGTAAAAGTTATCCCTGTTAGCTCAGGTAAGCTTTTTGAAAAGGTTTGTGTAGGCTAGAATAAGCAGAAACCTGTTATTTAAAAAAAAGGTTTTATTATTTCAAAAAATGGTCGCTATTACATAATTTGACTTGGAAAAAACCAAACATCCTGACCTACCCATACACAACATGATCAGTTCTAAAGAAGGGCTCTAGAAAGCAGCAGCCATGTTGCCAGTAAGGCAGGCTTACTGTCAGGGGCTGCTTATTAGTGGCAGGACAATCTGTGTCACCCAGTCTCTCAGCATGGAATTAAAATGCTTCCTTAATCCACTCCAGCCTCTGAGATCAAAATAAGCAATGCACAATAAAAGGCATGCCATCATCATGAGAGTTTTTAAATAACGCATTTCTCTGAAAATTGCTGGCTTTTGGAGAGAACAGAACAGTACCTCACTGAGGACTTAACTTTTCACATGTCCACATAGCAGGAATAAAAAGATCTGTACCAAAGCAGAAGAGAAATGCTGCTCTCTTCACACGGCTCAAAGGTACCCATGTAGCTGGCACATGGTAGAGTTGGAAAAGTGTATGGTTGGATAATTTTTAATTATATACTTTTCAATTTTCTAATACTCACTTTGTCAGACAGGTCCCAGATTCTGGCTGTTCCATCATTGCTTGCAGAGATGAATATGTCTTTTGAGGGGTGAGTTGCTAAGCCCCAGATTTCCCCTTCCATGTGACAGTCAATCAACAAGTTTGAAGCAGCATTTTTTTCTCCTACTTCAAGGATTTCTCCATCTTTTGTTCCCACTAAAATTTTCCCCTGTTTGAAGCCAGAAAAAAAAAAAAAAAAAAAAAAAAAAAAGAACAAGAGATGAGTTGTCAGTATAACAGACTAAATATATCAATAACAGTGAATACCAATGTATTGCAGAAATCCCTGGTAACTCATCCTGATTTATACTGCTGTTCATGTAGCACCTTAAAAACAGCAGAATACAACACAGACACTTTCACATCTTGAGGTCAAATATAATGTTCTGATGTTACTGTGGATTTCCACTTGCCATTCAGCATTTCAATACAGATCAAAGTGTTTACATAGAGGTTGGCAAAGCATGATTCTTCTACCTCTGAGGTAAATAAATATAACCTTTAGGCAACAATAAAAAAAAATATTTTTTTAGGCTCAGTTAGGCTATTTAAGAGCACCTTGCATCTCCTGTAGCCATTCCATCAGAGTCTACACTGCAAGAGCTCTCTTGGCCAATACTTGGAGAAAGAATAAATAGAGGGTTTGGAATTGGTTAGTGGCTACTTGATTAGAAACATAACACAACATTCCTCAGCATGATTGCTATCAGAGCACACATCAAATTGCTGAGACTGTATTTATGACTTAAGAGACCATTTCAAAAAATGTGAGGCTGATCAGATACCTGTCCTATGAAGTCCTGCATCATCACACCCTCCTTTCACAAAAACAAGTCCAATTAGATGTGTGCAAGAGTGATTTTAGCATCTCAAATGACTCAGTCATTTCTATTGTTTTTCTCTTTACCAAAACGTAAAGTTGATCAGCAGTTCTCAGTGCCATCTTGTTCTACTTGTGAGTTTTAAACAAAATCCAAACAAACTAGGATATATTCTGCCTAGCTGAAGCTGCCAAGCTGTGCCTACATTTTGGGGAAGCAAACCTTCCAAAGCAGTTATCTAAGTTCATTTTGTCATTCAACAAGAAAGGCAAGGTCCTGCCTGGTGAAATACATTCCTACACTTAGCATTGCCCTTTACAGTCCTCTAAATACAGTCCTCATGGAATTTAAACCCAACACTGAGCTCGAGAGAACAGGTAAGAAAATATCACTCTATAGGCAAACAAAACTTCCCACAACTTTACAGAAGTCTCTTCCCTATGTCTCCCATCCACCCTCCACCACAAGCAACATGCAGTGCTGTGTGCCAAAGTGTAACATTTGCCATGTCAGGTCACTCACTTTCCCTCTGCAGACGGAGCGCACGCACTCGATGAGCTGTCCTGTCTCAAGCTGAAACGCTCTGCACCGCTTCATCTCCTGATCCCACAGCTTCACAGCTCCCCCTTCTTTAGTGCTGAAAAGAATGTGCTTGTTACCCACTTGCCTCTTTCTGCATAGGCTACAACAAATCCCATATGTAAACCTCACCAGTATTTTTCTCATTTAATAATAGGACATACATTGAGTCATCTACTTTCTGTAAAGACATCTCCCTCTTGTACAACAGAGAGTAAATAACAAAAATGTAAATGCCATCACACCCTGTGTGAAACAGTATCGTGCCTAATTTGTGAAAAACAAGTTGCTTTCTTATCACCTAAACTCATATCTCTCTCACCAAGTTAAGTTTGGCAAATACATTTCTTCGAGTAAAAAGAATCATAGAATCATAGAATTGGCTGGGTTGGAAGGGACCTCAGAGGTCATCAAGTCCAACCCTTGATCCACTACCGCTGCAGTTACCAGACCATGGCACTGAGTGCCACATCCAGTCTCTTTTTAAATATCTCCAGGGATGGAGAATCCACTACTTCCTGGGGCAGCCCATTCCAATGCTTGATCACCCTCTCAGTGAAGAAATTCTTTCTAATGTCCAACCTAAACCTCCCCCGGCACAACTTGAGACCGTGCCCTCTTGTCTTGCTGAGAGTTGCCTGGGAAAAGAGACCAACCCCCCCCTGGCTACACCCTCCTTTCAGGGAGTTGTAGAGAGTGATGAGGTCTCTGAGCCGCCTCTTCTTCAGGCTGAACACCCCCAGCTCCCTCAGTCTCTCCTCATAGGATCTGTGCTCGAGTCCCTTCACCAGCCTTGTTGCCCTCCTTTGGACCTGCTCCAGGACCTCAATCTCTTTCCTGAACTGAGGGGCCCAGAACTGGACACAGGACTCGAGGTGTGGCCTCACCAGCACTGAGTACAGGGGCAGAATCCCTTCCTCGGACCTGCTGGCCATGCTGTTCCTGATACAGGCCAGGATGCCATTGGCCTTCTTGGCTACCTGGGCACACTGAACTTTTAAATGACAGTTTCCACTGGGAGAAGTTGTTTGTAGTCTGACAGAATTAAAAAATTAAGAAAAAACTCACTTATGCCAGGCTGGCGGGAGCTCAAGCAACAAGGAGCTCATGCAGACGTTCATATCAATTGCTAATTTGAGGTTCTGTATGTCCCCTGCACGTGATGCATGTCACTGTGACCCAAGAGTGTCCCACTTACCAGTCCCTTACTTATTAAGACCCCTGGGCATGTTATGTAAAAACTGGATTGGAACTGCTGCACTACAGAGCATTTCTCTTTGGGAACCACTGTGTATGTCTAGGGTACTGGATAAACAAAAGATACCATATAAAAGAGACAAAATTTGTGCCACTTGAGGAAAATGCTGTGCCTTACGGTCTCTCCTTCCCTCCCGTAACAATGAGTCCATCTCGGAGAGTTGTGTACATTGTGAACACCGGCCCTGTGTGAGCTTTTGCCACGAGTCTGATCAGAAAATGATCCTTCCAGACGTAGACATCTCCATTTATGGCACCAGTAAATGTAAGGTTATTCTGAAACAAATAGCAATGGTCTCTGATATATTAAATACCTCAGCATTTTTGTTCAGCTAGAATTAAAATTCTTTTAGCTACTGAATTTCCTGAGAAAAGTCAATTATGCCATGAATGTAGGAATTAAAACCATCTGCATCAGGAGAATGAGTTCAATGACTGCACCCTGATGGTGTTTCTTTGAGATGTTATAAATATCTATGTGGGGCACATTTACCTCACCTTGGGACCTTTCATGCACATATTTATTTTGCTCTGCACATGCTCCTGCCACAAGATGGATGGCTGCTACAGCTGCTGAATTCTAAGTGACATTCCTTTCTTCTTTGAGGATTTGCCAGTGAGAATCCCAGCACAGGTGGCTGGCAAGCAGGGTCTTCGAGATGTTGAAAATGAAGTGTATAAACTTTAATGCAGAACTAACTCAACCTGATACCTACTTCAGGCACCACAGCAATGGTGTAATTTCTCATAAAAGCTATTAATCCTGACACACGGAGCAAACTGCTCAAAGGTCTGGAAGCCCCTTAGGAATGAGAAAAACCAGTGAGTACTCTCCATTGCAAACACTCTTCTGGGTTCTGCTCTGTTAAATGGAAAAGCTTGCCTAAAGAACTAAAGACAATCTGACCTCAAAGTTCACTGATTCTGGAATAACAGCTAACAGGAAAAATGGTGAGTCAACTCTTTTGATAGGGGTTCCAAGGGAAGTCCCACATTCTGCAACAAACAGCAATGGGGTCTGTTGAAGAAGCTGGGGGATAGAGGCCTCAGAATGACTTTGCACCATTTTGTAGACACAAATTTAGTGGGGCTGTATCCCAGCATCAATTCTCAGATTCGGCATTAGATGGACCTGGAAGAAACTGAGGTCCATGGATGCATGAAGAAACAGAGGGCATGTGGACAGCCTCATCTCTATTAAGAGCAATTTAATCATGCTTCTGTGACATGGGCTCATACTTTCAGTGGGATTCAATGACACATACTTGAGGAAGAAGAACAATACATTCTGTGTGAATGACATATGGTAATGGACTAGAGTTCATCTGCTGGTTTTGAGGGTGGCCCTTACAGGATGTTAGGTTTATTATTTAAAAAAGTGTAAAATATCTGTTGGACTGCTTCTACTTGGAAAGTGCAGATAAGCAACTTGTTTATTCTAATATTACATTCTGCTTCTTTTAAAAAAATCACTCTTGGGGTGTTTAGTGTCCGCTACATCATTCCTATTTTATATTGGAGTAACGTCAGATGGAAATGTTTAGTATTAAGCAATTTTTTACAACCAGATCAAATCCACAAGGATGCAGATTTGGGATCCTAATTAGTACTATTGTCCATGGATGACTAGAAGCAAGGGTTTTTTTGGAATTAGTGATTGTATAATTTATGCTTAACTTCTGCAAAGTAATTTCCACGAGGTTTCTGGATGAAGCAGAAACTACTTCAGACCTCAGCATCACAGTAACACCTCTTTTCTACTTCTTAATATGCATTGTTTCCCTTAATTATTATCATACAGGAGTGTATTATATAGTGTCATCATTAGTTGGACCACCAGCATATGTCAAACCAAATACTGTCTGTGGAAAAACAAGTTGTGGAGTCTGCACACAAAATAACGATATTACATTTTTCTATATAATGTAACAAAAGCCATGGCACCTGATGCTGTAGCTATACAGAGACATTTTCTGACAGAGAAACTCAACCCAGATCAGAAAATGACATGAGGATCTAAAGGTGTACAAGTTTCAAATTAAAATTAATTAACAAGCAAGAGCTCTGTTGTCTTGCACTGGCCACACTCTGCTGGATTTCAACAAAGGAAACTGATTCAGTTTTGACAAAAAAGCACTATAAAATCCTGTTGCAAGAAATGTGAACTCACTGCTCCGAAGGCAACAGAAAGCATGGTTTGCATTTTGGCATCTTCCATGGAACCAATGACTCCTTTCTTATAAAGCAAAGCGCTGCCAGCTAATGTCCAGAATTTCATGTGTTTTACCCCAACAGACACAAACTGAGTGTCGGAATCTGGGCGGAATTCTACAACGAATATCCTCTCCAGGTGTCCTCCTCTGCTTGCAACTTTAGCCCCTGTTTTAATTAGGAAAGGATAAAAAAATAAAGGTACATTTACGTGCAAAATTAAGCTCATATATAATAAAATAAATTAATCTGGTATTGGATTAGAGAGTTGTGTCCCAGATGCTAAAAGCTATATTAAAATTTCAACATTATTTAGTGTATCCAACATCTTAAATCATGCAACCTGAAAGGTTCTTGCCTATTCCATTGCATCTGACCATTTTAGGAAACACAAATGTAGATCTTCACAGCATGATCCTCGGATAGTGAAATAACAACACAGACATTTTGCATATCATCACTGAGTTACCACCTGGTGAAATAGAGAGGGGCATTTAATAAAACAAAACACTTCTCCTCTCCTCTCCACCATTTCTGAAGATGAGAATTCTTCTCTGGAAATGACTTTCCAATGACCTATCTGTGGAGTAGAATTTAAAGTTCAAGTATTTCAGGAAGAAAAATAAAACACTTTCCTTCATTTCATGGCATTTTATGTTAAACAACATTTTTCCTTAACTTCTGTTTATAATAGAAGTTTAAAACGTTTTCTTATTCATATTTTCTAGGACTTTGCTACCTCCTTTAATGATTTTGTGACTTAGGGAGCCATGATACTTGAATAAAGCAGACAAACGTATTCCAAAGACTTGAAAGCAAAAGTAAATAATTGTGCATAGTTCTGGCACACTGAAAAAATATCATTTTCCCAGAGTTACCTTCTTGCCACCTCCACACTGTGATAGTATGTTCTGGATCTACTCCCACTGAGACCAGAAGTTTGCCCGTTGCACTGAAGTTGACATAGTTGACTCCTTTGGCATGGAAGCAACGGAGCATTGAAATTGTTTGCTTACTCATAGCATCCCATACATGAATCGTGGGAGTTGTACCTATGTGTAAAAAGATGTATTAAAAGATAATTAATTCAGCATCTGGAAAGCTTACAAGCAAAAGAGGCATTTTTCAAGAACATTTAACTTAAACAGACACTTGTGGGTTTTTGCTTTAAGATCAACACTGATCAAAAAAAAAACCAAAAACCAAACCATAATAGCTTGCAAAACACAGGAGTAAATAATTGTTTTTCATGAAGTAAGACAAATTCTAAAAGAACAACATAACATTTATGAAGAACCTCATGCAAAAGAAATTGTCTGTAGATGTTTCACTTGTATCCACGACTCACGCAGATACAATGAGGTAACAATGAAACTTTTACATAACTCTGCTGACTAAAATTCACAAACGAATCAGCCTTACCTGAAAATTCTGTCATATCACCTGCATTGTGAGAGCAATGGCAAATGAGGAAGCACCAAGGGAAAACAATAGGTGAAATAAGTCATGTTTCTAATGCTGAAGTGCCAGCATCAGCACCAGAAGGAAGAAAAAAAATTAAAAATTTGAAAATGGATATGGATTAAATCAACAAAATAAATAAGCAGGAATATTGTTGTACTTTTTTGGGTATATTGGTTTTTATACACAAATTCCGCAACAATATTTAGTACTTTTGAGTATTTAAAATGGTATTTAAAATAAATGCTCAAGACATGCAGTTTAAAAAAAAATTATTCAGTTTAAAAGTGAAATTAATCTGTAGCTATACAGAATTTCAACCAAAATCAGAAACACTGATATCATGGGCTCTTACTGACAGACTATAAAATAGGCCTTTAGCTGTCACCTTTTCCTGTATCACAGGAATCAGTGTTTTTAACTAGAGCTCTGACAATATGGACATATTTTCTGTTTACTCAACATTCAGACTGAAGTGACAGCAATTGGTACAGGTGACAAAGATGCTTTGTCAAGGTGTCATCTACTACCATTTTTCTGCCCCTGTTTAGTTTCTTATTATGGAAGTAAAGGACTTGCTTGAGCCCCTTTCCAAAATTAAATGAATTACAAACTTAGGAGGTGATATAGTGCAGTTTATCAAAACTGTTTTCTACAAAATGACTGTACCACAATTAACTCTAAAATCCAGTGTCTCACAATCAGAGGTGAAACTGAAATCATAAGAAAACCCTGAAGCTTCAAAAATCTTCAAAATCAAAGCAGAAGTTTTGAGGACAGTAACACTGCCATGCACTGGCAAAATTCCTACATGGAAAAGCCCAAAATAAAGCAGTGCCCCTGATAATTTTTGACCAAACTTTATTATATGAAGTGTCACCTACCAATCTGGCTGGTAGCCACGATATTTTTATACTTTGGATGTTGATTCACAGTTAGGCAGAGGATGTCATCGGTATGCTCCAGGTAGAAACTCTGACTACCTAATAAAATTCAAACATTATTTTATTGGCAACAGCATTGACAAAAGCTTCACCACAAGCAAAGAATACTCGAGCAGCTTGTTGCTACAGTCCCACTGTACCCCTATACTCCCTACACCCACTCCCTGAGGAGAGACTGGGGGTAGGGCAGTAACTACAGTGACAGCTCCCAGGTACCAGTGCACAATGCACATGACAATTAACACACATAATACATAAACCCCCAATATTTAGTAAACTAGCAATGTCCAGCAGTCAGCACAGAAGTTTTCCTGCAGCCATCTGTGACTGCACAAAAAAGCAAAACTGGAAAATTCAGGACCCAGGTTTCCCAGTAAATTGGAGCAGTCATGCAGAAGCCAAGCAGAGAGCCAAACCCTGTGAATTCTGTGCTCTGCAACATCCTCCCAAGGGAAAAGGCCCAAAAAGAACAGATGGGACTGACCCAGCTCACTCCACAGTTTGGAGGCCACAGTCTGCCTGGAGTCCCCAGAGACCAATAGATGGAACAGCTTCTCTGCCTCCACCCCTTCTTGGCAGGAAAGCTGCTGAGCACACCACTGTGACTGGTTCACTGTAGAACCAGGAGGAAATAAAACAAAACCAAATTTCCTTCAATTCTTGTCTTTGTTTCTTGAGATATATGAAGAATAGGGAGATGCTGGTGCTGCAATGTGGGGTGAGATAATTTCTGGGGGGTATTGCTCCTTTTCATTACCCAAAAGGCAGGGAATATTTCTACCCCTTTCAAAGAGAATTTTCTCATGCTGTATTGCATTAAAATATACCATTCTCTGGAGGCGTGATTTTGCTAAAACAGTTTAAAAAACCAATGGATGTTACTGCCCCTGCCATTTTTTGGGGTACTAGTCATTCCATAATCCAGGCTCTTTCCTCTGAGAAAGCCATCCCCATGTCTTCACTGGGGATTTTAGGAAAAGACCAAAAAGTTTTCAGTACACTTTCTAGCAGAACCTCACCTCTGCTGAAAGGAACTGGATGGCTGGCTGTAAGGAATGACCTGAACAGTAGAAATTGTCACTCTGACATAATGGCCATGTAATTTTTTTTTGGCATTATTTATCAAGGTGCAAAATGTGAGAAAGTTACAGGAATGTTAAAAAGTTAAGACTGCTATAGTAATCAGAATTATTTTCGAAAAATAATCAGAAATATTTTACTTGTGTGGCATTTTTTTTTATATCAAAGTATCATTTCATGTTCAATTACCAGTAGAAAGATTTTGAACTATTCCTGCTGCAGCTGTGTGGAAAATAATATCAGCACCATCATTTAGGTAATGAAGGTTGTTGCGACAATCAAATCCTCTGTATCCAAAAACATGATCTAAAGCCAGCTCCTGGTCAAGCAAAACAAACAGAAAGAGTAAGAGTGAAACGAAAGAAGAAATAAGGGGATTACAGAGTTGGATTTAATAAGCACAGTTCTAAAGTAATTACACAGGCTACAAACATCTTGTAGAGGTAATAGATTATTCAAACAATAATTAATCTGTTATCCCTGTTCTTCTGATAACTTACTGAGGCATGACATTGTCACAGACTATGATGATCTAATCAGTCAGCTAAGGCACTGCATCTTTAGTGTTTCAGCCAGCTGTCAATGCTTTGTTTCTACTCAAAATATACACAACTTACAAAAAAGGCCCAATTTTATTATCTTCCCATCATACTAAAAAAGCTGTATAGGGTATCAGGTATTTGCAATTATCTTTACTTATATTTTAGTCTTCAAAAGTAATTCTCACAAACTACCAAATTTTAACGGACCAAATTTTGAGTTTAAATCCTATAAACATTCAAAGGCACGCTGTAAGTGACTCTACATTTAAAACATTAATCAGTGGTGTATTTTTTTTAATTACAATAAGCTATTTTCTCCAGAAAAACACTATGGATTGTAGTTAAAATTGCTTTTACAGCCCACTCTACCAGTTCTTCAAATTAAGCCTCAAACCCTAAATCTGACATTCTGACTGAGGTTGCTGCCCATCCAGTGTTGCCACCAGGGCTGAAAGTACTTCCTAAAAACTTCTTCCTCTTCTCTTCTACGTATACATAACTTTAGCTGCCCTCAAAACAGGGATGAATTTCACTCAGGACATATTACACTTAAAGCAAATGGAAAAGTATTAAGCCTGACCTCAACCAGTTTCTTTTTTTTGTTGATATTGTTCTTTTGCAGTTTTTCAGGTTGAGGAGCAGCTCTGCTAACTGGTGGCCTGAAACAAATTTTAAAAGACAATCAATATGTTTGAAAGCAAAATAAAACCTTCAAAACCATAACATATATTTTGTACGTAAGCAGGAAATGGCCAGTTGCAACCATATGAGCTTAATGCCTAGCATTTTTTAGAGTTGTACAATAAACTGACTGAAATAATATGCATTTTGAAGAGCAGCATTATCATCAATGCAGATTTTGTGGATGAGTAGTAGAACAGGCCACTGTACAACAATTTTATTTTTTAAGTCATAATGATACAAATCCATGGGAAAATCCTTGAATACTAAATGATAGTAAATTGTGGCTTTCAGAAATTATCTAAAATATTTTCTACAGCTGGCAGTTGACCTTTTCCCAAGCTTGCTTTTCCTGAGAAACTTCATCACAAAACCTTGACAAGATTTTCTTAAAATCTTCTCAAAATCATATTAGAGATGAAATTATTACATTTTAAAATGTACAAGTCATTCATCTGTCTGAATTTAACAGACCAAGGCCAGCAAAGCATTTTTATTTAATTACAGTTGCCAGAAGTAGCTAAAAAGACAAATAGAAAACACAGACTGAAACAACATTTGATTAGTGGAACTGGTGTTTAAAGGCAGATAACCTTTACTGCTACTATTTGACTTCATCCTTTCAGGAAAAAAAGAGGCACAAATCTAGGAGGAGCAGAGGGAGCTCAGCCTCTAGAAGTTCATGACCTTACAAAATCGAATACCCGCTGCAGGGGCTACACTTTAGATGTCCACTGTGTTAATTTAAGCATAATGATTCTTCCTTGCTGCTAACAGATATTGACAAGAGATAATTCTAACCCTGTCACTGGCAGCAGCACAGAACCTAAAAACAAAACCCTAAACACAGCACTGGGTGACTGGAGAAATCAGCCCATAGAAATCTGGTCTGCATTTTGCATCACATTTCATCATCATTTACTCAGAAAACAGATCTTGCTGGAAGGTGTGAGTAGAAGTGGCAATGGCAAAAGAATAGAGCCAGATATAATGGCTCCAAAACATCACTTGGTGGCTGCTGTTCACAATTCAAAAAATCCCACTGCTTGCCTTTAAACTTAAGTTGCAGATTCTGGAGATGGGGTTAAACAACAGTGGGGTCTGTAAGTAAAAAACCAAAATGCCTGGCCTCCATTTCTTGAATCAACACCAGAATTTAGAAATAATTTCCACAGTTTCAAAAATGTGTGAACTCGCCAAATGTTGCCACACGTTATATATGCTGTGAAAATGAGATTGTTCTTGTCCTTATACTGTAACTACCATTAATTCTCATTTTTCAAAAATGAATTTCAGAAAAATGAAAAGAATCCCTTTCGCTGAGAGGAAGCTGCTTTTTCTAGAACTGTATTATTTATGGAAAGTATTAGAGGCAACAATTGACAAAATACACAGCTAGAACACTTATTGCTACACATCTGGAGTGCTTAGTGCAGTGAAAATCTGAGCTCTAAAAAGACAGAACAAAGCTGGAGGTAAACAAGCTAGCCCACTTCTGAGCAAACATGCAAACTCACTAAGTACTAGCAAAGTACAATAGCAAGTGATCTTGTGACATTAAAAGAGCAAGAGAGTTACCTTGATCCCCTTGTAAGCAGCAAACAAAGCCAAGTAAGAAACTTAATAAAGTTTAGGTTGTACTTCTGACAATTTCACTCATGCACAAGCATTTTTACAGTTGATCAGTCATTCCTTTGTGGCACAAAACATGCTATTCAAGCATGCCAGCAACAACTAAAACAGAAATTAAAGAGTGCACCAGACTACAGATTCAGAAACATCACTCAGTATGCTCTGAACTACAGGACGGAGGGAGAAAAGGAAGCTACATGATGCTTCCTGCACACTTTATACTGAAAGAGAATGTGATTCCCCATCTGTGTTTGGTTTTGGGTGCCTGACAGGGATGCAGTGGTAGAAACTTTACAATCTCCTGAGCACTGTTGAGAATTCCACACAATGGATGCTTGTTTTCTGCCCTAGCTTAGCCTGCAATTTAGCCTCATAATTGTTTATTGCTCAGCCAACTTACTTACAGGGACAGCCTGTGCTTTTTTTGTTCACAGGGAAACAAGCACCTCTGTTTTCCCTGAACATGGCCAATCAAGTCACATTACACAACCACCAGTGGCAACTGGCCTGAATCGCAGTGTGGTCACCAGTGGAGAAGAGGTGGGGGAAATTAGTACAAAACTTAATTAGCTTACAAAATAAAATCCTTAGGTGCTACTTGAACAGCAAAAGCCATTTCAGACCAGATTACGAAGGCCTCTGAATTAGCACTTACGAAAATAACAAATCATTTTCTAGTATGCTTCCTGCTCTTCTTTCTGTTTTAGTGGAATTTTAAAATGGAGCATTTTTACATTTTTCTACCTAGGAATATCAGTTAAAGTTTATGACAGGAGCAAGCCAAATTTTTTTATGAAGGCAAGAGAACACTACCACTATGACATGACTGATATCACTAGACTGTAAGCATGAGATTTCATTTGGAAACATCCACATACGCTTTCATATATATCTATTCACAGTACACACAAACACAAACTTCATGTGCATTCATATATACACACACATCTAAAAATACACACAAGTATGCATTCACCGCTTTATAATCATCTTAATAACACAAATGTAAAACAGCATCAAATTAACTTCCATTTTTAACAAGTCTATGACTACATCTAATTTAATTTGATACATAAGATGGCAGTATTAAGACAAGAAATTTGTAACAAATGCCATATTTTTACCCTCTGTGACCTACACAATCTGCACTGTACATTCACAGCAATCTTTGCTTTTTCTGTGCTGTGTGCTGTTAGTACTTACTTGACAATTCCCTGCCTCCAAAGGAAAGCAAGTTAAAACAATACAAGCATTAACGGTTTCTTTCCAGTAATTTAAAATAAATGTGCTTATATTATGTTATGGGATGAATGAGTTCCAGGAGAGGTAAGACACAGTCAGACATTAGAGGGCTGTCAGTTCTTTAGATACTGTGAATACAGGAAATAAAATTTCTATTACTAATGGTTATCATGATGATACATGAGTATGCACAGTTACACACCAGAGACCTAACTCCAGATTTAAACAAACAAAACACCAGCCACTGCCTGCATGGGTCTTCATGCAGAAATGTAAAAAGGTGTAAGTGACAACTCCCTCTCACCTAACCAAGAAGGCCACCTGAAATTCTGATGAGTAGGAAAAGGAGCCTAAGTCACAGGTGGGGTGAGCAAGCATTAGGACAGAGAGTAACAGACAGACATACTGAGAGCTAGGCAAGGGGAAGAGGGAATGGGGCTTTGCAAGAGTGGAGCACCTTGAGGGAGAAGAGATATCTTAGAGAACAGGGCCAAGGAAGAGGGAGCAAGTTAGATCCATTTAGCTGTAAAATTAAGAGGAGAAAAAGCAGACCTAAATCTGTTATGATAAATTCTATGGGACAGGGATGACAAACTCATGTTTTGAGGTGTAATTGCTGTCTGATGAGAGATGCTGCCTGCATCAGTTACAAATTTGCGAGAACACAAATATTCTGTTCCAAGGCTAATGGGAACAGAATTGGATCTTCAGAAACACCCTGGCATGAAAGAGATAACGAGGTTTAGAGTAGCCACAGGTGGACAAAAATGTCCTGATGCTGAGAAGGTGACAGGCTGGTCCTAGCAAAAATGGGTAGAGAAGCAGCTGAAGAGTTCAAACAAAGGATTGACATGAGCACTGAGATGACTGCAAACTGGAGAGGGATGCTACACAGAAATCAGAATGATCAGAACTGCTCTAGAGAAGAGAATATAAGGTTCAATAAGAGGTAAGATAATCCACTTGGTAGGTTTTTTTGGACAAAAGAATTAAAAATTTAAGATGTAAAAAAAAAAAAAAAAAAATTCATTTCAGAAAAAAATTCCAAAGCAGCTTTTAAAAGTACTCTTTGACTACCTGACAGGAGAGGGACTCCCAAGTGCCCTAAATCAGCTACAAAATTTCTTTAAGCTTTAAGAAGTGATTAAATGATTTTGTGAATTCTGATCCCCTGTATTTTCCCATCCCAACCTACATAGGAGTTATACATTTTCTGCTGTTACTTTTCCTTCAACTTTTATAGATTACACAAGACAACAACAACAAAATAGTATTAATTGTGAAAATATTCTGCTCTCTTATACAGCAGATCAAAGCAAAGCTGAAATAAAACTAGAGGGAAACAGCCATGTAGTCAAAATCAATTTTAAAAATTGATATAGCACTGAAAAAGTGCTACAGTTACAATGGTTACAATACTGATTTCACATGTATGCTGATGCACTCTTTAAAAAAAGAAAAGAAAAGGTATAGCAGAAGGTGTGGTGGTGATAGCCACGTTGGTATAAGGGAAGCTTGTTGTTGCATTCACATGTCATTCTAATTCAGCCTCCAAACGTGAAACAAGCAGAAAAGCGGATTAATAAGCTGGATAATCAGTTCTGAATGAAATCTGAAGGCCTTTATTTTTAACAAGTTTATTGTTCTAAACATCTCTAAAACTGTTAAACTGAACAACCATTGTAAACAGGCTGACTGGCCCTTTAGCACAGGGATCTGCCACAACTCAACACACCAGGCAGGGCGGTGTGGATGATTCCTCAGCCCCCTTTGCCAAAGCTAAGCCTCAAGGAACATATTGTAACCAGCTTTATGCAAAACCTGAACTGCAGTCTTTGAGCTATAAGGTTTTGAATACCTAAGGTAGTGAGACTGCAGAACTCTCCATGAGCTACCAAGGCAACAGAATCAATCCAACTTCATATGCTGGAAGATCTTTCCCTTTCCTGGGGCTTCTAGCAGGGCTTGTGATAGTGTTTGAAAGGAAGCATCCCTTTCATTTGTTTTGCTATCCCTTAAATAAACTCTGACATGTTTTGAAGCTGTGCTCATTATGTAAGTAAAAATATTCAACCAATATACACAGGACTCTGGGTCGGGAGGTAAAACAAGAGGATGCAAACCAGCATCCTTCCCCCGAATAACAAAACATATCAGAAACAATGCTTTTTCAGTCCCTTTTGTACTACAACCTACACAGCAACCCTCAAAAAATGCTAAGTATCTCACAGCAACTTCATTGCAGAGCTGAGGAGTGACTGCTCAGAGAGAGAAATGTTGGTGACACATTGTGTGTTGTGACAGCATTGTCATCCTTCAATTCCACACCCACCAAGTGTCACACAAATGGAAAAGACCTTTTGGGCAGCTTTGTGCTGACCTGTGGGAGAAATGAGATTGACTCTGAGTTCAGGGGGTTGGCAGGGAATGTAAAAATACCAGTTGCAGTGTGTTCAAGCCTTGGGGACAACTGTGATGAAACCATCAGGCTGCCAAACACATTTAAGATGCACTGACTTGACATAATGCTGTTGAGAAAGTACAAGTGAATGCAAGTGAATGCAAAGAACACTACTCATTCTCAAACAGTAGGATGATGCTGAAATCAGCTTGAAGTTTTCTCCACCCTGGGGATGCATTTTTCCAGATACATTTTGAGTAGTTCCCACCTACACATAATACAAGACAGATTCACATTCAAAGCTTTTACACTGCACCCGCAGAAGTGTGCATGTAAAAGTACATGAAAAAATTTTGTAACCATATGTCCAATAATTCAGTTTATGGTACTTACCACTTGTGGGGGCTATTCTGGAAGCTTAGATCAACTCTTGTTGTATTAAAGCCATAAATAATCAAAAGAATAATATTTGAAGAGAGAAAATCCAACTCTTTAACCTTCTTTAACTTCTCATCATTAACAGAACATATGATTACAAATTATGCATAATAATACATATTATGAGAACGGGCTCTGAGACAGATAACTCACAGAGAGTGAGACAAGCGAGTATGTTAAGAAAACAGAAAACTAGACAAACATGCTAATGTCTCTTTTTGTTTTCTCCACATTCAACCTGCTTTAAAGGGTTTTCCATCACCAGTTACATTACAAGAGTTGTCAGTTTATGTAGAGTCATGCAAATCAAACTAAATGAAAGCTGCAAACATAGGGTATATGTTAGCGGTTAGTAAAATGCAAAATGCAAACAGATCTTTGCCTTTTGTATTAGTAACATAAATACAGTCATCTCGCAAGCTCGTTTTACTTGTTATCATACAAATTCTTTGCCAGTTAAACCAGTCCCAGTTCAAAAGCTAGCCCTTTCCTGCAATGAAGCACAATTCCTACAGAACACACAGGATAGCTTACAATTGTCCTGGATTGTCTGGGACAGTCCCACCAGTGACCAAGTGGTCCCGCGGTGTGGGAGCACTGCTCTTGGAGCTCCCACAGCGCGAGACCGCTCCTGTGGCACCTCTCATTGGCACCCCACTTCTGGACCACATGGGCAAAGAAGAGGATGCCAATCAGAGGAGCAAAAAGGGAAGAGAAAAAATAAGGGCAGGTGGGGAGGATAGAAGGACAGACAAGGAAAGGGAGAAGAGATAAAAAAGAAGGTTGGGGAGAGGAGAGAGAAACAACAACAAATTAATTCTTTTAATCAAGTGCACCAACTAATACACCTGTAAATAATTTAAAAACTGCTCTTCAGCATCAGCTTTCGTGTTATTTTTCATTCTAAAGCTGAAGAGGAAGACAGTAAATCTTGGGCCCCCCCAAAATACCAGACCATGATTTTTTTTTCGTTTTAAATCCTACAAGTTAAATCTATCGCATAACTTGTACATTCCTTCAAGACATTTGCTGAATTATCACTATTTTCATTATGTAAATAAATGAGACAGTAAAAGTACACACGATAAAGGGCTTCAATATTCTTTTGAAAGGAAAAGCCTTAGTATTATCCCCAAGTTTGCCATACGTAACATTTTTGCCCTTTACAATAATTATATTTCTCTGCCTAGTTTGCTTAGGGGCTCAGTGGAGAAGGTCACTGTAATATAGATTTCCTTTCTGTCTCACTGGATTGTGCAGAGCACGGAGCCCGTGCTGGACGGGTGTGCAGTAGCTGCTTAGTCACAGTAGTATTGGGTCAAATCTGTCCTTCTGCTCTCTTTCCCATGATGAAGGAGAGAAGGGACAAATCTCTGTATTAATATGGGGGAAGCCACTTATGTACTGATGGCTCCTTTCCAGAAAGAGGGTGGTGGTTGCTGCAGAGCTTCCCACTCATAACCTGGCACTGACTGAATCAGCTCTCAATGATATACTTGCAATTGTTTCAGGAGACACATCACAGTTCCTGAGATCAAATTCCTCTTGAATGTACATTTTGTTATTTCTAGAGACATAATGTACTTTGAGTTTTTCAGATTCACCACTCTCATTATTGCAGGGGCAGAGTTCTGCAGGCTTATTCTAGCAGATACAAAAGTTAAAAAGATGGAAATGTAGCTGTAATAAAGAGGAAAATCAAATAGCCATCTTCTTGAACGAAAACTTTCTCCTGTGTCACATAGAGCCTTTGAATGATATTTGTATTATTTAAGCAGAGGAATAACTTGGTAAGCAGCAATTCACCCTCTGAAAATTACTGTTTAATGAAAGAAGCATGAAATGAAAGATTTAATGAAAGAAAGCTTGAGATCCTTGATCCTAAGAAGTAACACAGAGCAACAGGTCCAGCTCTTCCTCTTTCTAGCTTGAGCTGGAAGATTGGTTGTTTTTTTTTTTCTTTTCTGAATTTAAACTTAGTTTTCTTATTTCTAGGTTTCTACCATGATACCTATGAATAATGCACAATTTCCCTTTCTGAGATACACAATAAAAATATAGGACACTTTCTTCTAAGAACATCTTTGTCTATTGCAATGAAGTGGGACCAGCAGCTGTTCAGCTCAAAAGATTTACAGCTTTTCTCCCACACCTGCCTGAAAGAGAATGGAATTCATCATCTTGGTTCCCTTCTTCATATCTGAAGGGACTGGAAGAGGCTACTTCAGCTGGGCCCTTTGCAGAAGCAGCTTTCACAAAGCTTTGTGAACTGGCTTCAGTGTCACTTGTTGCCATTTCACTCAGCCCTGTGCACAGAGATTTCAAGACCCCACATCTCGAAGACCTGCTGACTTAGGACTTAGGTTTTCCTCAGCACTGACAGTTGAGTGCCTGTAGACTTCTAATGACATCTGGCTTGATCGACTGTCACTTTGGACACTTTGTAGTGCAAAGAAAAGTCAGCCCAGCACTTCCAGGAATCTACAATTTGGTCAGACAAACCCTTCGTTAGCTGCTGCATTCTTTTGTGTTATCAGGAAAGATGAAGTCTGTCACTGCTACGAGGTTTACTTACCTCATAATTCCTATAAGACAAGCACTTAGAATCAGGAGTGTTGAGATTCTGCATAAATTGTGAGCATATTGGTACAACTGTGGCCAAAAATGGAGGTCTTTGACAACTGCAGTAGCCTAACACATTACTCTCATTTTACTGCACCCAAAACCCAGTACCTTTCACAGCTTAAGGCCCTATCTGAGCTCAGCAGCCAGTGGTCTGGCTTACATTTCACCATAAACTTTCATCTTCTAATTGTTTGACTATAAACTCTAGAAATATATATTAACTCAATGAAGAAACGGAAGTGAGTGTGTATTTGCCTAACAAACTATATATGAAAAGTAGGGGACCTGTCCACAACTTTATCAGAACAGCAAATTCCAAATACCAAAAAGGTGAATATATTGAAGTAGCTGTAACTGAAAGAGAAGATATTAAAAACATATAAGAATATAATAATAAATTTATAATAATAAAAAATAGTGATGAAAAGCTGCAGAGGAGACGGATGCTTATGCTCATATTGTTGGTGTTTCACTAGTACAAAACAATTGTAAACTCAGCTTATTTGGTCAATCAAACTCACTCTACTGTTGCTTTTGCATCACCTGGCCATTGCATTGGCAATTGTTATTTCATGAGTAATCACAATTTAGCAGTATCCATCCAAAATGCAGTATTTTTTTCCTTTTTTAACTCAATCTCAAAACTTTCATGTTTACCACTGTGTCTTTTTATAGAAAAAATGGAGGAACAAGGACTTTTTATGAATAATTGAAATAATGGAAAGAAATATCCTTAAAAGAATGGGAAAAGAAATGGTTGAGATTTTTACTGAAATAAACCCCTAATCCTTCTGCTACATGATTTTGTTATAACGTTGTGGTGAAAACAATAAAAGGGATGCAACATTGTTCCTCTCACACCCAACATTTGTTCTGCTATTAAAATACCAGGTGCAAAATTATTATTACTCTGTCTATGATGTTCAGCACTGCATTCTGAGAGCTTTAAAAACATGAACTAATTTATTTTTCAAAGGTCTGTATGAGATTTGAAAGTATTACTAACTCCATGATTCCTTTTCAGAGGTCCCTTCCAATCTCTAACATTTTATGATTCCACAATTCCATTTTGTATCTTACAAATCAGCACACCAAGAAGACTTAAACCCAAAAATCTCCAAAGTCACCACTAGTTTTCAGTAGTCAAGAGAACCTTAGACCTTAATCTATGTAATTATGTGTTAATGTATGTTCCAATAACTGCTTAAATGATCTCCACTTGCAGCTTTGAGTGTATAGTGTTTCTGCAAAATCAGCCTTATATTTCTCAGCTGACTGCTAGAAATGAGGTACACGGAGTTAGATGCTGCCTGTGAGAATATTCTATTAGCCAGCCATCACCAAGAAGCTCTGGGACAGAAACAGGAGCAACAAGAAGGCAGCATTATACAGGCTCCAGAGTGTTCTCACCATCCTGACCTCCTCTACACACAGCTCATCTTTTACACCACCAGCAGCAGGGATCCTACACAGCACCAGTGCCTACTTCTGTACCCACTGTACTCCCCGAGGACTATGAATCCTGTTATCTAACTAGGGCAGGATCCCTGTGGGGAGAATAATAGGCCACCACACTACTGGTATTGTTACTAATCACGTGGTCTGGACAAATTGAAGGGAAACAACTGCAGTTAAATTCTTTCTGTGGGTTAACCCACAGCAGTTCTTTTTGTCAGTGCCTAACGTTGGGCAAAAGCAAGAAAACTCATGAAAAAAAAATGACCACTTAAAAAGAAATTTTATCAAAAGAGACGGCATGGATTCACAGTTAAGTCATCAAATGGATACACAGCTGTAGATTTAGTATTCCATATTGCAAGGGGAATGTACTTCACTGGTCATAGACACTCCTGATCCGTCCCAGCAGTCGTCTCTCAGGCAGACTTTTTACTCACCCTTTCCCCAGCTCTGGGTTTCACTGGCCCTAACCTGCTATGCTTAGCTCTTACCTCTTTTCTTTACTGTCTTCTCCAATACTGTCCTTTTCCTAGCTTATTTTTTTCAGAATAATTCAGCCTAAGGCAAACATGTACCATGCGAAGTTACAGCTTTAACAGTAATGACCTGACACATTTATAGGCAACTGAAAATCTTGCAGTGAGATCACTAAAAGCCTTAACTAGAAAGTATTTACAAGCTCACCTTATCACAAACACCTGCTGCAGACATATGCACAGCTACACATACTAATTAGGAGAGAACATAGCTGCTTATGTGAAAAGAACACAAGACACAGGTGTTTCACACATATTTTTCTCCCTCACATTAACATGTTGTACACTATGAACACCATTTTACACGTTATCTTGTGAATTTTAAAATTCCTGTTTTATTTCTGAAGGACTAGTTTTAGTTGAATGAAAGAGATTCAAAGGAACGTGATGTACATTTGGAAACAAATACCTGTGTGTGACATACCTTTCTTCTACTGAAACTTCCTTCAGCTGTTGATGTGGTTTTGTCCCTTCCATTTCTCGGATGCTTACTGCATAGATCTTAGTGGTATAGTCAATTGCTTTTTCTCTTGCAACATCACTATCATAACCTTAGAAAAATAAAAAATGAAATAAAACAAACTATCCTTGCTTTGTAGCGGGAGAGTAGAAAACAAGATTGGCACCACTAAAGAAAACAAATCTGGCCAAGCTATCCCTACACTGAACGTTAGCACATGAACGTTTCTTGCCCATTTCTAGTTAAAAACCTCTGTGAGCCTCTGTGGAATTAAGACTAAATTAAAGATGTGTTTTATATAATCCTTTTTACCTCCATCTTCTTCTGCATCTGTGTCCGATTCTTCACTATCAACCAGCTTACTCTCCTGAATGCCCAAAAATTCTCTGGTCCAGATCATCAAAGCTGTATCAGCACCACCTACAGTCAACAGCACAGAATCATTGTGTAACCACCGCACGTTTGTTACCTGTGCGCTGTGACCCACGTACTTCTTGAATTTTGCATGCTGGCCCTGTAGCACAAAGAATTCACATATTAGCAGTCTGACATACTGCAAACAGTGTCTTCCTTAATTCCTTTTCTTGAGCAGTTTCCAATCTCAGAAATAAATAAATACTCGCATTACCTTCACTGGGTATGAGAAAAGCTTCACAAACCCAAAATCATCTCCTGTAGCTAATAGCGCTCTGTCTTTTGTAAGACTTGCTGCATTTACAACGGTGACATCGCTGTGCATGGGCCAAATTCCTTCACAGGTAGGACCAAGAACACATGTCCAGGTGTCCCACTCAATCTTCTCTATCTGCAATCAAAATTTCCCCAAAAGAAATCTTAATACATTACAAATACACACTGGTTTCATATGTATACTTTTCTAAATATAAGAAGTTTGGTATTAACTTTTCTGTGTTTTTAGGAATCGTTCGCTGTTTTCAGCTTTACAGTACTAAATGTGTATCCTCAAAAGGCTTACAACTTAAAAAATTCCCACTTTCCCAAGAGCATGATTTGAATACAAATCTCTTTAAACATTGGCAATTTTATAGAATGATGTGTCACAAATATTCAGCACCCTTCAAAGCCAAGGCATAATGTTTAAAAATGATCTATAACCTGTAAATTGTAACATGGTTTATAACATGATGGTTTATAACTTGCCACTGATTGCACAGAAACCATGTGACTGTTCAGGAAAGGGGATTATGGACAATGACTGCTTCTAAACAAATAACAATAAATTCAGAGATACAAACAGAAACTTGCAAGTTCTACGCTTTCCAAATGCTAGGAAACATGCTATACATAATGACTAAACAATTCTAATTCTATCCATTTTAAATACAGTATTTTCCAATGAAAAAGTATACCACTGGACAAAAATACTCTAATTTTTAACAGTTCAGAAAAATAAATTTCACAGTTAAAAAAAAAAAAAAAATCCAGTAAGGATAATTCATACCTCAGCAATTCTAATAATATGCCTTTTCCCCCTTGGTGCTTCAAAAAATAGTTGTTCTTTGGCACCAGAATTGACTTGCAATAACTTTCCTGGATATGAAATAAGAGTTTGTTATTAATATTATTAATTATTATGAATATTATAAACTTTATTTTGATTGAATGAAAAGATTTCTGGGGGTAAGCTAAGGAATTATCCTCCAGAAAGTTATCAATAGCAAAAGTAAACCAGATGCTTACAATTACTCTCATAAGAACCCCATACTCCTGATTCACTGCAAAAGTAACATTTTAAATATCCTTAACAAATTACTGTCTTGCAGCAAATCACTTTCTTCTTGTAAGAAATATTTTGCTTGTTTTAATCATAATAGAAATTTTAAAAGTGTATGCTATTAATTTTAATAACAATTTTGCAAGACCATTCTGCCAAAAGCTAAAAAATTTGTTAACTCCTGTCTATTTTGCACTGCCAAAGAGGGATATAGTTCTTGTATATGAAGTTTACTATGCCTATACAAATACTGTGATATTAAGAAGATGATCCTATATGCAACTGAGGGTATATTAGCAAGCATTTGCACATGGAGAAGCAAAAAAAATGCTTTGAAAATCAGTTTTGCAATATTTTTATATAAGAAAAATAGGGACATCTTCTGAATCTTTAAAATCATAACCACTATGCTGGTGTAAGAAATACTGTGGTGATTTACTATTATAAAACCAGTTCTACAATATCTACACTGCCAGGGAATGTACTCTTCCACTGAGAAACACTGATCAGACTATCCACTGGTATGAACTTGTGCAGTTCCAACATAGCTACACTTTGAGTGAGCACCTTGCCTTTTGCTACAAAAGCTATATTCAGTCTGTTGGAATCAGTGACACCAAGTGCAAGGTAGGAATACAGTAGTATCACATCCTTCCTATCTGACCTGTAGAAGACAGGCTATACAATTCAGCACATTTAATCTTTTACATCTAGAAGTTCAGTTAGAGCTTCCAATAAACACCATTATGAATTTTCAGTTTTATTATACTTGATACCTGAGGATGTAAAACACCCAAGAGCATCCAAGAACAGATCTACTGTTAGTATCAGACAAATTGCTATTATTATGTTTACACCTATCAGTAATGAGATTATCAGGGCTGCCAGTGAAGTTGCAGCATGGCTCATGTGCTCAAGAACAGCACCCGGACCCGAAAGGGAGGTCAGCTCCTGTTGCTGTCTGTCAGCTTGCACCACAGCTTGGGACTAGCACCTCAGGGGGAGCAGGGCTCAGACACACAGGTGGCTCCACACAGAATCATATTATGTCCAGGAAAGCTCATTTGCACGAGCTCATTATCAGTCCTGCTAGACTTAATTAGCTGTGACAATAAGGCTCTCTTCATTGCCTTGGTTGCCATGTAATGCATGGCAAAGAGGAAAAGAAATAAAGGATGGAAAAGAAAAATCTGCCATATGCTAGAAAACTATTAAAAAAACAGGGCAAAGAAAAGCAGTATTATGTTCATAAGTGACATTTTAGTCATATGTTGTCAGCAAAGTACCATATACCCTGCTACATACACTATAAGTGAGGATGAATTCCATCAGCAAATGTAATTGCACTGAACCCATATGGTGCTTGATACTGAAAGATCATTTGCATTAGTAGTTATAGTTTTTTTTAGTAACTGGCATAAGAACAGTTTTCAGCTATTTTGTTTTACAGGCATTTTAAAACTGGGTCTCTGGACAAAGATTTTACCTCTCGAGTCCCAGTCAATGTGTGTGATATAGCTCGATGCACCTTTACAAATGCCAACTCTTTTGCTGGTAAGTACATTGTAAATATCAACAAAATTATCATGGGAAGCCACAGCCAGGTACTTTCCAGATTCTGTAAAGAAGAGACACAGAGGTTATTAAGGGTGTACATGTTATAATTATTAAGGATTTTTATTACTGTAGTACATCCAAAGACATTAGGTTAGGGGTGGGCTCTAGTATACTAGCCTGCACACAATCTACAGAATCCATAACTTTTTAGATGCATGGAGCATATGTAAATCCAGTCGACCTTCTGAACATTCAATCATATCTAGAGAAAAAAAATTAATTCCAATTCCAAACACTGCCCTTTCACTTTATCATCTGCTTATACCTTGTGAAAACTTTATATCCGAGATCATTTCTTTTCTGTGGTGAAAAGAGACCATATCTTCAACAGTGTCAGCATTCACCACCAGAAAACTTCCATCATTCAACCCTACAGCCAAGGCTTTCCCATCAGGAGAAAAGGCACAGCATCGTCCACCTACAAAAGAAAATGGAAAAAAGTGTGTTAAGGTTTACAAACTTGGGGCTCAGAAAATCAGCAGTAAACTGCAACTGAAAGGTTTTTACCTTAAGCATCTACCTCTAAAATAAATTTGTTATTTATTAAATATATGATAGGAGGGCTACCATTAATGCTTTACTGCATGGGGATGTATCTTCTGTATAGGCTGTTCTTGAGTTGGCAGTGATGATTTGATTGGTCTTAAAATGGCTTTAGTTGCAAATACCACCTACCAACTACATTCTAAACACATCAATGATAGAGAAGGAAAAAAAAAAAAAAAAAAAAGAGAGAGAGAGAGAGAGAAGCAGCCCAAAACCATGCAGAAAGAAAATCCAGATGGAAAATTGTAAGACTCATACTGGGCAGTATAACTACACATCTTTCGGAATATATATGGATATATATACTATGGAAAGCTTCCTCATTATGACTGAGCAATGGTTTCTTTCAGATGTTCAGGTGGAGCACATTGAAACCAGATATGCACTACACTTCCTCCACTTTTTGCCTCAACATTATTTTTCTACATACTGTCTCATAAAGCTTTCCTCACCCATCCCTGAGTTCACCTCTCAGAAACATTTGACTCTGTTTTCCCTAAGTCAGTTAGAGTTCCTGTGCTCTGGATTGGTCACTAAAAATGAAGCATGCTGAATTTATACCATCAAATTACCTGAAGAATATGAATGAGGAAACGAAATAAATAATTTTAAGAATGCAGCATTTCAACATATCTTGTCTACTTTAATACAGAGGAGAGGGCAGGAAAACTGTTTATTTTCAGAGAAGTTGGTATCACATATAAAGTTCACATTGCCATTCAAGGCTGACTGTGCTTAACATGCGGAAAATTTTACGTTTCTATTTATAAGGAAACTTCTTAAGGTCAGCAACAAATATGCTGGCCTTAAAATATTTGCAGGATGGAAAAAGAATCTGAGGTCAACTCATCCCCTTGGAATCAAAAAGACAATAGATTAAAGTTAACTTTATTATTATTCATTACAACACATTACAATCCTTTTTCTTTCTACCCATCTCATTGACTTGACACATGCCAAAGAAAATTTACTTCCTATGCTTCCAATTTCTCAATGACTGTGTCCTCTACCTAATTGGTGCCTGTGATATGCACTAAAAAGCAGAGATGGAACTGCTACAGAGTAGTATTGCTACTATTGCAGTGTATGGCCAAATGAGAGTTACCTTTTTTGAGTTTCCTCACTGCCAGCATGCGGTGCTGGGATGAAAGTTCCCAGATTCGCAGTGTTTTATCATCACTCACTGTTGCACAGACAGGCAAGAGAGGATGAGCTGCCAAGCCCCAGACTTCTCCCTCCATATGCCCCTAAAGGAAATTATTTAATAGAAGAGAAAATAGTGCATTTGGGTTTATGTAATGTGTTCTAGGCACTCACCCTGCCTCCTTTTACAAGTGTCAGGCAATAAGGCTTTCACCATCTCCCTCCAAAATTTTCCACTTTCCAGGAAACCTAATTGTTTGGTCAATTTCCTCTGATAAACATCTAAAGTATATGCTTTCATCATTTCCTCCACTACTACTAGCTGTAACACCTGCTCTTCCTGGCTTGAAATGAACAGAAAATAGTTATGCCCCAAACAGAACTTTATCTTGAAATCCTCATATAGGCAACCTTACTGTTCACGTGAAGGGAACTGTATTAGGATGAGACTGCAATTCCAAATTAGTGAATGAGTTAAATAATTTATAAAACACAACCTTACACATTTAGTAATGCTGCCATGCAGGTGATACAAAATTGAAAGGTTACTTTTGGCAGACAGCAGGCTCAACATGAGCAAACTGTGCTGCAGCAGCAAAGAAAGCCAACAGGATGCTGGGCTGCATCAACAAGGGCATCACCAGCAGAGACAAAGAAGCCATGATCCCACTCTACTCAGTGCTTGTCAGACCACACCTGGAGTTTTGTGTCCAGTTTTGGTCCTTGCTGTTCAAAAAGGATGCAGACAGGCTGGAGAGGCTACAGAGAAGAACCACGAAGATGATCAGAGGACTGGAGCACCTGCCATATGGGGACAGCCTGAGAAAACTGAGTCTGTTCAGCCTTGACAAGAAAAGGCTTAGGGGAGACCTTATTACAATGTTCCAGTGCTTAAAGGGTAGCTACAAAGAAGATGGAAACTCCCAGGAGGAGTCACAGGGACAAGACGAAGGGCAATGGGCACAAGTTGCTGCTGGGGAGATTCCAATTGAACACGAGGAAAATTTTTCACTATGAAGAAAGTCAGACATTGGAGTGGTCTCCCAGGGGAAGTGGTGGATTCTCTCACTTTGGAAAGTTTTAAGTCTCAGATTGATGGGGCTCTGAGACACACCATATAAACAATAACATTAGAAAGGCTGGTCTAGATGATCCTTGAGGTCCCTTTCAACCTGACATTCTATGATTCTTTATATGATCAGTACTGAATGGAAAGAAAAAAACAAAGAAACATTATTTTTTTTTAAAAGAATGTTAATTTAGTCAGTTATTATATCTTCATAAGTGATATATATAATTTTCTACATATAGACATTATGGTTATTCAAGACACTAAACCAAAGCAGAACCAAATATATCATTGGACATACATATGAAAATATCTTAATAGAACTTTGCAAAATACAGTTTTGCAAAAAGAGGCCTCTCTATGCTTTTAAACATGTGCAATGACAACTGCACATCACTGTAGAAAGATGTCATAACTCTAAAACATTTTTTTCACACATTGAAGTATAGAATCCTTCAGAATTCACTATTATTTCATTAAAAGCAAATGAGAGGAAGGTGGAAGAACACTGTTAAAATAAAACAATATACGTTAGTTCTACTATTAATTTTTATGTTGGGTCGTAAATTAAAATGCCTAAAAAATTCCGAAAAAGTCTCATTAGCCTTTGAACTTAATGGACTGTTTGTTTTACATTCAGAATTTTGTAATTCATAGTGAATCTCAAGGTCATTTATATAAGAAATCATTAATATCTACCTGAGCAAGGGAAGGAATGGTGATCAAAAGGATTCGTTAAAACAGAATGAAAATTACTGTGAAGATCTTACAATGTCTTGTATTTCTATAGGGAATATTTTGATATGGAAGATTCATACAGTACCTGAACAAGTAGAGTCATAGGACCACTTTTATCAATTTCAAGTATCTCTCCATTTTTAGTTCCCACTAGTATGTGCCCATGTCCTAGACTGATGGCTCGAATAGAGGGATTGTCTTCTAAAAGTAAACCTGAAGAATACATAGATTAATTTTAAGTTTTTATTGTGAAACAAAAAGGAGCTTCTTATCACCTATGATTTATACAGCTTACATCACTGATAATTAAAATGTGTTTAATTAAAATGTTTTAAAAATGTGTTTAAAATAAAATAATTAAAATGTGTTTAAAGATACACTTGCCCGATCAAACTACTAAATAACCCATGGATTTAATTAACAGCTCAAAGCAGGGGAGGTGGTGCTAGTCTATTTTGTAGCAACATCAATATTGATATTTCACTGCTTTAATGGAGTAGGTGTATAAGGATTTCAGTTGCTCCACCAAAAAGGACTTTTGCAATTATCTGTGAATATCTCTTTACAGACTTCCACACTGATGCTTGGGGAGATAGGATTTAAAACACGTCTTTCCAACTCACAGGGACCTGGGGCTTTACTACAGGAACTTTGGCCAGTTGAGAAAGTTAGCTGCTAATCAGAACAGATATGGGAAAAGCCAGACTCACAGTCTTGTGACATTTCATTTTAAAACAATTTCTTCAGTGAAAACAAAGGTAAATGTCATAGAAGATGAAATAGCAGAACAAAGTGTAAATGGCAAGGACTGAGCAAAATACAACTTAAATCAATCACAAGAGAATGTTCCAGCACATAGTGGTTAGTATATTACTGTTTCCTTTGTGTTTGTTCTGGTGATATTTGTCACCAATTACTGCCATTTTACCAGTCCTTAATAAAACATAATGAAAAATAATACCTTTAGAACTAGCAGATAGTGCTGCTCTTTTAATGGCATATGTCTTCAGACATCTTTCAAACATATCATCCCAAAGTGCTACAATTCCATCTTTTCCACCAGTTACAAACCCCTGTATGATGGCAGTATGAAAACATACAAATGTCAGCACACAGATACTAATATCTATAAAAGCACATCCAAAGGCAGTATAAATTATCCCCTGCATTTTATTATTGACACCAATGAAAAATAGTGGAGTCTATGAGGAAAAAAACATAAGGGGAGAAGATTTAGAGGGCTGCTTTTTGAAGATTATAAAGACTTACAACCATGTGGAGTGCATACTATTGTAAACAGTAATCCTTAACCATAACATTTTTCTGCATGTGGAAATAAGCTGTAGAAAAATATGTGCTTCATCCTTAGAAGAGGCAGCAGCTGGCAGTAATACCCTCTCAAGTTATTCCAAATTCAGTGGACTTCAATTGACAGATGCATCAAACTGAGTTCTAATAAGGTATAGGGACCACATTAATTCTTTGATTAATTCCCTTGGTAGATTCTCTTTATGTGTGTCACGTGAATGCAAAACACAGCATCCATAACTAACTAACAAAAAAGGAAGTGAGGACGATAGAGTCCCAACATCAAATAGAAAAACTTATGGAAAAGCTAGGAACAATCAATTCGAGCCTGAAAAAGTTGAGCCACGGGGATTGACCTTGATAGAGAAAAATGTTAATGCCTAATATTCTTCTTCTCACACTATACTTTTAAAGTTGAAATTATAATCTCAAAAAGAATATTCCATTAACAATATCTTCAAATTGCCAGTGGAGTTCAAGTGGTTGAACTTTGCTCCAGCTGCCTTCATGTGATCGCAATAATGTATTTTGCCACAGTTTCTTTTAAAGATTTATTGACACAACTGAAGAAAAATATTTTTGATATCTGGAATAAGTAACTCAGAAAACCAAAATCTTTGGATATTTCAAGTCTTGCTTGCTTAAGACACAGTCATAGTATCAGTTAAAAATACCATGTTTCACATAATTCTGGAATTTCATATTGCAAAAATATTTTGGGATCAGGTTGAGGAGGAAATGCATATTATCTGCTACTCTCCAGTGGCTTAAAAATGTAAAAATGACATGCATGAGCACAGTGAGAAATAAATTCTACATATTTAGAGGTCAGAAAGCTATCAGTCACATAACGAGCACATGTAGTCTGATGCTTACAAATATACACCTACTAAATAAGTCATAAAGATTGGTTTTGCAATTTTAATCTCATTCAGATTCATCCAACACAACCTGTTTTCAGTTATGGTTTTGTTTATTAAAGTACCTTCAATGTTAGTGCAATGAACAATATTTGGCTTACATACTTATGTACAAAACATGAGTAACTTTGTTGGGAGATATGCTAGTTACTCCCAGAGTCCAGTATTGCAACAAAAATAATAAAGATGAAGAGATCACATAAGACAATAAATACCTTATCCAGTGCATGCATGGCAAATACAGGTCCATCATGGGCTTTCACTGTCTTAAGCAACACAGTATCCTTCCAGATATAAATGTCTCCAGTAGCAGCACCAGAAAAAACCAGATCTTCTATTCGACCATATGAAACACTCATCATAGTTTCCAATTTTCCAGTTGTTCCAAATGTTCCTCGTTTTGATGTAAAGCCTCCACCTGCAATATAAACAAAGGTAAGTATTTATATTGCAGTTCATAGCCATGGTGCTGCAAAGGACAAATACCTTGACCCCATCATCTCTTGTGATTGCCTAAAACATGGTAGATAACAGAAATACTGAAAATGTAGTGCACAAGGGAAAAACACAATTTAAAAAGTCAATAAAGACAGTTGTGAAGAAGTACAGGCTCTGTTTTTCAGATTATTTCCAAGCAATTGTAAGGAATTGCATGAGAATTAATACAATTATTGGCAGAACATTTTTTGCACAGAACAGCCTGCCAAGTGTTTTCTCTTTAGGGGTAACCACAACTACAAATGAGATATTACAGGTTTGGTATAGCTGTCCATTTGCAACCTGTCAATTTGACAGCAGTTTTGCAGAATAAACGGAAGAATTTGCTCCTTTGCTCCTCTTATGTTTGTCAGAGAACCAAACTGCCACAGCCTTACTTCAGTTCAGAAAGCAGAACATACTTATAGACAAAAATACATTTATAATTACAAAATGATATAGGCAGTGGTGTCCTTATATGAAATCATATATTTCACAGTTAACACTAGACTGATAGTCCTAAGTCCACTGTGCAAATTTTAATTCAAAATATACTATTTTTATTGCAAAAAGACTATTCCTGGAGTAAGGTACTGCTTATTGCAAATTCCTGTAACACAAGCTGAAAATCAGCAACACAACTATTTAGTTACTATAAAAATCACTTAAATATAAAAAATGCAGAAAAAAATGATAAAATTTTTAAACTGAGAGCATCTGAACCTCTTGAATCTGGTAAAGTATGGTATAAATATAGGAACTTCTTAAAACTATCTAATGTTGAGTTCTCTTGAGTTCTGTTTTTAGCTGCCCTTGTGTCACCTACCATTGCCGAATTTTACACAAAGATGCTGAGACCTTTTTACTGAGCACTTGTGTATTGCTTATATGATTAAAAGTAACAAAGAATAGAAAATCCAGCCCTGAGTAAAAAATAAAATCTCTTCATCGAGAAACCAAGTCTGAGTTTTACAGAACTATCTAAACCTATAGGTACTTCCTGTTCTGAATATTTTGTTTGTAAGTTTTCAGAACCTAATCCAGTTTTGAACAATGGCAAACTATTTTTCATTTTTTATTATTTAGAAAATGAAAAAAAAAATTCCAGTGTCACATAAAATTACACTATATTGATTCCTGTGGTGCCAAATCATGATTTCTAGCCTAATGGATAAAAGATAAATTACTATAACTGAACTTGAGCAAAATACCTGGTCTTTTATTTCCTTTCTTGTTTTCCCCAAGCATGTATTTTAAGGTCCACCCTCAAACCTATCTTTCCAGCCTTGGAGCTTCAAACAGAGATGGAATTCATCTCTAATAACAGAAAAACAGCTGTATCTTGAAGCTGAAGGATTGCTTAAGTGCAACATCAATATTTTCAGGGTGAAAACTTCTGTCTTCAGTAGACAGGTTCTTGGCTATCAGCTGGCATTTTCTCAACAAGGCTTATAACCAGCTTACGTGAATTACAGGACTGCATGTTTTCTGAGAGCCGAGGATGCTTGGTCAGGAGAAACTCTCATTATTATGACCAGGTGAAAAACAATTAGCTGGAAAGGACTTTCCAAGAGGAAGGAGTAGTGTAATTTTTGCTGATTCTGAGGTAGGTTTTCACCCCTATAAGGATGTATTTTATTTGTAAAGCAATAATCTGTTTACCAAATATTAAACTGAGAACATGTTGTTCCTGCACTAAAAATATACATATTCTTAATAAAGTAATATAAAATATTCAATACAGTACCTGTTTGCTGCCAAAATTTGATGTGCTTCATCCCAACAGTGACAAGTTTGTCTACATGATGTGGATTACACTTCACTACAAATATTTTATCTTTATGGCCCCTGCAATAAAATAAAAAATTAAAAACACAGTAAAAGATGATGCAACATTGCCTACTAAATGCCATTTCATCATACTGGATTAACCAAACTACTCTTCAACAATGAGAATCTAATCACCATGACTGTCATAGTCTTGGTGCCAATACAAGAGTTTGGGTCTTCAAGACTATAAAGATTGGCAGAGGAGTCACAGAGGCTGTGTCTACATTATCTCCACTATCATTATTACCCTGTCTAACAAAAAGCAGAGCTGTGGTTCTAATCTGCAAAAGTTTAGCCTTGGAAATATGAATCACAGAACTGGCAGAATATATCTGAGCATACCCCACGTAGGCTACAGAAATGTGGTGAATAAAAATTGTCTCCCACTGAATTTCAGCTCAGATTTCTGCTTCATAATGAAGAAGCAGGCAACAAAGGTCAAAGCAGTTAGAGAGAAGGTATGAAGACAACATAGATATTTAACTAGATAAGAACTCAATACATATTTAAAAACTTCTGTCAAGAAAAGAGGAAATCTCTAACCTTCTGTGCTTTAAGAAGAAAAATAAAGCAACAATTTATGAAATTATAATTCAGGAAACAGTTAGTTCAGCAGCATATATGTCTTCAGATTTAGTTTTTGGGTAATTAAAGTTATTCATTTTGGAGTATGTATTTATAGAAGTTTGTAGGTTTAAGTTTTACCATTGCAAAAAATATTCCCAGACGTTATTTCTATTTCAATTTTATAAAATACCAAAAGCAAAAATGAAGCAAAAAACCTTAGCTTTCAAAATGAATGTTTAGTTTTTGTACTAAGATAATGTCACTTTTGTGTGAGAGGCGTAGTAGATCTGGAAAAATCACATGGGTCTGGTAATTTTGGTATTTTCTTTCATTGAATCAGACTAGACAAAAACTGGCTCTTGACACCTTCTATATCTGCAGTACATCTTCTTGCAATTCCTCCTTCTCCTGTTCCTTTGCTTTGCTATAATGGTGCCCAGCCTGTCAGCTCAGGCTGGTTACACTGCTTCTTCTGGAAGCATCTATCACACAGGCATATTCTGGCCCTGAGTCCAGAATCAAACTAACTGCATCCCAGTGTGGGTGTCCCTGTAAAATGACAACAGTTCGTCTGCCTGTGCGACAGGATCTCTAGTGCTGACACAGGAGATCTGGACTGCACCGCCTACGCTTCCTCCCTGGTTTTGTTTGTGTCCTTATGTTCCAAGGAACTGGGACAGGATATTTGCTCTTACAGAAAGAAAAAAGGAGAACAGTGACATTCACTGATGTAGATTGTAAATCAAATCGACAATGCCCCCTAATCTCCCTTAGGGATTGCAGTCCAGTACTGCAGACCACAGGGATCAAACAGGACCAGCACTGCATCAGCAGATGAGGCACAAGAAGCCGCTGAAAAAAGCTCAGATGCATTTTAATTCTAACAGTGTACATGTACTCAGTAAGGATTTTAATGAAGCTAAGCAGGAAATAGTAGAGCCAAGCTAAAGAAAGAAGCAATGAAAACAAATGAGTATATTCTGAACATTGTGGCAAGGATGAAAACTGGGAAGTCATGTTTAAATAAATCATTTCAAGAAGATTAAGCAAAAAGAATGTTCATAAAAAAATAAATCTGAAGTCATTGCAGAATAAATATAATAAATGTTTGTACATAGAGAGTTTGCACTTAATTTTTCAGGTTTATCCCTTCAGATGAATTCTTCTTGTGGGCCTACATGATTGTAAGGAGATTGTAAGACATCTTGTCTGCTAAGGCCACGTCAGAGTCATGTCTAAAATTGAGATGTAATCTCTCCTGTCTTGGTTTTTGTTCCTCTCTTTATATCTCCTACTGTGCTTACTGGAGTAGTGTATCTGCCTTTAGGCACTGCTAAAACATAAATAACAATTAGAACTCTTTAGAAGACAAACTATTTTTCTGCTCTCTGTGATAACCATGCATATTTTCAAAATAATAGATTAGCAATAATAATAGACACACTCGGTACATCGGACACTTACAAGAACCTGAGTACTTAATCTTATATGTCTCCTGTGAGCAACAAGTAGCCTGACAGCCAACAATAGCTTGTTTTTAAAAGCTTAGAAGCACAGGGACATGGGAATACATAAGGTGTTTCTTCACTTGTGAGTCTGAAGCACAATTGCTCTGGAGACAGTTAAACTAGGACTGGAAAGCAGATGACACGTTTTACAATAGAGCCAACACTGTTGTTAAGCAAGCTCTACATCACAAATTCAAAACAGGATTGATAATCTTGCTGCTTAATAAACTGGATGTCTGAGATAAAAACATACAGCTAATATAGATTATAGTACACTCATATTTGGATCAAAACATTTATTTCTTCAGTAATGATATAGTCCTGCCATGAGAAAATGTTGGTTGTTCTGGAACATGTCATCATATAATAATAAAAGTAAATTATCTTTCCCAGGCTCTTTTTTTTAAATTATACTAATCATTTCTACTGACCAATGCTAGGTGTTACATGGTTGCAGACAGCATATAAAATTAATCCTTGCCTTTCTGGTATATATGTCCATGCTTACATAAATTCTACACAACTCTGGTATCATGACCTCAGAGGCATATTTGATTTTCCCAGGGTAAGATAGAAACCAGGTTGTCAAACTGTTTGATTCTTCTAACATGCACAACCAGTTTCAATAAAGAAAATGTTGCAATTCAATATTTTAGAACAAAACAAAGCAAATACATGAAATGTAATCCAATCCTCTTCCCAACATTGATGCTTTCACACAATTGCGAAAGCTTCTTCACTGTCGATTTATTAGCTAAGCTTTCAGATGGTTAACGCAAAGAGAAAAAAAAAAAAAAAGCTGACTCAGAAAGAAAGCAAGATCAGTAGACCTTGAAAAATCTATTTATATTAGAGTGAACACTTTTTTCTTTTTAGAAATGTGATATGGTTATGCACACTGATGGAACTCAACATGTAATGTAATACGTAAAGGACAATATGGCATCCCTAATGACTTCTGCCCTGAATCAGGGCATAAAATTGGGAGTAAACATTAACTTCAGCTGAAACTCATTTAATGAACTTCAATATCAATATATCTGTCCTAACAAAAAGGCTAGGGAACTCTTGACAGAAATAGTCCACAGGATTTCCAAATGCTAAGCTGTAGATTTCAAGGTTTTTTATCTGGATATATTGCTCTGAAACACTATTCTGTTTTCAGCAAGGTGTTCTGTTTGTTCAGGTAAACAAAGTAATTCATGTGGATGATACACTCAGGAAAATGTATCCACAGGAGACATTCATACCTAGATGCATTCTTACCTGGTTGTTGCTAGCTTTTCTCCTTTTTTCCAATCCCAAAACACAATGGCATGATTATCATCTAGCCCAACAGATGCCAAACATTTCCCATCAGCTGTACAGAAGCAATATTTAATGTTAAAAGTGCTAAGGCTTTAGCTGAAAACATTAACAGGCAATGAACATAACAAATACGTTTTAAACTGCATTTCAAGTTATGTATTATAAATGAAGTGAAAAAAGGAATGGATACTCTGAGAAAATAGGGTTCAGATAAACTGATGGCCTTCAGTTCCTAAAATAGAGTACACACAGAATTACACAAATGAACTGAGAAAGAATCAACCTGCCAGCTTCTTAAGATGACTGAAGTCTATACCTGCTGGGAGATTTGTAGTGCAATACTTAGCACCAAAATGAATACCTGCTGAGTAATGACACATCAAACTGGAATCCACAGCTTTCACACAGCACTCTATTAATCCATGACCCATCCTCCCTCTTCTTAACTAAGGTGACTTTAAATATATCATGACCCTTATCAGAGACAGAACAGGTTGTGATACAGTTCACAAGATTTTTCTGTTTAATTTTTAACTGGATGATTACAACACAAGCTATTCTTTTTTAGAAAAAGCATTCTTTTAACTTTATTCTATGGTGTTTGTTTATCTGACTTAATTTAGGGTTTTTTTTTTTTCCTTATCAAACCATTGATCTTTCCCCAAGGCAAACACAAAACATTTCTGTGTGTAAATACAAAGAAAGTAGGTAGGAAACTTCTCATAAACTCCAAGTACTCTAAATCATATTACATTTTATTTGAAATATTGCAGATTAGATGATGCATATTATTTTCCTTGAAATGGTGACAAGTATTACTAGTGTATAATGAAATGGGTAATTTTAATAGGCAATATAATGAAACTATAGATACGATAGAAAACTATAAGGCTAAAATTAACCACTGGTTGTCATCTCCTGTACTGCAGGAAAGACACAACAGTACTGATAATGAGAGAAAGAACAGCAAGAACAGAGGATCATACATAATTCAGGAGTACCTAGGCATCTTTGCGCCATGTATAAAATAACAACAAACAAGGCCACTGTTACCAAACTTGTAGAGACAAACTACTGTTACAAAATCTTTCAAAAATTAAAAGCCTAAGCCATAACTGTTGAAGCATATAAGACAATTGAACTCTATAGGTTGTCACAGGAGACGGTTTTTTTATGGAAGAAGATTTACAGCTGGACAAAGTAGAAAACTGAGTAGATGACCAAAAGAGTGAACAAAAGCAACGATATGAGAATGTTACTTCTGTGGAACTTAACATATATTAAGGACTGTGCTTAAGCAAACATGACTTGAAGAACAGCACAAGTTCCACTGGTATAAATTACTCCAATAAAATTAGTACGAAGTTCGTAAGGATTATTAGGTCCTCACGTCTAGACTGGGCTTGTGAGTTCTGTGAGGAGCAAGTCAAGAAGAAGAGGAAATACAAAAAGGAAAACAGTTCACAGTTGAATGAAACGGGACTAGATGGAAGGTGTGTAAGTAGACAGGAAGGAAGGAAGGACAGGACAGAAAACAACATTTAGTTTGTTAAAAAGAAAAAAACAACATAGAGAGACACAAAAAGTTATTAAGCAAGGAAAGCAAAGGAAACAGTAAGAACCTTTCCACAACAGTTTTAGTGAGATAAAATGCCATGAACATGGCTGATATGAAAGGAAAATACACATTCTGTATTATTTAAGAAAGCAGTATATTTGTGTATTTTGATGACAATAATTATTTTTAGGGGAAACTCTAGGTAACTCTATTTTTAGGGTTAATTATGTAAGAGGAACAGGATTGACTAAGGTTTGTTCATAAGAATACAATTTAAACTGTATTAATTTGAAACAGAAAACTTTATGTACTAATATGGTTTATACACTCCCATTACTATTCAAAATCATAGACATTAAATTAGCCACCAGAGGGCACAACCAAATATTTCATGAATGAAATTATAATCTTTGAATTGTAACAATCTCGGAAAGGTCCTACTAAAGTCACCCAGCTCTCTACTCTGTTTTCAGTAGTGGCCAAAAGCAGATGTTTTAGAGAGTGCAGAAAGACCAGAGTCAGCTGTTAGATCAAAAAAGGTTGGGAGTTTTGGGTTTCCTTCTTTAAGCTTCAACTAGTGTTACCTGAACCTAATTTGGAAATCTCTATTTCTACCACAACAAAACTGCCCCTACATAAGACCAAAGCAGTACTTTGAACCCCTAACGAGGTGTGTATCTGCACTACTATCTGCTCCTCTCCATGCCAAGTACCTTAGCAGTTAGGAATGCAGTATCAGCACCCTCAGGACCGAGTCCTAAGGTGATGCCAGTGGTCACTACTTTTTAAAAGAGCTTTACTATTCTTGTACAGGTTTATGTCCACAGAATATGTGGACAGCTTACTCTTTAATAAGAATTATTAAAATAAGATTTTAACAGTTTATAGAAGTAGATGGATTCTGTACTAGCGTAGAGGAATCTATTTTTTTGTTAAAAATGTAAACCACAAAGTTATTTCCTAAATATATGAACATCTGTTCCACTAGGGATCTTAATTAGAGGATTTTTTAACAACTATTCATGCTATGTCAATGAAATCATCCTTATCCATTTTCCCTTCTTCTGGTAACATATCTGCTTTCAGAGCCAGGTTGCAAGCCACAATGGACCAGCAAGTTTGAATTCCAGCTCTTATATAAATACCAAGACTCCTCTTCTGACAATGGAATATGGCTCGGTTCCACAGACTTATCTTTGTGGAAGTAAAACTTCTTTCATGTAATCCTGTCTCATAAATGAGATCAATGTTCTAATGGATTGTTACCATATTTCTAGAGGAGAGAATATGAAATAAAGTTTTGTTGAAAAAATCAGATTAAGGAATAGATAGTTCAGATTTTTTTTTTACTAGAAAAAGAGAATGAATTTTTAAGCCCTTCTATAAAGATGCAAAGGTCAGTCACCACCATTTGGATAATGCTTTCTGATGCTGAATACGAGAATTACCCTTTAAAAACTGAGACAATTTAGGTCACCCTTCTCAGAAACACAAGTAAGAGAAACAGCAGACAGCTGTTTGTCACATTAGCTTCTTCTGTAAACTCACTGCAAGATGTGGGAATTGTGAGCAAATTTGAAGAATCATATGAACCTACAGATCACATTTCCATCTCACTTATACACTTAAAATCATCATATTTCCTGCTTTTAAATTATTATACCACTGTGTAGACCATCAGAGTTCACAGCTATGCACTTGGTATTATGCATTAGACATCACAAAAATCAGTTACTGATTGACTGACAAATGGTCCATAACTGACTTCACTACAGTTTTATCAAAACTGTCAGAAGACTTTTAAGTAAAATTTGTGTTGGTTATAAAATCAGCTGGCTATTCAAATTAAGATTTCACTATAAGGACTGCTTTTTAATTAGTCATTTAGATAAAGGTAGGTCATGGCTTACCTGAAAAATCCAGTGCACACACTCCTCTTTGATGCTGGCCTTTGAGCAATGACAAACACTTCAGTGTCTGTGTGTCCCAAACATGGATAGCAGCATCTCTACCAACCTAAATCAGAGGGTTAACTGGAATATTTGCTCACAAAAGCAGAAAAAAGTACATAAAGCACACCCATAGTTTCAGTAATTAGCACTATCCTATCTTCAAAACACTGCAGAGGTAACTACTTTTCCACTTGCCGTATTTTATATTTTTCAAGATTTGATATTTTTGAGAAATATCAGTATATAGTCTCCAAAACAGTATACTATTAATGATATGTTTTATCAGTAAGTATGAATATATGTGAATATACTGAATATATCATATTCTGTACCAGATATCAGCAGAATGCTCAAAATAAAATATCCTTTATCTGAGTAAGGCTTTTGAATGCTACTGCAGCAAAAAAAAACCACTGAGATTTTTGAAACCCCAAAGTCTCCTGGGATGTAGATAAAATACAGCTCCTGCACTTTATAGATGAAAGCTAAGGTTCAAAGTGAATGTAAGACTTTTTGCAAGACTGACAGATTCTCTGTTATATAGGAATGATTTAACAATCACCTCAATAGTGTCCAGTCCAGCACTCCCCAGGAATTTGGCAGGGATATAGGAAACAGTACAGAGCTTACATATATTTAGGGGGGAAAAGTATACTGCAGGACAAAGAGAACCATATTTTTCCTAATCATATATTGCAAAGGGAATTTATTCCCATGTTTTGTTAAGATCATCTCTTCTAAATACCCACCTGTCCAGTTGCAACATAGTCTTTCACTGGGTGAATGCTTAGGCTGAGGATGTCATCATCATGGCCAAGATACAGTCGTTGAGTGTGTTGTTGCCTGTTATAAACAACAGCTACAGCAGCAATGTGATACACCACCTCTCCAGTTTGTGTGTAGAACAAATTATTTCGACAGTCATAGCCTCTATAACTAAAATTAGTACAAAAAAGGGTTATATTCTGTCTCAAAACCATTCTGGTACTTTGTGTAACAACTTGTGCAAATTATTTGTGCTTGAAAAGAGTAGAGCTGCCAAATCAACTTTAGCTAAGGAAAAAAAAAATAAATCACAGCACACTAGGAGGGAGAGACTATTCCTACCAAGAGCAGACATTCAAGAATTGTCTCATGGTTTACTTTGCACCTAAATCCTAAATTAGTACTGATTTCATAAAAAGAATATATAATATACATAAAATTGTATGCAGTTAAGTTTTACAGGAAAGTGGATTCAAGCAGAACTGTATCAGGCATTCTAAGAAATTAAAGGTATCACAGTCAGCTTCAAAAGAAAATCTTTGCTCCAAGAATTGTAAGGTGTAATGAGCAGCTAGTTTAAAATGTAGTTTTATATAATGCAACACTGATATAATATTCATGATACAGCTACAGTATTATAACCTTCTCCTGTTCCTTAACAAATACAACCTAAAAAAAATTATCAAAAATTACCCACAGTAATAACAACAAACAAATTAATTGTGGATAAACACTGAAGAGAACTTTGCTAAATGCTCTGACATAAAGTCAGCAGCATTGCTAGGATACTTTAACAATCAGAAAAAAAGAGTATTATTTAATATCACTGTACCCATGTATAAACTGCAACTTTAAACTGTCCTCAGGTGCTCGCTCTCTTTTAAGGAATGGCACAGAATGGTTTTTCTCTTTACTTTGCTGTTTCAGCTGAGGTAGGTCTTCTTTGTAAACCTGAGAATAATTGTTAAAGTTAATTGCACGTCTCCAGTTTTCTAAATATTTGTATATATGAATACAAAGTGACTTTCTTTTAAATGTTACATTTGATACATGTTAATGGATGTTCAGTAGTTACAACATAGAAGACTATTGCTCCCTACAGAACTCTTCATATGTTCAGATAAATGTTTTCCAGACAATGAAGTCCCCTGACATGAGTGCCCCAGATCATTAAACTGCAGTAGCATCAACAGTGTATTTTTTCTAGAAGACTCCAGTGACACTTAGTGAAAAGGAATTTAAATATTGACTGGAAATCTCTCAAGTATCTTTTAAATTTGTAGGTGCTTCAATGTACATAGGCAAAGCTGAACATAACAAATTAATTCTATCTAGGAATTATGATGAAATACACAGTAACCAAGAGCATGTAATTGATTTGCCAGTGTGGCCAGAATCACAAAGCTGAATTGCAGTTCTACAAATACACTAAAGACACAAAATACTGTACATTTAAATACTTCAGAAATGTTGAAACTCAGTGGAGCTGCAGAAGATTTTAGAAGCGTCTTCAAAGCTGGCACTGACAAAGCCTTGAAATACAGCTTTATTGACTGATTTCTGTGCCTCTACTCCCTGGATTTTGTGAAAAAAATGACAATGAAATTACAATATCCCACAGATATCTACCTGACTACAAAGATGGAATACTGGATTTTTACAAGAAAGGTGCTCATATAACAGCCTGACTTTTTGAAATGGTAGGCAAAGTCTTAACATCCTGTGTCAGTCACTTGTACGTAATGTAATTTATCCTGAGTGTTCTCATCCATTTACTCTTGCTCATCAGTGAATGCTACCAGTGGAACAGAGTATGGGATCATCATTTTCTAATGCATCTCAAAGTCTAGAATCCTCTATCCTGCTTTATCCATTAAATTGAAAAAGAAAGCAAACAAAAAATAAACTCAATTCTCAAAATAAGATTAATGCTTTTGTTTCTATGTGCTTTTGTAAATTAATTTAATAAAATGTAGACTGCATCTCAAAGTTGTCTCACACTTCCTGTATGAGATTCTATTTAAAGTTGCTTCTAGCTTTTTCATGCATTAACCTGCTGTCTACAACTATTTTTTCACTTTTACTTTTAAACTCAGATGTCCTTTTTGTCTCATAGACAGTGTGGAGGAGGATGCTGTTGATTTGATTACAGACGGAAAATCAGGAAAAGGAGGAGAGAAGGAGGATGGAACAAGCACTCTAGTGAGACTTGGAGTAAATGAGGGGGGAGGAAGAAAGTCTGACAAAACCTCTGTTTATTGGCAAACAAAGCTGATCTCTGTAATAAAGAGGTAAAATAAGCCACTGTCAGAAAGGTCTATGAAATTTATTACAGAATCTGGAAAGTGAGGAGAAAAGACAAAACCAGTCCTTGGCTGTTCCAACTACACAGAACATTAGCGGCGACCCTTCCATGTTCTAGACAGCATGACAACCATTAAATCACTCAAACCAACTTGAACCAGGCTTCTAATCTTTTAGCATTGTAGCTGACAAAGTGACAGGACAAGGTGACAAGGAAGATTCTGTCCACACTGCCAAGAAGCTCCTGAAAATCAGGTTCTAGGTGATTTTAAATAGGAGTGAAAGTCAGAAGACAGACAGAAGAATTTGATGTTAATGTTTACCTTCCTTCAGAACAAGGATGATCGATCAACCTTGAACACCACAGAATGTTGTTAAGATCAGTGTTTGTAAAGCACTCGGTATCATGAATGGAATTGAAGGAACCACAAGGGAAATAATTCTGTCTTCAGAAAGAATATTCTGTCTTCAGAGACATGTTGAAGCAATGTGCAATAAATGTGGCATGGCCTTATGAGGGAAAAAAACTGAACAGTTTCTTGTTTAGTAAGAACTAAATATCTCATATACTAAATCAGGTCCTGCAGGAAGGTGTAATCATAAAACAAGCAATATGATCTTTTACCCTGGCATTTGCTAAACTTAATGTGACTTTCTCTCTTGAATAAGGTTTTCTAATATAGTAGTGTGGGTGCAAATCATTATGATGCAGGTAGAGTGAAATCTCACATCAAGGAGCAGCAAGTCAAAATTGCTTTGTGAAAGGAGCCAAGAGCTAAGCATGGTAAGGCCAGCCAAGAGAGTGCCCTCACAGAGGGGACTGCAGTCCCACAGTGCCTGAGGGACATGAGCACAGGTTTGATGATGGTATGCAACTTTGGGCAACAGCCCTGATCACCAGGCAAGCCCATGATGATGAAGCAGATATCACCACTGAAAGATCAGGTTAGTGTGGAATGCCATACTACTATGTCAGAAAAGAATCAGTGCAGTACAGAATACTTATTTGATTTGCTTTTGCACGTAAGAAATATATCTTAATTTATCTTGGAACATAGTTGGACTGAAAACAGAAAAAATTGTAAGTGTATCAAATGATTATTAGAGACCAATTTTACTTGGTTCTCATTTTAATGATTTTAATAGTTAGAATCGTAAGGGCAATTTTAATTCTTGAACATTGTTGTCCTTGGCAATAAAAAAGAATCTGTCACAAATAAATGCATTATACAGGTTTCATACTCATTAAGAGTATTCTGCTTTGAATATGCAGTATATTGGTTGTGTAACCAGACAAAACCTGTCAAAATAATCTTCGTAGCATAGTTTGATGAATTTGCTCCAAGTGTCTTCTGCTTATCTTTACTCATGATAGATGGTCAGGTAATTGGTACAGGGTGTTAATGTTTACTCACCTGGCGATCATAGTTGATTTGAGCTTCCTGCTCAATGTCAGAATCTAACTCTGGCACATCAGATAAATCTGAATCAGATTCTTCACTGTAGGAATCAACACCACCCTCTACATTAAAAAGAAAAATATAAAATCAGTATATAACACATCTAATCACAAGAAAATAGCATGAGACAGTTTTCTATAATTTAGACTACGTGCAAAACAGTATATAAAAATTTTGGAAGCTTAAGCAGCTTCTAAAAATCATGTGGGCTGACTGAATGTGTCAGTTTTGTTTTTGTTTCCCTTGTTTCAATGCCTGGGGCAGAAAGGTGGCAGAGGGAAAGATAATAACAGTAGTTACCAGGACATTTCCATCATCTAAGAGAATACTATTTTCTTAACAAGCTTTGGAGTGATAGCATAGAGAAATGGTGAGTAAAAATTTTCAGTGTGGTCACTGTTTTTAAAAAGATTTGCTTTAACATAGACATTTTACCAAACTGTGCAGCTATGGCGTATGTGCCCTTTCACAGAATGGCATCCCATTTTCAGCTGTCATTAGTATGGCTTTCATAGAATAATTCAAGTATCATGGATATAAAAAGGAAAAAATTCTACAGTACAACTATCACATATGTATGTGAATTTGCACTGTAAAGAAAGTGAAAGAATTCAACATGTGTAGTCAGACTTCTGAATGCAAGTTGCATGGCTGATTTTGAAAATCTAATCTTTCTTTTTCCACACACTTTGAAAAATACTTCTCATGTATTGCCAAACATAAATTGCAGAAGAGGCTTTAGCATACCTTGCCTGAAAAAAATGGTTGCTCATGAAAAGCAACTGAGTGTATGTAATTCCACAGAATTATAATAAAACTAATTTATGTTAATTCAATAAAAGCTTTTCCAACAGTATTGTATTCTCTGTCATTTTTTTTAGTAAATAATTAAGAAGAGATTATTTTTACCTTGTGGAGATGTTTCATGGATACCATTTGTTATCCCTTCTGGAATAAAACGCCACTGAAAAACAGAGTGATCAGCACCTCCTGTACTTAAAACCCACTGAAAATCATGGGACCAACGGACATTGGTTACATGTGCTGAGTGGCCAACATATCTTCTAAATTTAGCTCCTAAAAACCAAAAATAGAATAGTGTGTAATAAGAAAAGAAAATTAACATTGTAATTAATAAAGTTAGGCTTTTATTGGAAACACAGTCTAAGCACACTTATGAAAAATTACAAAAGGAAAGAATTAAATGCCTCTTTATATCCTGATACTAATAGTAACTAAAAAGAAATGGCATAAAATAGTATGAACAATAGATTTGCTTCCATTTTCCAAAAAACACTTAAATCTTGGCAGGAAGTGCCAGATACACACATGGTTCAGTTTTCACCTTTATGGCCATTACTGCTGATGAGAATTACATATGTGAATTGTTTATCATACTAGATGCAGAAATTCAGAAGTCACTATCAGAAATTATATGATATCAAATCGAACACTGAATATCACCAAAAGCCAAAATATTGTATTTAGGCTTTGTTTGCCCAGCACAGTCCAAAAACTGAGGAAACAATCATTGATAAAGAATAGATATGAAGCAAATAGCTCACACAGAGCTACACTGACACATGCTAGCAGACAGTGAAACAATACTGATTTTTCTGCAATTGTTACTACCATAAATTTGGATGAATTACACTACTGCATTTGGTGCTGATAATTTTTTATATGATGTAAAATCTTGCTGAATTAGTTTTTGAAAAGGTAATATCAGAATAAGCACGTTGGACTATACATTCTCAACAGTTCTCAAACCAAGTACATACACATTTGGAAGAAACTGCCAGATACAGAGTATTAAAGTCTCATCCTTATGTCCACTAATACTAATATGAATTGTGCACACACTAATCTGAGTTAAGAATCAAAAGCCACCACTAGAAGATATACTGATATGGCATCAAAGTAAACATTGCATTTTTCAGAAATACAAAATATTATCTTACCTTTCTTTAGACATGGAAATCTGAATAATTTAACCAACCCAAAATCATCTCCAGTCACTAGCACTGAGCTGTTGTAATTTCCATCCACAGAGTTGACATCTGTAATGTTAGTGTATTTTGGCCAAATTCCATTCACTTCAGATCCTATCACACAGGTCCATGAGGCCCAGTGAATTCCTTTTATATCATCTTTGCTAGATAGATGCTTCCCAGCTGAAAAGATGCAAGTGAATAATCTGTTTAATGATTTGTTTTTTCAGTAAACTCTATTTCTTTTCATCACATTTATCTGTGTATTGTTCATGAGATTAGTCTTTTAACCTCAATAAATTATAAATATTCACAATTTTATTTTAAAATAGTATAATCCCATACTTGTTTTGACGCCTTCACAGATTTTACAAGTTCTAATGCAGCTGCACATAAATGTGCTAAAACCATATAAAAGTTTAAAAAATGTTAGGTATTCATATAAGTTTGAGTCAAGAAACTCTGCTGGCAGATGTAATGTTCACATATTATTTTTGGTGTTCTCTTCACATCACCACTGAAGATTTTTACTTGTTCATAACCTAAGCCACTTGTAAACTTACATGGCATCTTGTAGAACAGTCTCTCTCCTGCACCATCATTTGTTTGCAAGAACTTACTATCCACAGACCAGTCAATGTGAGTTATAAAACTAGCAGATTTGTTGCATTCTCCTATCTTTTTGTATCTCTGAGCAACTGCATAGATATCCACCGGGCCATCGTTAGAACCCACAGCAAGATAAGAGCCATCTGGTGAAAACTTCATTTCATGGATTACTTCTTTTCGGTCTTTAATATGAACAACCTCTGTCATGTCCCTGCAAGAACCAATATAGAAAATGGGAACTGTAAAGTTGTGAACATGCAATCAGCAAACATTTAAGGCAAAAAATCACAGAATTACAGAACTGTCACAGTTGGAAAAGATCTCTAAGATCACCGTGTCCAACCGTCAAGTCAGAAAGAAAAAATTCACCACCCACTATAGCACGTCCTGAAGTGCCTCATCTACATGTTTTTTTTAATACCTCCACCACCTCCCTGGGCAGCCTGACTATTCTTTCTGTAAAAAGTCTTCCTGATATCTAGTCTAAACCTCCCCTGGTGCAATTTATGTCTACTTCCTGTAGTCCTATCATTAGTTACTTGAGAGAAGAGGTCAACCCCCATCTCACTACAAACTCCTTTCAGGTAACTGTAGAAAGCAATAAGGTCTCGTCTCAGCCTTTTCCGCTCCAAACTAAACATTCCCAGTTCCCTCAGCCTCTCTTCACAAGACTTGTTCTCCAGACCCTTCACCAGGTCAGTTGCCTTTCTCTGAACTCATTCCAACAACTCAATGTCTTTCTTGTAGTGAGAAGCACAGAACTGAACACCAGTATAATCATACTTCTAAAGCAAAATTAGAAACACCTTTACCTGTCAATGATACTTTTCATTCCGTTCACCTAGTTGTAGCTGTAAAACAGTTAGCTTTCTAGTCTAAACCAGATCAGACTATTAAAAAAAACCCCAAACAACTATAGAAAATTAGTTTCATCTAAAGAACAATTAGCCTGTCCCTCACAAGAGCACATTAAAATGGCAGATGATACCCTTTGCACCATATTTACTATTTTTGGGAGACAGATAAACAGTTTAGATTAGAGGCTGAGAATTAGACTGCTAGAACTACATATGATTAATCCTACATGCCAAACACACAAGTGACAATAGCTTGCATGTGCCTTTGGAAAAAAATCAAGACAGCTATACAGTCTTTAAAAAAAATTTTCAATTCTTCCCTATCCTAGCTACAACATGATATAAATCCCTTTCCTATGCAACCAAGGAACCAAAAACTTCAGTGATTGCAAATGCAGACAACAAAACCACTCTCAGAGCTATTAATTTGGTATTTATAAAGATAATCCACACCAGATCATACATTTGGCCTGTAAGGAAATATTGTGAGAAAGAGTCTTGTGCAGGTGCCATACTTCTACAACTAAGTTTTAAAAATATTTTTCCTGATTTCTGCTTTAATGAATTACTGCTGGAACTACCACGTTAATGAAAAATCTCAATTTATTTAAAAACTAATAAATTTTAGTGATATATCTTTAAAATGCTGATACATAGGTACTATTAAAGGCAGAGTCCTGAAAGACAACCTGAAGGACAGAGAGTTCTGGGAGATGTTCATATGAATAGAAAGGTTAATATTACAGAATATCCACCACTTAAAAAAACAAACAGAACAATTTTGTTGGAAATTTCTTTTAGAATGGTGACGCTCCAAAATGTTATTAACAGCAGAATTTTTGCTAGGAAAATTCTTATTTATTCATAAGCATTTTTGCCTTAAAAAATGTTTTGGGGAAAAAAAAATGTTCATAGCTCTGCCATACTACTGAAAACTTGGACCATAACTCTTCCACAGTAGTAGAGAGCAGCTCATTCTCTGGATTATTCCATCAATCTAGATCAATGGCCAAGAAAAAGGAGAGCGAAGCTTAATGTCGCTGATTATGTGATTCAAAAAAATTCCAGCAAAACACATTGCCATCATTCACATTTTCTGGATCACAAGCTGCAGCTTTGTTAGCCTGAACAGACAGAGAAGTAATTGCACCCAGGGCCTTACACAAGGGTGTTTGCCAGTCTTCCAGGAATAATGCCAGTTTTGTCATTATCACTCTGCACCAGCTGAATCACAAATAATGTGAGGTTAGCAAAGAGACAAACAAATTAGCAAAGAGAAGATTACTGTGAGACAAAGAAGATTAACTTCTTTAGAAAAATACTAGTCTTTGAAACAGATTTTAAATTAATATGAACAGACCACTTGAGTTTTGTGAAGTTTCAATCATTAAAGCAGAACAATACAGGGTCTTCCCTCCCTACCAGATAGGAGTTCGAAGTATTTTAAATATATGCATAGCAAACATATAGAGTAATGTTAAGGAAGCAAGAAAATCTCCCAAGTATCAATTAAAATAGTTTATGTGCTTTGAAATCACAGCATTTTGTTTGGTTGTTTCACTCTATGGTCAATTTTGTGTTTCATCTGCTTTTGTGTGTCTTCCATAAGAGTATTCCACAGAGAAAATGCCTACTGCATACAACGCATTCATGCAAAAAAGGCTTGTCACCTAATATGAAAAGCAGAATTCACATACGTATCTCGCAAATGCTTAAAAACATCTTTCAATCACTGATTGTTTTGCAAAATATTCATTCTTGTATATGGCAGGAAATTAATCGTATGATCAAAACCATGTTACCTCTGTTATGCACATTTCTCTTCACAAAATATATATATAGTTTCAGAATAAATTAAGCTACTCAGGGGAAAAAAACCAGTAACATGAGAAACTAATATAATATTTTCTCACCGTACTCGAAGAACAATGAAGGAGCCATCCTTCATTCCCAGTGCTAGCTGGGATCCGTCAGGACTGAAAGACACACTCCTCACTGCTTCTTCCATGTTGCACCGAGCTATCAAGGCATGGTCAGCAAGGCTCCATAACCTGCAGAGGAAATTGAAAGCAGGAAAGATTTTTCTTAATTGCACAATTACTTCAATGTTGACAAAACTAAAACCAAAATGTCCAACTTAGTTGGCCCATTTGCATGCAAATCTTATATTAAGATTTCATTATGTACTGAATTCCTTTCCAACTATGGAATGAAGATAATTTCACTGATTTGAGCTTACAGACCTATGAAGTCTAGTTTTTAAAAACTTGGACTTGCTTATCAATCTAGAAACAGTGTGTACAATGGCTGCCTGAATCAAAACATGGACACAGAATTTTCCAACAGTGTCACTGAATGTCTTGGCAAATAAAATCAAATGAAGCTTTCAGATGCCTTCTAGTGAAGCTCCGGGTTCAAATTTATATCAAAATGAATGAATCTGCACTGTTCCCTATTCTAGCAGGGATGGCACCTCAGACCTGAACACATTTTTGTGATAAGAGAAAACAGGGTGAAGCTAAATTACATAATCATTTGGTGTTATCTCTAGACTTTACTAGTCTGGTGTAATAGAAATCCCTTAGATGAATAATTTTAAAAAGCAGAGGGTCAATGCAGAGCATACTGAAATTTTCACTGAAAGTGAAAGCAACACTCAGAGAGCATAAACATTCCAACAATGGAGAAAATTTTGTCATAACCCTGATTGAACTAGTAGACAAAACTGCTTGCTGATATACATCATTTGAAAGAATCAATCAATAAATTATGCCGTAAGATTGAGAACTGAAAATAATGTACCTTTTTTTTTTTTTTTTAAGGAATAAAGGGAGTTTCTCAGGTCACTACAAGCTGGTCAATTGGATACCAGCAGTATGCAAGATTACAAAAAAAAAATTTAAAAAATTAAAAAAAGAAAAAAGAAAAGAATCATTAATGGTATAATAGAAAATAGGTGAAACACTTCTTGGCCAAAAAAATTCATTCAGAAATATCTAACTATCTTTGTTTTAAGGACAGCGTTGTCAACCTGATTAATTTTTAAATGATTTAGAAAATACTATGTAAATTATTTGAATAGTAGCCTTCAAGAAAATGCCCCATTGTACAAGAACTGTAACATGATACTGGATATAGTTTTAAGCAAGCTTTATAGAAAGATACTATTACGCTATATGGAAGATAACAGTGAGATTTCTAAGTATGAGTTTTGGAATAGTAACATTTAATATTGTTGCTGAAGTCCCTGGCATAACAGATGAGAACACTAATGAGATTTGCTGTGGGCAGCAAGGTGGAAGGCACTGTGACCCCAGAGATGAATTCATCATCTTTGAAGAAACAGAGGGCTCTTGATGATGGGGCACGTCCAGGGTCTTATGTCTAGCACTATGCCTGTAATACTGAAATCCACATGGAACCAGCAAAAAGGAGTAAGAGCTCACAGTGTTACTCAATAATAGAACAACTGTGATTCATGAGTGAGTTGCAGACAGGAAAAATGAAGTTTGATCCTAAAATATATCCTGGGTGCTATTCCAGGAGGTACACAAAATCAGTAGCACGCAACACACAGTGACATCATCTGGCATGTTTATTACAAAGTATCTCAAGAAACTGGAATGAAACCAGAAACAGATGCAGTGAAGGATTATTAGGGTAATTAAGGGAATGCAGACTGTATCACATTAACTAAAGACCAAAAGGGTTTAACTTTTATACCTTAGAGAAACAAAGGCTCAGAAAAAAGAGACTGCTTTCAAAAATACAGCATCACACATTGGAAAAATTATGGCATAAGACCATGCTGGCACTAGAACAAGTAGCATAAACAAAACATGACTATAACCTCAAAATTAGTAAGTTTCTGAGACTCTCAGCAGTACCATTTAGATACAGCCCTGCAGTAAGAATAACAGGAGAAAAAAAAACCAGTGTTTGATAAATTCAGTAAAAATATTACAGAATATGACTGCCTTCATTGCTAAAAGATGGTATTCTATGACTTAAAAATTTCTTTTCAATCAGAAACCCTTTGGGCCTTGGCAGGTTAATGTTATTAGCATGGGTCTAGGATCATCAACCCTGAAAACTGATGGTTTCCTGAGTTTGAGAATGAGAAGGGACTTGGAAAATGTTTCTCTCTGAAAAAACACCAAGTATGGTTTCATGAGGAGGGACAGTGAAACTGTTTTCAAAGAAAAAAGACAAGTAGGTTCAGCTGCAAGATTCTTAGCAGCCATGCTAGGGAGAAGAAGTAAGCCCAGTACAAGATGGAATGTACCAGAAAGGTTTTGGAATGATTTCAAAGGAATTGCCAGAGTAAAATTTGCCTCAAAAATGTTGCTTCCAGATGGATCACTGTTCAATATGTTAGAAGAGTAATTGCAATATATGGCAGTGCAGGTTGAATAATTAAATTTTCTTAGAAAAAGCTTTTCAAATTAATGGAAGGGTAAATTCCATTGTGAGCTTTTTAATTTTATACTAGAAAAAAAAAAACCACAACAACATTTTACACATATACAGGCATTTGCATAAACAACTGACAAAATAAAAGCTTAGGTTATCTTATGAAAATACAAAAGATATCTTTTCCACCATAATGCTTCATCACACTGTTTCTTTAAAAGGCTAGATATATAAACTATTTCTGCATTAGCAGTGTATGCATTTTCAAATGAGGCCAAGATGTTTTTTTACCATGCTTTGGCAACTTTCCTATACGTTATTTTAATGACTGGATTTAAAAACAGACCAAATAGGCTCATGAAACATTATTTTATTAGTGAATATTCCAGTCTTTTCTGTCATATACCTGACAAGTGAGTTTATTTACTGGAGCAGATACTGATTACAGCCTCCCAAGAGGCTCACTAACAACCACTTCATTTGCAGAAAACGCTGTAGCTGAGGACAGAAGCTTTATTGTTGCTTCATTTCATTCAACTGGCAGAACAATGTTCCACATAAAAATATCAGATTTAAATATTAAAATGGATTAATTTAAAAAAAAAAACAAACAGTTTTCTCAGTTTTCTAATCAATCTTCTTATTCATGCAGGAGTAGAGAATGAGATAATTCAAGAAGACAGATAGCATAGCAGAGATTTCTACCAGAAGAGCAGCTACTTGTGGTCCTGGAGCTGGGCATCCTAGCACTACATTCCAAAAAGACATGAGGTTCACTGAACAAATGTTTCTGTACATATTTCTGTATGCCTCTTGGCATTGAGGTGAGAATGGTGCTTTATTTTCTTTTTCCTATGAGAGAGGAAGCAGGCAGCTTTCCTAGTTGATACATTTTTGAAGTTGAAAATGTAGGAAACCTATATTTTGCTAAAGCCTTCTCTCAGCTGTCCTACAGAAAATCTAGAGCAATTCCCCTTAACTCTACAAAGGTCCATTTCACTTAGACATCTTACTTAAATATTAGAATATAACCTGTCAGACTTTATTTGTAAAAAGAAATAGCTTTATATTACATACCTACTCTTTTCAAAGTAATTTGATAAACAAATATGAAGAAAACTGACCCAGTAAAATAAACAGTGGCAGAGAAACATTCCTATCAAAGTAATTTTTTAACTGAAAAATAAAACTAAGAAAATGCTTTTGTGTGCTTTTTAAAAATCTTGTTGAAAGCATTAATATTTCACTGGAATGGCTTTCATGAAGCATTAGTACATAAAAAATTAGCACTGTCTGAAACAGAATTCAAATCCCACATTCTATAGTACTTAAACACTAGATAAATGCACATGTGGTGCAGCAAAATACCTGCACTGTTAACAAATGCACATTTATGAAGTGGCAAGTGTTCAAAGGCATCCGTAATATAATGTAACTACTTTATATCACTATAATATAATGTAGCTATAACAACAATAATAATTTTAAGAGCACCACTAATTAAGGATTAATGTGCACAAAGAGAATGCTTGCATAGTCTTTCATAGGTGGGCACCAGTTTGTTCCAAGCACACTTTGAGTCAGCAGCACATTATCCAGGCTCCACACTGGAGCTGATTCATCACACTAACCAAGAGATGAGTCCAAGATAATAAATTCAAAACCTTATTAGCCCAATGATAATCCCAGCTTTGCAGCTCATTTCAGAACCAGCTTCCACCCTACCAGAACTCAAGCAGGGTGAATTTGTCCATAAAATTATGCAGACAAACCCAAGCAGAAGAGATTATCCATGTATTTTATACACTGAAAGAAATAACACTAATGTGCAGGAAAAAGAGATGACATGACTGTGGCAAAAACTGTCTGTTTTGCTAGTTTCACACTGGATTTTAACTATGGTTAGGAAAAGAGGTGAGAGGTGGCAGGAATCTGTGTATTATGTGGAATCTGAAGTAGCATAGATTAGAAGCTTTATGTGTGGTAAAAGACTGAAATTTAGCCAAACTGTAGAATCGACACGCATGTTTCTGATGTAAGTGGACTAGTAGTCCATACACACCAAGAAACTGTTTGGTAACCACCTGGAGTAGATCCAAAAATGTGCAATCAAATTATCTACACAACATGAAAAGTAGTCATCATTCATCTGCCATAGGGTTGGAGAAAAACCTGATGAAGCAGT